>NC_056737.1:282706502-283021502 GCF_019279795.1 Protopterus annectens
CTTTTTTTGGAGGATAGTGTCTTGGTTTTGTTTGGGATAGCACAACCCATGCACTTGTATAAGTGCTTATAGAGTGCATTTGTGCAGGATTCAGCAGTCATAACTGTATTGTCCATCTGCATGAGTGTCATGAAGTTCACCACTTCTGTCTTAAGAAGCATTAAGTTGGCTTTGGAGAATTTTTTTTACCATGGTTTCCTGAATGGGGGTGGGGGCGGGATGTGGATATCTAGGGTAATTTGCTTATGGTCGGATCTGACCAATGAGGAGTTGACTTCAGGTGTGGAACACCGTTCACTCATGTTGGTAATGACTAGTTTTAGGATATTGTTGTCCCTGGTGGGGGTGCAGATAAGTTGATCCAGGGCATTGGAATTTATGAACTCCAGAAAGCGCTGAGTGAAGGATTTGGCACACGAGTAGTTTTCCCAGTTAATGGTGGGATAGTTGTAATCTCCCAATATTAGGGTGTTTGGTTTAACTGTAATATTTTCCAATATATCAAGAAAAGAGGAGTGGGAATCCTGGGGCTCGGTGAGGGATCTGTAGCAAGCTACAATTTGGATTGCAGTTTTGCCCAGAGTTAGTTGCACTTGGATAACCTCAGCTACATTATGCTGAGCAACTAGCCTGGATGTGTGGATATCCTTAATGAATATGGACACACCTCCACCTTTCGTGTTCCGGTCCAGGTTAGATGGCCGAAAAGTGTGGTATGAGTTACAGCCTGGTAACGCAGGGGTGCTTTCTGGAGCCTTGAACCTGTTGACAGTCCTTTCCCAAGCAAGAGTAGATTGCAGATTGTAGTACCAGTACCAAACACCCGTGCATGCAAAGATGGACCATTAACTGGGAAAGTGCATCAGAACCATATTAGCCTGTCCCTGCATTGATGTTATGGATGACAGGGATGTGGCCCAGGTATCATATGCACATGGTGTGTTGAGGGTTTGCCAGAGACCTAGGCTGAGCCATTTGTTTGACATCATGTGTGTGTGTTAGGGGTTTCATTATTAATTGTGATGTAAAGATGTGGTGTATGTAGGTATGGGGTTGCCCTAGCTGTGTTGGTGATGTGTGTGTGTGTGTGTGTGTGTGTGTGTGTGTGTGTGTGTGTGTGTGTGTGTGTGTGTGTGTGTGTGTGTGTGTGTGGGTATGCATGCACACAGTTTTGCAATGTGGTTGCCCTATACAAGAGCTTATTCGGCAGCTGCAGACTGTACCTGGCAGGCTGTGCAGTTCACTGTCTCCGGCCATGGACATGAGAACTGTGACTGCCAGAGATTCCACAGGCACTACCAGGTACAAGCCAAGATATGGTACTCTCCCTGATGATGACATATGTCCACTGGATCCGAGTCCCTCTTGGGACCAGCCAGGGCCACGTGCACGTGGCCTGCTATGTTGTGGTGTGGACAGTGCCCCCCCTGCAGTGCTGGTGTTGTACTGCCACTATGGGAGCAGGGAGCAGCTCTGACTTGTTGCATGTCCACATCAACCTCCACCTGTTGGTGTTGCTGGCCTACGTCCACATGGCTGTCACACTACTCCCACCATATACTCAAGCACAGACATTCCATGGTCAAGGATTCCTACCATCTCACCCAGCCATCTATCCAAGACCTCTGCAAAGTAATGATGGGCACCTGCAAGATCACAGCTGTTGTCAATAATAACAGAATGAGTAGCCTTCTGGAGCCTCAGACCTTGTCTGGTATAATGTTCCATACATGTCTGCACCTCCATGATGGCCTGAAACATGCATCTGGTGACACCAACTGTGGCACTTCTTCCAGGTGCATGATGACCAGCAGCCCTCCTATGAGCACCCCTGTACATCTGCCTGTGTGGTACCTCGCCGGGCATCCAGCTACGGCTGCTGTGTCCAGTCACACTTGCTATAGTCACCACACTGTCCTGTCCCATGCCACCACCTGACAACTATCCCTCATCTATGGCCACTGGTGATAGGGTATGTATTGGCAATGTGACTGTGTGCAATGATGGGGTGGATAACAGTGGTATGTCAAACAATGGCACAGCTTCAGCCCTTGACAACCCTGCCTGTGCCTCACCACACCTTTCATCATTGTTAGAGTCTGTATGGACACTAACATCAGTTTGCCTGCAGGAGCGACCCTGACTCACCTCGTCACCTGTGAGGGGAAAACAAGAAATGCACTTTAAAACCTGTACATCATTGCTTAACTTTTCACACACACACACACACACACACACACACACACACACACACACACACACACTTACAAGTGAGGTTACACAACGATATTACACACAGACCTCTCATTACCCATCTGTCAACATGCATGACATATGGCACTCAACAGCATGCACTGCAGCTATAGTCAATCCCTGTTACCAACATTGTAGATCTCTGTGATGCATGAGTTGTGTTAGTAGGTGATGCCCTTTCCCCTGGAACACAGTGCACCCATGTACACAGTATTGCTGTGCACCTGTTCAGCACCCTGGCATGTACTGTGCACCATACCTCACAGGTGTACATGCCATTGCTGAATGTGTATATGTGTGTCAGTTATGTTTGCTCTGCTGCTCACAGCCCATATGTGTTTGTCCAACACACACCTGGGATGATATGTAGACAGATGTCAATAGTGAATGCCTGATGTCTGATTTGTAGATCTCATCATCAGCGGTGCATGTATGACAAATAAAATACAATTACACTGACAACCTTCAAACCTTACTATGGCTATGAGGAGTGTACAATATGTGGGTGCATAAGTGTGCACACCCTTAACATGATGGTTTGTGGCACCAACTGTTAAGTGTACTACAGCAGTCACTATTCCTGGAAGGGGTGTACTAGCATGGCCCATCTGCACTTGCCAGTATTTGGTCACTCTGCCCTACAAATGTCCCCCAACTCTGCAAGATTGCAAGGTCAACTCATGTGCACAGCCTTGGAGGTCACACAGTGCCTTCACTATTGCTGTGGAGTCAGGGTTATGTCTGCCACAATTCATGACCTTGACTGCGTGCAGATACAGCCATTCTTAGTGAGCTTTGGATGTCTGCTTCAGTTCACTGTTGTGTTTCAGGATGACACCCCTCCTCATCCTTAGCCTTTTTGCAAATGCTTGACAACTATGGGCTACACAGGAGTGTCATTTTTGCATTGTCCCAAATTCAGAGCACCATATGTACCGGTCTAGTCCCTGCTAACGAATGGCAAACATACAGCTGTACACTGGCACCAGCAATGTACAGATGGGGATGGTGGGCCTGAGGTGTATCTTAATTGATACTGTCTGTAGGTTTCAAACTTTGTCTTGGTACACCATTACACATTGCAACACATGCCGCCTTTGGGGGACTTTTGATGTTATTCATACGCTACCTGTAGCGGGCCCTGGCTAATGTTTCCTGAACAACTGTCCCATCTGATTACCCTAACCCATAGGGCACACTTATGCACAGTTTGGGTGATTGTTGACACAGGTACTGCACAGCCAGTACTTGCTAGACATTTCTGCAATTCCCTTAGTGTTGCAGCATGATTCTGGGCAGCTTCCATGACCAGTTTGCAACATGTGTTGTCATTTGTCTTGGATGGCCATCTGTTTATTTTCTACATTAATGTTGCTCCATACTTCCTCGCCACATACATGACTGCCATGGTATATGCAATGGTGAGGTAAGGCTACATGTCCCACTCTTGCATGCTACCTGTTTGGTATGGGATCCATTCAATGGCTTGTAAGATGTGTTCAAGCCACAGCTGCCTTTGTTGCAGGTGAGTGAGCAAATGTGATGGACATATGTCTTGGACAGCAGACCATTTCTTGGTGTGACATTGAGGACCTGTACTAGCTGGAAGGTGCATACTCATAAAGAATGAATGTTGTCAGTACCTCAAAAGCTGCTTCCACAATATGTTATTTGGAGTGTGTGCACACATATGCTTCTAGTGTTTGTTAAGGTATGTATTCCCCACATTTGCTGTCCTAACATAGGATTCCATATTACACATTTATTGTACATGTTAGGACCACATTACAGGTTGTAAGGGTTATGGAATGTGGTATTGTGATATGCCGTTGTGTAGATCTGTAATAGTTGCCATTGTAATAGTGGTATATACACTGTTGTAGCACTGTATAAGGGTGATGTTTCAGACATGTTCCTACTGTAGGCCATTTGCCCCACCATTATGTTCATCTCTGTGCACACTTCTTGCAATGACAGGTTATTAGTTATATTGCAGGACTCTTACATACCCTTCAGATATGCCACCATGGTGACCACTGTGATGCAGTGCAGTTAACAGCAACAATAAGTGAACATTTAAAGCATGCATTATGGGTAGGTGTGTTAAATGTGTGCATGGCAAATACCATGGCCAAAATATGGCCAGTGTATTGGCAAACCTAAACAAACAACACCATACTCACCAGCTACAGGCTGCTGCCCCAGAGATATAAAAAAGGGACCTGCATACTTTGTGTGAGAGAACCTACATAGTTATATGAAATATGTGATGTCAGTAGCCACACCTGTGGCATTGGTACAGGGTGGGAGCAACATTTCAGTACATCAACAGTACAAACCAACACTACTACAGATTATGCACATCTGTTCATTACTACAATGCAGCAACAGACTATATATATTTTATCTCACATATGCATGATTAAACTCTACAGATGCAGATGGATAATCAACAGTGATCTACTGATGTGCCCTGTGGCCTTACCTGCATGATCCTTGTCCGTTGTGTGGGTAGCACCCACTTCCACAATGTGATCCGCTGGGGCTTGTCTTTGCTGGTGGGCAGGTGCCCTGAGGCTGGCGAGGAGCTCCTCAGCATGTGTCAGGAGGGGCTGGATGGCATGACCCCCCTGTGGCTAGCTGATCCCTCCTAACTGCAGCAGCACGCTGACGGGCACAGCAGCTGAGGTCTGTGCACTGATGCCGGACCTGCTCATAAGTGTGGTTATGCAGGCCGACATTGTTTACCCTGTAGATGAGCTTGTTCCACAGGGCAGTCCTCTCCTGCAGATCATGGGTTGTATGGCCAAAGAGGGTGTGGTAGTGGAGCACCAGGTAGTTGATTATGACATCATTTTCCTGGGGGGAATAAACTGGCAAATGCTCTCTAGACACGGTGCCTGAAAGACATAAAGAGGAAAAAAGTTCTGAGGACCTCATACTGCAAGGACATAATAGTTGTTAATTGACATCACTTTCTCCCCCCCCCATATCTGCAACAATAATCTGAACACACAACTCAACGGGTATGTTTACAGCAAACCTACTGTGGGGACATATATCGTATTGTACAACAAATTGTACAACGTGTTTCTAGTCATGTTCCATGTTGAAACACTATCATTGATGGCCTGTTGCTAACGATGTCACCTGCATGCCATTGTAAGGGCCACTATAGTTCCATATATGCATGTGTTCTGTTTGCTATGTGACTGCTCCGAATCTGGTGTTTTGTGTTAATGGGGATATCTATGCATGCTGTTATAAGTAATCCTGGATTGTGTGGAGTATTACTACCCACATATGTTCTATAACTGTGACACAATAGCATGTTTGGGAAGCCTGTTCCCAACAGAACCACCTCTTCCAACTCATCTGGCCATGTTAGCAGGCTACAGCACATCAGGGACCCACTTGGGGACCTCATTATCTGCTGGTCCTGCACTACCTTCAGGTGTAGCTACCTCAGGGGATGGTGTTCGTTCTGCCCCCTGGTGGGTCAGGTCCAGGGTCTGGTGCATAGGGAGCTCCACAGAGACTTGGGGGATGTGCTACACCACCTTGAGGCCCTTGGTACACCATTACAGGGTCTGCATGCTCCTCCTGTGCAGCCCCCAGCTCAGGCACCTTCAGGGCCATGAAGGTGCAGTTGCGACTGCCCATGGGTGAGGACCTTGGTCCCACTTTTTCTATTTGGAGGCTCATGGGCTTCCACTTTCCAAACACCACTCCCCATCCAAGGTGTTTACCCACAACATGTGTCATATGTTGTTATATGCATTGAATACCACTAGTTTTACAGGGTTTGTATGTACATGCTAGTTTTGCATGGAATGCAGTATGTCTGCATAGCTCTCAACTGTGGGCCTATCCACATGATGACCAGAGGATTGGCTATGTTTTGTCTGTTCACCACACCGGTCTTGTCTCTGATATATCAGTGGCATTCTCTCTGTTGAGTGCTATCAGTACATGGCTACATCCATTTGTGTTTCTGACTTCATATCCCCGAGTAAGGGTATGTTGCAACCAATCCTGTAACACCAGCAACTTTCACAGTGTATAACAGCAATATTGCAAATATGGCCTTGTGTTCCAGCCTCTGTCCTCCACCTATATACCAGGCTTTGTCCATATGTCATGCAGTAAGAGGTTAAGTAGTGGCCTATCATTATTTAGTGCTGGCATTCCTGCTATCATTCCAGTGATGTTGTGGACTCCCACACAAATTGTGGGGTAGGGTCCATATATATGAGGGATACAGCTAGACAAAACATGTGTGACCTTGTACAGTCCAGAGGTCAGTGTATGTAACACTGTTATATGCCCTTGTAAGTCATTCCATGAGGGAGGGGTATGCACCATTTTTAACCTAGGCTGTTACATGTGAGGGATATTAATAGTAAGACACATGAAGGTATATGGCTGCACATTTTCACACATTTCACCATGGGAACAGTGGTGGGCTAGTGCATACTGTCTTACAGACAGTTCTGTTTGTCAGTGTGATAGTGATGTTTTAATTTAAGCATTGTTATGTAACAGATACACTTTCATTGTGACAACTTAATTCTTTTCCCCCTTGGGGGTTGTGTACAGTGTAATTGGAGGCTGCTGAACTACATCAGTAATTAATTAGTGTTGATTGATTCTTATCTTCCAGGCAAGAGTTTTTTTTTTTTACTGTTGTACTACTTGAAGGCCTTGGCCTGGACAGCAACATATGTTATGCTTTCAGATTACTGCATCAAATGTTTTGTTTGAGAGTTGCATTACTCAGTCATTATGTATTTCAAACACCTAACTGCTATATGAAATGGCATATACAGCTGAAATAGTAGACAAATAAACATTTTTATGTATGCAAACTTGTGTGTGGTGTCATATCCTTTGACTTGTCTGTGGGTAAATGTTTCATGCAATAATTGTCTTTTGTATGAAAGAATCAAACACTGGCCATTTTAAAAGGTGGCAACTGTTGGAATACATATGTGTGTGTATATATGTATCACTGACTGTTTACTGCTTCCACATTGTACATTCCCTATGGTAGACAGACTGTTCTGCATGATATGTTATTGATATCATCCTGATATCGTGCAGCTGAGTTGGATTACTGTTAACTTGTTGTGGCTATGTTATGTAGGGTCCTGGGTATGAGACTTGCAAGTGTTGGTTATTGTGTTGCAAGGCAGATCTATTCAGCTGTGGAGGAGGGGATGATATCAATATTTTGGGCCCCTTCACCCCCATTATAGGTTCATAGGTTCATAGGTAGGTACTAGGCTATCTACTCAAAGGCATTTATAAGCCTAGCCAAAATGTGTTGGCTTTTGCCGTCCCCTTAGAATAGTTCCCTGTGCCTCTGTCCAGCAGAGCCATTGAAGTGATCCCTGGGGTAAACTTTCTGTTTCCCATCTACTTGTCAAGGTTTTTCTTGAAGAGGGTTAGCGAGGAGCTCTGCCTAATGTAGATTGGAATCTTGTTCCAGAGCATGGGAAGTCTCTGGGACAGGATTCTATCCCTCCAGCACGTTCTATTTATTGTTGTGGTGAGGTTTAGATCCCTGGGGCGTGTGGCTGGAGGGAATATGGTTTGTTTAGGTGGAGCATGTCCATCAATTTTGGACATGGCCTTATATGTCAGGCAGAGATCATCTCTGAGTAGGCGGTATGCAACCGAGTACAGCTGGAGTTTCTTCAGTCGAGCTGCATAGGGCATCTGCTTGAGGCCAGTGATCCTCTTTTTGAGGTACTTCTGTGGTCTTTCCAGTTGTTGCAGGTGTCTTGTAAGGTACATCCCAAATAGGGCATTGTACTCTATGATGGGTCTGATGAGTGATGCGTAGAGGTGCCCAATGACTTCTTTCAATCTGGATGCAAACCCTTTTGTGATTAGGTGGGCCACATAGAAGGATTTTCTAACCACTTTGGCAATGTGATTATCAAAGGAGAGATTACAATCTACTTGGGTCCCGAGATCCCTTATTACATTTTCCATATTTAGGGGGCTACCACCTATGTGGTAGTTTGTGGGTACTTTGTTTTTTCCAAAGGGGATGACTATGCACTTTTTGGCATTTAACCTGAGGCCATGGTTTTGATACCAGGCATCTGCCTTGGTGAGACCCTTTCGGAGGATGTCTGTGTCAGCCGGAGAGTCAATTATAACCCCTAGTTCGCAGTTGTCTGCGAACTTGGTCAGCAAGACTGCAAGACATCAGATTTATTTAAATCTGAAATGGCTTAGTGGTAAATTAGCAGCGCCTTTGGTCATATATTTATTTTTTGTGTTTATATATATATATATATATATATATATATATATATATATATATATGTGTGTGTGTGTGTGTGTGTGTGTGTGTGTGTGTGTGTGTGTGTGTGTGTGTATACACACATACACATATATATATATATATATATATATATATATATATATATATATATATATATATATATATATATATATATATATATATATATATATATATATATATATATATATATATATATATATATATATATATATATGGTTACCTATCATTTCATCGAAAGTTCATTTCATCTAAAGTTCATTTCATCTAAAGTTCATTACATCTGTGCCTCCCACACCCCCCCTAACTATATATATCAGGGGGGCATCATGGGGGGGGGGGGGGGGGCAAAATGCTTATAAATATGAACTTATGAATAAACTTTAGATGAAATGAACTTTCGATGAAATGATAGGTATATATATATATATATATATATATATATATATATATATATATATATATATATATATACACACACATAGATACATGCATACATCTACATATAAATGCTTTTCCCCTACTGTTGAATGACTGTGCTGGATAATATGTTTGAGAAAACATCAGATTTATTTACATCTGAAATGGCTTAGTGGTAAATTACTTTGAATATAGTGTGCAGGGTCCTGGGTTTGAGACTTGCAAGGACTGCTTAGTTTGTTGCTAGGCAGAACAGGGGCTGTTGGAGACAAAGTGATTAAGGAACTTTAAAGCAGTTGTAAGAGGGTTTGTGCAGGTTTGCACGAAGCTAAGCGATGCTTACAATAGCTTAGCTTATGGCCACTTAAACCCATGTTAATTTCAAATAAAGAAAACAACGGAGATAGGAAAGTGGTGAAATTGGGTTAAGCAGGGGGACAAACAAGAAGAGAAACAAGTAGGGATGTGCAAGACAGGTGTAGGAAAGGGCCACAGCTCTGCATTTCTTTGGCAGCAACAGCTGCTTTCAATGTGGGCAATTTAGAATTTGGAGCCTCACATCCTACAGGGAGGTGTGTGGGCATCATACAATACAGATGATTGGTAGGGTTAGATTGTGTGATGGGTGCATGTCTCTGGGCAAAATGCAAAGCTATGTATGAGAGGTGATTTTTCTTTGTGGGACAAATGCTCTTTTTTTAAGGTGAGAGTGGATGATAAGGAAGGATTATTGGTAAGTGTGCTGAGGGAGGTTTGGTAGGAGAGGTTGCATTTGCAGATAGACAAGACAGACAAGACAGCAGACAGGGGCAGTGTATGACACATGGGGGGTAAACACCTTGATGGGAAGGGTGGTTGGGAATCCGAGGCTCCTGAGCCCCCCAGATGGTAGTAGTGGCACTGATGTTCCCACCCAATGGCAGTCACCACTATTCCTTCACAGCTCCAAAGGAGGCTGTGCTGGGGGCTGGGCTGGAGGGACGCCTGCCCCTCTAGCTGCAACAGCCTGCCCTCCACCTGATGGAGGCAGTCATCCAGCTCCATCTGGTGGGCACTGTGCACCATGCCACAGACCTTGTCCCAGGTGACAACATCCTCACCGTGCCCGATTGCAGGGGGTGGAGGGTGAGCCCCATCTTCTGCAGCGGTTCCACCCGAGGGTGGTGCATGACCAGCAGATAACAGAGGTCTGGGTTGGGTCCCAGACATGCTGAGTCCTGGTGCTTCAGCCAGGTGGGGTGGGAGAGGCAGATCCACTGGGATCTGCCTTCCCATATGTGCTATGGTGTGGAAATTAACAATGAATATTGGTTAGTCATGCACAACACATTACAACATTAGTCAAAATAGCATGCATGGATACTCCCATTTACCCAAAACAGTGCAATTATAACAGTGCCATAGCAAACCGAACCCATGCATATTGTATAGGGAATGGCATTTAGGGTTGCAACAGCATGCCAGTTAGTGGTATGTCAGGCAGGCAATAAAATGATTATTCAACCGGGAATATTAGTATGCAGACAGTTTAAACAATGATAAACCAAATGAATCAACTGTCCCAACAGTAGAGGTTTGTTTAGGAACATACCCATGTTGGTTTCAGTGTGATGGTTGGATCAGTTGAGTGGTGGGGAAAGGGAACAGATTCAGTTGACAACTGCTATCAAGTATATTTGTCAGTATACTACTATTCACTGCTTTACATTCTGACCACACTTACACTCTACCTGGGCCATGGGGCTGCTACAGCACACCAACAGCTGTAGATATCAACAGAGCAATTGTTCCCTTATTTAGTTATACACATCTTACTTGTTTCTATACCAATTTCGTTACCTGTGGGCCTGTGCAGATGAACTGTGTGCACATTACATTGCTGTTTCTACACATATTTCAGCTTCACATATTAGTTGCAGGCCCTGGAGTGTATGTTGTGCCTTTCACATACATCTACTGTCACATTCTCTGTGTGCAGGTTTCTTGGCAACTGGGGAAACTATCTGTGACAGCATGACACTTGAGGGGCTTGTCTGGGCCAGACTGCAGAGTGTGGATGTCTAGCTTGCATCTATTTGTAGGACTGGGGCTGATGAACTCAGCAATTGTACACCTTTCACAGTTATACACATCATACTAGTACTTTTATTCCGATTTCTTTACCAGTATGCACTGTATGAAAAATGTATGTGTTGCAGTACATTATTTTTTATCTTCAGATTGCATTTTACAGCTGTAGAACAAGACTGAGATGTTAGTGGCAGTCCCTGGATTTGAACCATGGTGTGTGTGCAAAATTGAGCTACAGGCCTAGTCCTTGTCAGAATGAGCTACTGGGGAGGTGTTATGTGCTGTTTGCGACATTTCTATCTAGTACATATTTTTGTGCACAGTACTTTTATTATGACATGTTGCATTCTTTTTTTCTCATTTTCAGTACAAATTATGCATACACAACAAACATTGGTGTCACTGTTTGTGAAACATGTGCACATTAGCTGGATTGCACATTTGACTGTTTTACTACTACATACTGCAATTTAGATTCCCGAGTACACAGTGTAGGTTTTAAGTCTGCACCTGTTATCCTTATATATTTTTCAGTACATTCACAGCTACATACATCTGAAATTGAAAGGTTAACACAGGACAATGCTGGCAGACAAATACGTTTCTGATGGTGTTTGCCTTACAAACACAAGGTACAGGTTTTGAATCTCACAGGGGATAATTGTCTAGGCTTAAAATGGCTCACAAGGGCAGTTAGCCTAGTACTAATCTATGAACCTATGAACTTATGATGGAAATGTGTACTGTTGCTTTTTTTCAATTATTTGACATGCCCATTCTAAAGTATGTAGACAAGCAGTGCTAAATCAGTTCACCTCAGTTAATGCATTCTGCATGACATACATATTTCTATTTTTCAGGCACAAGTGAGATGACGCACACCAGTGTTTGGGATCACCTTTATTAGTTTTGACATACATATCTGTGAACAACTCAGAAATCCACAATTACTGTTCCTGCATGATCTGCACAGGGGAATGATTTTCACCTCTCCGCAGCAGCTGTATGGGGAGACATCACTCATTAATCACACCTGCACAGTCACAAGTTGAACTTTTTCCATACTTAGAGATATATAACACTGCATACTTACAGACAGGTGGGACATCCTGTGCTCAGGCTTCTTAGATCCACTGGCCCAAGAGTGCATCCCTCCTCCACTTCAGGTCATTATGGTGGTGACGTACCTGCTCACCAGTTCGGGGTATGCCAGTGGCACTGGTAATATCAAATGCAAGCTGGTCCCAGGCCGCTGCTTTGTACTGCAAGCCCTGGTACTGGCCCTGCAGCAGCCTGACATCATGGTTTTTAACTAGGAGCCCAACCATGACCCTGGACTCCTGGATGCCCCGACATTGTGCTCAGAAGCAAACACCTTCACCAACGCCAGACATGTTGGTCCTGCTGTGAGCAATCCCAAATGGTTATGGCTGTATTCCTGCCTGTGTGGTTTAAATAGGGCAGTTTCCCCTGCACTTTTTCTTGATTGGCCAGTTTTAATATGCTGAACTATGCTTAGCTCCGCACAAATTTGCATAGCGATGCTTATACCAGCTAAGCAGAGCTGAAAGCAGGTAAGCAATGCTTACGCTAGCAAAGCATTGCTTAAATCTATTTTTTTCATTAAATTTATAAATTATTTTTTACATTTATATTTTACATATTCTCACCCCTACTGTGCTATATGTGAGCCATATGATTGACATCTATAATTCAAATTCCTTAAAAGTTTATTATAACATTTTGTAGGGGGGGATTTGAACCGTAAATGATTTACATGCTATACCATGGCAGTACCACTATGCTACAGCAGCTTGATGATGTTTTCTATCACAGTAGCACTTGTCTATCATTTTCAGGATTTCAGCCAGGTTAGGCATAGTGGTGCACCATGCAAAGAAGCTGTGCACTGCTTAAACTACATATTTATTTGATGAAAAAAACTTATATATTTTTTTAATTTCTATTGCTTTTCTCTTGCCCTACTGCTTCCATGCATGTAGGGAAAGACTGCATACATTTGGGGGGGTGCACTTGAAGGCTGCTGCCTTATAGGTGTTTGTGTTTTTTTTTTTCAGTGTCCGTGGACACCGAAATGTTAGCTACTTGCATTTCAGTGTCTGCAGACACTCGTTTACCATATAAGATTAGAGCCAGGCTCTAATATTATATAAACTGACACTCATCTGTGTCAGAAGGTGCAGTACAGCACTTCCTGAGTGAAGCGGGAATCTTACATATACAGGCACTGCTGACACATGCCCCCTGCGCTTGTTCCTGGTTCATGTCCATTTAGATTAGATAGCAGTGCACCTTCATGCATATGCAAGACGCTCTGGTATTCTAAATGGACATGAACCACTCCAAGCAAGAATAGCCTTATTCTTGCATGGAGCGTCATGAATTCTGGAGTTAGTGTTAAGAAAGCAGCTAAACCAGGACAGCAATCCATTTCCCCCTGTAGCATTTTTTTCTTTGATTGCCTGGATAAATCGAAATGTACTAGCTATGGGAAATATTAAAAGGCATGGCGCCTAATTATTAGAAGTATAAAAGTACAGTTTTAAAAGTTTTAAGACTCTTATTTATATATTAATGATTAGTTGGATGACTTAAATTATATAGTAGGTAATTAGAAGGAGCTATAACTATGTTATTATTAATCGAATACATTTGGACACCACTGATCTTGACTTTCTTAATAATTAAAGAAGTAAGTATATTTTTCTAGAAACTTTTGTATGAACCATCGATATACAGTGGTCAATTACTTTTAAAGATACACACATGTCCACATAAGTTAGAGTGATACCTAAAGTGTGGGTGAAAGAATAAAGTCTATAAGCTGTACCCAATGCCACTCTTTTGCTGCCACTCCACTTTCTTGTTTCCCTTATATCTAAGTAGGAGATGAGGGTTGTTTCACTCACAGGCCTTGTTAACTAACATTGCTAGCTATTTAGTGAGTTTATGTACTGCAAGGCTAACAGTGAGATTTGAGACTTATGGCAGCTAATTGTTTATATTTTATCTGATAAGTCACTGAATTGTTGCAAGTGATTATTATCAGAAATGTGAAGTATCTTCCTGTATGAATGGCCATGGTATGGATGACTAATTTAATTCAATTGTCCCAGATGCATATAAATAATTTTGTATGGAAAAAAATGAATGACTCTCAGCTTCTGAGCAATGGTAGCAGAATTATGTGAGTGGCCTTTAAAATCCCCATTGGATACACTGTGCTCTTGATAGCTAGGGGTATAATCTGGAAGGAAGTTTCTTTTTAATATTTCAAAAAGGTATCAGCACATATATGGCTAGACATAGGTGTAGATATTATAAAACACATACAATAAAGCAATTGGAATGAAAGAAAATGTAAAAAGAAAAGATTTGTGGTATCTCTAGAGGTCTCAGAAAACCTAGTATGCAACCTATACTGGGTCAAAATCAAACCGAGAAGAAACTTCACAGTGTGGAAAGTGTGAAGTCCACTCCTTGAATTATGTTACGCACCTAGTTCACTAACAAAAATTGAACTTAAAATCTCTTCTTCTTCTTCTTTCGGCTTTTTCCCAGTTAGGGGTCGCCACAGTGGATCACCTGTCTGCTCATGATTGGCAGTGGAGTTTTACGGTGTCTAGTTGCCAGCCCAGTGCCCAACCTTCCACAGAAGGTACACACATGCACACACTCACTCCTAGGTCCAATTTAAAGTGTCCAATCTCCTACAGCATGTCTTTGGGATGTGGGAGGAAACCGGAGCACCCGGAGGAAAACCACGCGACCACAAGGAGGACATGCAAACTCCGCACAGAAGCCACCCCAGCTGAGGATCGAACCAGAGAACCTCTTGCTGTGAGGTGAAAAATTGAACTTAAAATACATACTACAAAATAATAAAATAGAGAATAGTAGGTAGTCCACAGTTGAGTTAAAAATGGAATATCCGTTATTGAAACATTCTTTGGATATTCCATTTTTAACTCAGTTGCGGTCTACCTATTATTTTCTAGTTTATTAATCTGTAACATGTATTTTACATTAATTTTTGTTAGTGAATTAGGTACATAACATACTTCAAGGAATGGACTTCACACTTCCCACACTGCAAAGTTTCTTCTTGTTTTGGAATGAAAAAATGACTACACATATATTTCTTAGAATAAATATATTTGTTTAGAGGCACACATTGATGCCAGTACATATACAGTTTGGGATGAATGACAAGTTATGGTTAACAAATATGTGAATCTCATATTAAGAAAGAATGATAGTAACTAAAGTGCTTGATTAACAGTCAACATCTTGTACCATCACACTGTGTAGCTTCATGAGCAAAGGACTGACAGGTTTAGACGAGCTCATTTGGTGATACGTCACAACATATATTGACATACAAATGATCTGTCAATGTCTTGAGATGGAGTTTTTTATTTTTGAAAGTATAAAATGAAAATGTAAAACTAACAATTGTAAAACAAACAAAATAATTAATCTTATGTGGAACAGACATTCTGAAAAAGTTACTATGATCTTGTTAGAAAAAAAGGACTAATCATTTTGGAATATTTAATTTTATGTTAAACAAAACAATGAAGTCTTTCATGTGCTCTTCTTATAGTAGTAATTTATACTCTCTTTTTTTTCATTTTTACTTGCAGACTTTTTCATGCTTCTCATGGCCATACTTTGTGCTCGATTTGTCAAGTATTTGTCCCTAAGATCTTATGTAGTTGTCTCCTCTCCTTGTCTCTCCACTTGGAGAACCAACATCATAAACTGTCGGTGCAGGGTGTGATGGCAGAATTTTCCTATTCTGAGGGCCAGCTGTCTGCCAAGAAGAAGACAAAAAAAGTTAGGTTGGATTTGGTTGCTGTACCACCTTCCCCAGATGTTTCTCTCGAGGTTGGCGAAAGCCCAGAAGATCTTCCAATTGTTTAATCAGAGTCCTCTGTCATTACCACATCAGATGCCAGCATAGATCCAGCTTCTCACACATTCTGGGAAGCTCTGCAGATGACCATTGTGGTTGCTGAGGGGAAACTATGGCTGATCATATCCAAGGGACCAAGCGACATTCTGTAAATTCTTGTTCAGGAGGAGATTGCCATTAAGTTGATTGAATGTTGGCAAAGGTCTGAACCTCCTAAGGTCTTTAGAGCTGACATCCCTTTAAAGAAGAAGCGGAAAACTAAACATATTTCTCCTGCTCCCAAACATCTCCAGTGTGAATGGCAGGATTCTACACAAGAGTTGTTTAGTGCACTTATGGTCTTGAAGCCTGTCCAGGGAGTTTCCACCCCCCATTCATCTACTTCACTTTAGAGGCCCAGGGATCAGGGCTCTTCTGAAGAAGACTGAGGGCTCCATTTGGCTAGATTCTTCCTATGAAGAACTTTCTTTTGTGGATATTATCTCTCATATGATGGAATTCTTTAAATGGGACTGTACTCTGGTTTCTGACATTCAGAAGAGGTATTACAAAATCCTCCAGATGGAGTCCCCTAAGCCCTCTGCTGTCCCTCTGGTCCTAGCTGCCCTGTTAAACACATTTTCAGAAGGTTCTCAGGCTCCTGATTCCTAACTGCCAGCCCCTAAAAAGCCTGACACATTTTATAAGGTGCCTGATGACTGTAAGTTTCTCTGCAAATGTCCTTCTGCTGACTCTTCTGTTGTGTCTGCCTCTTATGACAAACCTTCCAAGCTCCTGCCTTCTAGTAAATTGCTTCCTTCTGACAAGGACATTAGGGCCATGGAATGACTGGCCAAAGAGGTGTATACTGCTACTACCCTTGCCTTTTAGGGTGTTAATTATCAGGCCTATATGACCAGGTATGTTGTAGCTCTTCTTTTTCAGGCCTTTCAGATTATCTCTGACCTTCCTGATTCTGAAAGGAACGTTTTGGCCCTCTCTTTGTTGGGCTCCTCTTCTCAAGTAGCTTGCTATTGTATTAAATGTAGTTATGATGCAACTGATACTTATTCTAGAGCTGCTGCTATTGGTTCTGAGTTGAGGCATTACTCTTGGCTTTACCTCCAGCCTTTGCTTGATGATATTCTGACTATCTGCTTCCCTCTATCCTAAATCAGGTTCCTTTCTCTCTTTGCCTCTCCTTGTCTCTTCTCTATTAGTTAAGGATCACTCAGGATTCTTGAGTTCTATCCATCATCTGTCAGGGATACTTCATGATGTGGAAATCCCTTCCTCCTTTTCTGGACATCCCTCAACCTCCTCAGGAACATCTGCCCTTTTGTCTGGATGTACATTGGGGCCTTTTGTCTGAAGGCACCATCCAAGCATTTTCTGCTCTTCAGAAGGGGAAGGGGTTTTATTCCAAAATGTTTTGGTTCTCAGGAAATAAGGAACCTGGATGCCCATTCTGGACTTTTCCCATCTCAACACCTTTCTGAAGATCCCTTCTATTTTGATGCTATACCTTCAGACTCTGTTTCCTCTTCTCCTTCGCCAGGCTTTCATGGTCTTTCTGGATCTCCAGGATGCTTATCTTCACATCCTATTTATCCCCCTTTCAGGAAATATTTACATTTCTCTGTTTCTTCCTTGCATTTTCAGTTCTCTGCTTTGCCCTTTGGTCTTCCTACTGTCCCAAGGGTTTTCACCAAATGCCCTGCTCCTGTGATTGCATTTTGCAGGATGAGAGAGATATAAATATTTTCTTACCTGGACGACCTGCTCATTCAGGTTTCCTGAGAAACCTTGCTTTAGCACCTTCTTTATAACATTTGCCACTTGCAAATCCTAGGATTTACAATAAATTTCCAGAAATCCTTCCTGACTCCTTCTCAGGATCAGGCTTAAAACCATTTCTATGTTGGCTTCCCTGCCACATCCCAAGGCTCTTGCTCAAATTGTCTTTTTCAATGCCTTCTTCCTCAGGTCTCATTTATAGACAGTGCATTTCTAAGGGCTCTGGGATTCATGGCTTCCACCATTCCTATGCTACCTCTAGCCAGAGCCATATGAGGAAACTACAGTGGTTTCTAAAGTCAGTATGGCTCCAATACTGTCATCCTTTAGACTTTCTATTTCTTCTTCCTCCTTGCCTCAAGCTAGAGCTTCAGTGGTGGATTCATCAACACAGGGCTTCCTTTCTAGCCCCCATCCTGCTCTCAGGAACATTTTTGGATGCCTCAGACATGGGTTGGGGAGTTTCTGTCAGCCATCTCAAGGTGCAGAGTTTCTGGTCCATTCATCAGAGGTCAGACCACACAAACATCAGGAGGATGAGAGCTCTCTTTCTGTCTCTACAGGCCTTTCATACCCTTTCCCTTTCAAGACCTCTTAAAATCTTTACAGACTATACCACAGTGATGTTGTACATCAACAAGCAAGGGGGGACACAGTACTACCTCCTGTACAGACTAACTCTTCAAGTTTGAGTAATAGGTCACTCTTCAGACTCTTCAGACTGTTCATATTCCTTCAGAGGAAAACATTGTGGCAGACTTTCTGAGCAGGTTCATAACACAGGCTCATGAATGGATCCGTGGAGTACTACACAGGAAGACCTTTTTGCTTCCCCTCTGGTGGAAAAAAAAAGGAAGTTGCCTGTTTAGAGTCCCATGTCCTCTGGCCTGGAAGGTGGACACCCTATCTTTTTCTTGGAAAGGGATGTTTTTATACACCTGCCCTCCCTTTCTTCTCATACCAAGGTTCCTGGGGAAGATAGAGCGAGACTCCCCCAAAATCTTGTTGGTGATTCCCTTTTGGCCCAGAAACATTGGTTTCCTCTTCATCTGTATCTAGCCAAGGGCAATCACCACAAGTTACCTCACAGGTTGGACCTACTCACACAAGACAAATGGTCCCTCATCCACCCTCACTTGTCCACTCTTCACCTGACTCTGTGGATGATAGGGTTTTGAGCCATTTTATGCACCTTTTTTCTGAGGATGTGCTTCAGGTTCTACAGGAGGCCAGGAAGCACATTATGAGGAAATCCTATATGTCTAAATGGAAGGGATTTTCTGTCTGGTGCCTTGCTCATAACCAGGATCCTCTTTCTGTGGAGACTCCACTGGTTCTCTCTTATTTGTGTGAATTACCCCATGCTGGGTGGGAATATTCTTCAGATAAAGCTTACCTTTCCACTATTTCTTCTTGTCTGCCTTTGCCTCCCCTTTGGTCTCTAGGTTTGAGGTCAAACAATTCCTTAAAGTTGTCCTTCATATTAGGCATCCCAGGAAGCCTATTTCTCCTTACTGTGACCTTAATATTGTTATTGAAATTGACTCAGGCTCCTTTTCAGCCTGCAGCTTCAGCTTCCTTGCAGCATTCTACATGAAAGACTGTTCATCTGCTGGCGCTTTCTTCAGCTAAGAGCATGTCTGAGCTTCAGGCCGTTATGGCTGTTCCTCCTTTTTTAGTTTTTCATAGGGATAGGGTGTTTGTTTCTTCATACTAATCTTTTTTTATGCCCAAGTTGGTAAATGCATTGTCTGTTAATCAGTATATTAATTTGCCGCATTTTTTCCTTCTCTGCAGTCTGCTAGTGAGAAGGTCCTTTGCACCTTGGATTATCATAGACAGCTCAGGTATTACTTGGATAAACTAAGGCCATTCACAAATCTGAGAAACTGTTTTTTCTTTTCATCCTAGATCTTTACGTTTGGCTGTTTCTAAGTAGACCATTTCTTCATGGGTCTCTAAGGCCATTTGTTTTTGTTACTCCTTTCATGGGAAAACCCTTTCTGCTTCTTTAAAGGCTCATTCTATCTGAGCTGTGCTTCATCTGGTACTTTTCTCAGAGGACTGGATATTAATTTCATGCTGGAGGCTGCTACTTGGTCCTCTGTCCATACCATTACTTAACATTACAAATTGGATATTATTTCTAGAACAAGGGATGGCTTTGCCAGCACTATCCTGCATGGCTTTCTGCAGGATGTTTTAGGGATTTCCTCCTCCCAAATTTCTTCTTGAACTTTTGTACTCTTCCTTTAGTATAGTTGTGTAAAATCTTATCATGACAGTAGATGTTCTTCTCTTCACTCTTGCAGTATTTGCTCCCACCCTCTTCCCACCTTCTCCAAGAAAAAAGAATGGTTCAACTAACACAGCCAAATCCAGTTTAAAAACACAAAGTGTTAAATAAATAAAATAGATAAGCACTTTCAAGCTTTGAGCTCTTCTTCAGACTTAACATCACTAGCTACAAAGTAGCTCTTTAAACAGAAATGCACATTCCATTCAATAAAAACTGTCCAATCAGAAAATACAAGGAGAATATCAATGAAACAGCTAATGTGAGCTTAATGCAGGTCTTAAAGGTACAGTCCCATCAAGCCCAGGAGTCTTATCCACTTGTAGCCTCATGATTCACTTCATCTTTGCCAGTTCAGTACTATAAATAATATTATCTCCCCTCACTTCATACGATCTCTGCCCATCTCTTCTACTGAAAAAAGGGTCCCATCTGTGGACCTGAGTGCCAACCACTCATTCATCTCCCTATGCACTTCTTTATGTTGATACCCCATATTAATAAAATTGGTTTTCAAGTCCTCAGAGGCAGTATGGAATTTGGCCTCTTTCGTATATAACCTAGAGGTTCTCAGAAACTGACCTTTAAGGATATTGCTGTATATATGAGTAGGCTGCATATTGGATTGATGCAAAAGGCTATTCATCCAACATTCTTTCCTATATAACTCAGTATCAAGTCCACCATTCTCATTAATGGTCAAGCGACCATCCAAGAAATCTATGCTGACCTGCGACTGTGTATAACTAAACCTGAGAAAGGAGGTGCTGTCATTCATATACGTAATTAACTCATTCAGTTTTTCCAATGTACCATTCCATAACAGGAAGACATCATCAACAAAATGCTTATAGTACTGAATGAAGTAAGAAAATGCATTGTTGTGCAATATATAGTCTTCCTCCCAGCTAGCCATAACCAGGTTAGCATAACTGTTTGCACATGGGTTGCCCATTGCTACCCCTGTCTTCTGCAGTAAAAACCATCATAGAACAGAAAAACATTATCCTCAAGAATGAACTCTAGCAAAAAACATATCAGAACAATCCGATTGTTACCAAGGTCGGTCTTAGCCATGAGATATGCTCTAATCATATCAACACCACCTTCATTGGGTATTGAAGTAAACAATGTGCACACGTTCAAAGTTACCATATAGTAACCTGCAATATTTCTGTATTCACCAACCCACTGTAAAAGAGTGCACAAGAAATGGTCAGTGTATCTAAAACTGCAGGAAACAGTTTCAACCACAGGTCTTATAGCTTTTTCCATAAAAATAGATAAAGGCTCGGTCACCCACCCACATCTGGACACTATGGGTTGCATCAGGGGATCCAACATGCTCTTATGGATCTTGGGCAAACTGTGTATTACAGAAATCACAGGATCCCTTACCAGCACGAGTCACATTAAAAAAGGCATGTGAACGATCATCCATAATCTCTTTAAAAATATAATTCTTGCAAATATTCAGAAACGTCTATAAAAGTTTTTTTATATGACTCGTGATGAGAAGCAGGCATTAAAAGTACTGAGGATGAATCCGGATTTGTATATCAGGCCAGTGGAGAAAGGTGGTGCAATTATTGTGATGGACATAGCAGCATACTTTGGAGCTATGAGATGCATGCTTAGTGACAGTAGCACCTATTTGTTGGTATACAGAATAGATAATGTGCATGAGTCTCTTTATGATTTTCTTATGTCTGGACTTCTTACACATGAACATTATGATTATTTGCTGGAAAGAGATCCTGTGATCCCTGTAATACAGTCTGTATGTGAACTGGGCAATATTGCAGGTTACTAGATGGTAACTTTGGACGTGTGCACATTATTTACTTCAATACCCAATGAAGGTGGTGTTGATATGATTAGAGCATATCTCATGGCTAAGACTGACCTTGGTAACAATTGGATCATTCTGCTATGTTTTTTGCTAGACTTCATTCTTGAAGAAAATGTTTTTCTGTTCGATGATGTTTTTTTCCTGTAGAAGATAGGGGTAGCAATGGGCACCCCATGTGTGAACAGTTATGCTAACCTGGTTATGGCAAGCTGGGAGGAAGACTACATATTGCACAACAATACATTTTCTTACTTCATTCAGTACTATAAGTGTTTTGTTGATGATGTCTTCCTGTTATGGAATGGTATATTGGAAAGACTGAATGAGTTCATTAAGTATATGAATGACAGCACCTCCTTTCTCAGGTTTAGTTCTACACAGTCGCAGGTCAGCATAGATTTCTTGGATGTTTGCCTGACCATTAATAAGAATGGTGGACTTGATACTGAATTGCATGGAAAAGAGTGTTGGAGGAATAGCCTGTTGCATCGATCCAGTATGCACTCTACTCATGCATACTGCAATGTCTTCGAAAGTCAGTTTCTGAGAACCTCTAGGTTATATCCAGATGAGGCCAAACTCTGTACTGCCTCTGAGGACTTGAAAAGCAATTTTATTAGTAGAGGGCATTGATAGAGAGAAATGCAAAGGCAGATGAATGAGGGGTTGGCACTCAAGTCCACAGATGGGGCCCCTTTTTTCAGAATGAGAGATGGGCAGAGATCGTATGAAGTGAGGGAAACAACAATGTATGTGTGACTTTGACTTTCTCTAGTAACATCAGTAGGGTGTGTGTGATGGATGAGTGCATTAGAGAAGCAGTAGGCAGTAAAACCAGTTTCTGGTTTAAGAATGACATGTCTCTGAACAGACAGTTATGTTATGGTCCTAGTTTGGACAACGATAACAGTCCTCTGAGATATGAGAGGGTTGGGACCTTCCCTTGTCATTTATGCAAAGTGTGTAGTTATATTTGAAGTGCTAAAACTTTTCAGCACTCTTTGACTGGATTCACTTTTAGTCCCAGGCTGTATGCCAATTGTAGAAGTTGTGATTTGGTGTACCTGACAGTCTTTAGTAAATGTCCTCACTTTTATGTGGGGAAAACTAACAGACCATTTAAAGAAAGAACCGTGAAGCATATGAATGATATCCTGCTTAAGAACATGACAAATGCACTTATGAAACATGCTTCTATGAATCCAGGATACGCTTTTTCATTTTTGGTTTTACAGCTGGTGAAGAATAAGAGGGGAGGTACTACTGTTCATAGTACTGAATTGGCTGAGATGAAGTGGATTATGAGGCTACAAGCAGATAAGACTCCTGGGCTTAATGGAAATGTACCTTTAAGACCTGCATTATGCTCACATCAGCTGTTTCAAAAGATCATAGGAGATTACTAGGCTATCAAACTGGAGGTCATTTTAAGCCTACCCGTTTCAACCAAATGTAATACCGTAGAGATACTAGTCAATATCCAAGATTGTATTTTGTGATGATTTCCCATGTCCAGGAGGGTTGTGGGTGCTTTCCTCAGTAAGAATTTATGGTGCCCCATCCACTCATCCAGGTTCCTCTAGAACAGTGTCACAGAGGTACGCTGTTTCTCATGAATTGGTAGCCTGTTCCAATGACTTGGCAGTTGCTGGGAGATAAATCTGTCCCTCCAACATGTGTTATTTAAGTTGTAGGCCATATTTAAGTCCCTAGAATGGGTAGCCCTAGACCCATTTGATTTACAGATAAGCAGTAAGTTCATTAGGTTTGGGTCTTGGATTGCTCTGTAGGCCAGGCATAAGTCTCCCCTAAGAAGTCTATATGATACGTAGTATAGTGACAGGGATTTGTGTCGGTCCATGTAAGGCACATGCTGGAGGGCCTTGATCTTCTTTGTTAGAAACGTCTGAGGTCTCGCTAATTGCTATAGATGCTTAGTATGGTATATACTAAATGGGGTGCTATGCTCAATTATGGTGTGGATAAGTGCCGAGTATAGGGGGTCTTAGCTTCTTTTGCTCTCAAAGCAATGCCTTTACTAATAAAGTGAGCTATGTGGAAAGCTTTCCTTACAACAGTAAACATGTGGTGGTTGAAGTTAAGGTCGTGGTCAACCTGTGATCCCAGGTCCATTACCACTCATGGGTACTTAGGGTATTGTTATTGATTTGATAGTGTGAAGGGACATTGTTTATGCCAAAGGGAATGATGATGGATTTCTTTTTTTGAGACTGTGACTTATACACCAGTCACTGGTCTGTGTGGGACCATCCTGGATTATGCTGACATCATTTGGGGATTCAA
Source organism: Protopterus annectens (assembly GCF_019279795.1). Taxonomy (NCBI): domain Eukaryota; kingdom Metazoa; phylum Chordata; order Ceratodontiformes; family Protopteridae; genus Protopterus; species Protopterus annectens. The sequence continues at coordinate 282,730,729 of NC_056737.1, forward strand.
TGATTGCACCTAGTTTGCTGTCGTTTGCAAACTTGGTCAGCCACAACCATTTAGTTTTGATGTAAACTTCTGAGAAGTATATACCAAACAGTAAGGGGGACAGCTCTGGCCCCTGTGGCACCCCACTGGTAACAGGTATATTGGTTGATGTGGAGTCACCCACTTTGATAGTGTGTGTCCGGTTTGTGAGTCAGTTTTCAATCCATCTTACAACTAAGCAGTTTACATTCAGTTTGCTAAGTTTATTGGTCAAGTCTGAATGTGAGAATGTGTCAAAAGCCTTTTCCAAGTTGAGGGATGCTGTGCACACTTGAGCAAATGCTTAATTGAGTGAATCGCTATTTGTCAAACTGTATTAAGTGAAACCTCAATTAAGCGAAGGCTTGGTTAAGCGAAAAGTTTCCTCGGGAAAAAATATAGCTGCCCACCCACTGATCAGAACAAACAAAACTAAATTTAAAACTCCAAAAAGTGGGGAGCTTTTCCCCCACACCCCCCCCTAACTAAATACACCAACTCCTTGATCGCACTACAGTGGGGGAAAGGGCAAATACCTGATGATGGCTAACCACGTCCTTTCCCTGGGAAAAATATGTTTAATTGAGCTTTTGCTTAATATAGTTCGACAAATAGCGATTCGCTCAATTAAGCATTCACTCAAATGATATAGACTCATGCACAAATTTGCCCTCATCAAAGGCCTTGTTTATATTTTCAAAGAAATCCATCAGATTTAACAGGCAGGATCTGCCCTTCATGAAGCCGAATTGGGTTGGGTCCAGGTTTTGGAAGTCACCTATGTCTTTACTTATGAGGTTCATAATGATATGTTGTGTGGCCTTACAGATGAAGCTGGTCAGGCTTATGTGTCTGTAATTCCCCAGGTCTATTGCTAGGCCACCTTTGTGGAGGGGAATAACTGTAACTGTTCTTCATTCCACAGGAACAAAGCCTGTGGTTAGGCTATGATTGAAAAGGGTACTTAGTGGTGATGGTAGTTCATGTTTTAGCCTGTTTAGAAGACAGCCTGGGATGTCATCTGGTCCCATGGAGACTGTGTTCTTTGCCTTGAACAGGGCTTTGAGGACCTGCTCTTCAGATATGTAAGATGGAGGCGGGGTTTGGGGAGGGGTTGTTGTAAGTTAGGAAGGGATAAAGTAGTGAATTTTTTACCAAACCTATCCATTAGCAGGTTTGCCATCTCTGTGGAGTCACTGTGTGTGATAAAATTGACCACCAGTTCTGCACATGCTCGGGTCCCACCCTTTAAGTTACGTACATAGCTGTAAAAGGCCTTATGGTTATCCTTGGCAATACTTGCTAGGTTTCTCTCAAAAGGAGCTCTTGGACAATTTGACAAATTGTCTTATTTGCCTATTAAGGCTGAGAAGGATGCTTTTCCATTGTTGGGTTCTTGTGTTTGTTTTCTTGGACAGCAACTTTTTGCATTTGTTGTAGAGTTTGTTGATGCTGGAAGTCCAACATGACAGCTTGATTTTACTTGGAGCTCTGGCTTTGATTCTATCTATCTGATAAGAGACTTAGGGAGACAGGTGGACAGTGGTCTCACCTTCAATAACCACATCACCACAATAGTCAGGAAATCCTTCTATGTGGCACACCTCATCACTAAGGGCTTTTCATCCAGAAAAAAGGAGGCCATTGTCCACTGTACTCATCCCTCATTAGACCCATTATAGAATACAACACCCCATTTGGTATGTACCTCTCAAGACATCTGCAACAACTGGAAAGGCTGCAGAAATACCTCACTAAAAGAATCACAGACCTAAAGCAGATGCCCTATGCTGACCGCCTTAAAAAACTCCAGCTATACTCTGTCGCATATCATCTACTCTGAGGCGATCTCTGCTTAACATACAAGGCCATGTCAAACCCAGAGCTGTTGGACATGCTACACTTAAAGAAATCCCAATCCCTCAGAGCCACACACTCCAGGGATCTAAACCTTGTCATCACAATAAACAAAACATGCTGGAGGGATAGGTTCCTGACCCAGAGACTCCCCAGACTCTAGAATAGACTGCCCATACATGTCAAGCAGAGCAACTCTTTGGCCCTCTTCAAAAGGAACCTTGATGATTGGATGGGAGAAAGGAAATTCACCCTGGGGATCATGTCAGACAGGGGTCCAGGGAAGTAAATAATGTGGGAAGAAATAGCCAGGGAATTGTTATGGCTAGGCTTGTATAGGCCCTATGAACCTGTGGTACAGACAAGTTTATAGAGTTATGCAAGTGATTGTGCAGGGCTTTAGTGTAAGCTTCAGTGCAGTTACCACTTTCAGCTTGGGATGGGGCTTGGAATGCATTTATACCTTCACCTAGGATAATTTGCCTTGGTGAAGTTTTATACTCTGATTTCACCCTTTGTGAGTTCTGATATTAGTGTCACTTTAAAGGTGACTGATTTGTGGTCAGTTTTAACTAATGAGGATCCAACAGTTGCAACAGTGCACCTGTTTGACATGTTGGTGAGGACCAGATCTAGAATGTTTGTTCCTTTTGTTAGGGTATGGACAACCTGCACCAGGGCATTTGAATTCACAAAGTGAAGGAAGCTTTGTGCTAGTAAGCTTGGGCTAGAGTAGGTTTCCCAGTTGATGGTGTGATAATTAAAATCCCCCATAATCAGTGTGTTCTGTAAAATTTGGATTGTCTTCAGTTTGGTTAAGTAGGCTTTGTGGGTGTTGTAACCCATGGAGGGGGATCTATAACTGCATAAGAATTGAATGGGGGTCTTACCCAGCATAACCGAGACCTGGAGTAACTCCATGGAGTTGTCCAATTTAACTAGACATGAGGTGAATTTGTCTCTAATATACATTGAAACACTGCCTCCTTTGGTTTTCACATATTCCTTTTGCACTCTAAAGGTGTGGAAGGCATTGTAGCCTTGCAGGGCCTGGGTACTCTCTGATATACTCCTCATATTTTCTGATTGGACAGAATGAATGTGTGTTTCTGTTTACAGGGTTACTTTGTAGTTAGTGATTTTAGATCTGAAGAAGAGCTCAATGCTTGCAAGCTCTTATCTATTTTATTTTATTTATTAAATGCTTTATATGCTTTTAAACTAGATTTGGCTGTGTTGGACTGTTCTTTTTTCTTGGCTTTGTGTTTCTTTTTGCTGCGATTTGTGTATTATCCTCCCACCTTCTCTCTACTTCTTCATTTTCCTTCTGGACGCACATGTTACACTTTTTCTCCTTGGACTGTTGTTCCTCCTGTGGCTATTCACTTCTTAGGTAGGTATGTCTGTACATCAAATTTATGCCCTACGCTGTGAGCATAAGGCATATGTAAGACGTGTGACATTCTTGAAAACCTAAGGCTTTGATATACTGTCCGGATGTTGGGCTACCCATGACAGGGAATCCTTTAGTGAAGAATACTGCAACAGTGAAAAGAAGGACATCTACTGTTATGGTAAGATTTTACAAAATTGTACTTTTTAGTTATACTGTGTCAGTTTTATTCCATGTGTGCTATTTTAATTTTTAACTCCGAACATTAGCCTTCATATTTGTTTACATTTTTATCTGTGTTTTGACCTTACATATTGTTTTTTTGTTTACCATTTGTTTCTGTTTTCTTGATTTTTATCATACCTGTGCTTAGTAATATCTATCCATCCACTGCTGCCCTGTCACCTCTAACTTCTATAATGACATAAACAGCGACTGCCATTCACAGAATTAGGTGCATAGGAAACAGATGTAGATCAGAAGATGCACACACACACACACACACACACACACACACACACACACACACACACACACACACACACACACACACACACACACACACACACACAAACAATACTCTGTGAAACCCATGATATCCATGAGCACAGAAATGACACATAAACTCTGCATAGAAGGCACCCCTTCCGGGATTTGAACTGGGGAACCTCTTGCTGTGAGGAGACAGTCCTCAGAATGCCATTTGCCACAATAAACACATTAAGTAACTTGAAACTAGAACATGTATTGGAGATGTGAGGAGGGGTAATGGCATTAATAAGGATGCATTAATAAGGAGAAATGGGCTTGTGTCTGAGCAGGCTGGAAATGCTGTATGTTAGTTATTTTCAGGTTCAATGACAAACTGTTTACAAGAGATAATTTATATCTTTTTTTTTTCTGGCATGCTGGCATGTAAAACTTGTTGTATCTATAATAAAGCCCACAATCTAAAACAAAAGCAATTAGTGATTATGGAAAATGTATATGTTTATCAAATGTCTCGGACACCTCAGCTGTAAACAAACCAAAACTGTCTGTCTTGTCTAACTTTATTAAGAACTGGAGAGAGGAGGAGGTTGCATTACATACACAAGTAAAATGTTCCTTGTTTTCATCCATTAAACAAATATTCATTATATGTACAAGAGGGTATGCATAATTTATATTGCCTGAGCTCTAAAAAGCCACCCTAATGAATTTAATAACTCTCTAACCATGCTTTTTTGACAAGTATTGGCTTTCCTTTTTTATAGACTGCGAGAATTCATTCAACATTTTGGAAATTATTATCACTTTTTATACAAAGTGAGTTTCTCTAAACCTTAGTTATTTGACCATTTAAAAGAGTTTGATAAACTACACTAAGTAATAATAATAATAATAATAATAATAATAATAATAATAATAATAAAATAAAATTATATTATGGGAAGTGCAGGAATGGATTCTTTATGGAAGCACTGGAAAATAAGTAAGCAAAATGTTCTAAAGTATAATCATGAGATTAAAAAAATGCCTTAATCTACATTATATTCAACTTAGTAAAAATAAAGTTAATTCTCTCCCAACTCAGCAAAGATCAATTATATTATATACTGTTTCTGCTTTATTTATGGCTCATTCAGGTCAGATAAATACAATCTTTATGCTATTAAGAGAATAAGAAAAAAGAAACAATGTTATATATAGTCTTGATATGAGAGAGGACTGAATTGTCAAAATAAAAATCTGGTTTCTGCTGCCTATATAAGAACTTATCTGCTTACCTGGGAATTTTTTTGAAAATGTTTGCATACAGCTTTCTTTACTCCAGAAAGAATATTAAGATGTCCAAGTGGTTAGTTCTTCACATTGTAAATGGTCAGATGATTTAGAGCATACAAGAACCGGTTTACTATCAAATCTGCGAATTGAGATGCCCAAAGATGGAAAACTCAAAACATGGATGTTCGAATTTCCATCTTGCCAAATATCTCTGTGTTTGAAAATTTAGTGCATTCGCTGATATAAACTTTTGAAGTACTGTACAGAGATTATGGTACAGTCTGGTTTGGGAAATTCATCCCTTTCCTCACTGTAGTGCGATCTCGGAGTTGAAATATATAACTAGCGAGGGGGTGGGGGGCTGCAGTGGAGCTTGCCCCTCCTGCAAAAATGTGATGTGAGGTATAGGAGTTCCATTTACCTGAGCTCCTATATGGACGTCACTTAATCTGTTCAGTGACAATGTCGACTCTGCTGAATTCGTTCAGCTGATTCGACACTATGCCTTGTTATAGATTTTGACTTTCATTGACATTTTGATAGTAAACCACAAGAACCATATATTTTAAGAACGAATACGCTTAAATAGTTTTTGACAAATTTAAAACTGCTTACAAATTCTGTGGTCAGATAATAATGGTAATAAGTAAGCAAATAATGATATTTAATACTTTTGTTTGGGTTTTCATTAAGCAAAGCTTTTTTGCTTTGAATATCTTTGGCAGCCACTTGTGAATGTGTTATGGGAAAACAGAAATCAAATCAACTCTCTTATTTACATTAATGAATAGATTTCTGTAGTCATAATTATTTTAACATTTACAGCAAGATAAGCATGAACAAAATATGCTAATGAAAATGATGAAGAAAAGAAATCCTCAAGAGCACTAAAATAATAATTATCTTACAAAGTTCTAGTTTCTTATGAATGTTACTTAACAACATTTTCTTCCACTCTATAAAGAGTAAATTCTGCATCTTATTCAGTAACTTAACAATACTTTTTTGTATCCAGTTTAGGAGAACATTCCAACACGGATAAAGAGGCTGTTTTTTCCTGGAATGGGCTCATTCATCAGGTAAGAGCTGACCATACCTGTATTGCCTGGGGTGTGTCTATATTACCGCTGCAAAATATTACTCAATGCCCAGCATAATCCTCACTAAGATTCACTATCTACAGTTATATCTTGCTTTCTTTCCTCCTAATTGCCCAGACTCCTCCATCTTTTGAAACCAAGACGGTAATATGCATACGCTCTACTCTATTTTTTTCTTCTCACTCAAAAATTCCTTTGCTTCAGGAAGAGTAATTATTAAATCATATAATTCTATTATTATTGGCAGATCTGAACTCTTCCATTCTTGCTAATCACTTTTTTAGCTAACTACAACATAGGTTTTAACAGTACTCTGTTATGTTTTACCCCATTATCTCTTTCCGAAAGCCCAGATAAAATATTACATGCGTACATTTACCCTTTTCAAGACATACATTTTCTATGATCTCTTACAGGTGATAATTATGGTGACTTAGCTTTGGACATTCCCAAAAAATGTGCTACCTTGGGGTTCTCCATATACCTTCAGCTTAGCTCAGGTATTGCAGGAAGCATTCTTTGTTGTGTCCTTGGAATGTACAAATATTTCTGTAGATGTTTCTGTGGAAATTTGGAAATTACTTGCAAGAATAACATGCCAAGAAAGTGCATATATGCAACCCCGCTAGTATTCAGTTAGTCTGGTGCCTATTGTTCTCTTCATGCTACCTTTTCTTTTGTGTGTTACTCTGTACAACATAGTTATCATTTTCCAAGGGAACCACATGGACAACCTTACTTCTAACTAGAGTCTTCTCCACTGAGACAGGTACAATGATCCCAGCACATCCTCTTCTGCCACTCTTTAATGTTACCATTAATTAAGAAACTCCCTGCAATGCCATTGATGAAGAAACAAAAATCTCCTCCAAGTACCAATAGGTCAGACATGGGTGTCTGTCTAGACAATATTTAACATGGGCTACATGATCATCTTTACCCTCAAATGATGCTTTCAGAGACGTCAGCCACCTCTGCCAAGGGTCTTGTTTCATTTTCCCCAGAATTCAGTTGTCTCTAATTTCGCTTCCAGATTCAGGGTCCCCTTGTCCCATTTTTGTTCTGTATGATGGCATCAGGGTCAAAGCCTTCCCATCTAATGCTTTCCTGCCCAATTCTACCCATCTGGAAGCCACATTCTGGGAGTCCCATAAACAAAAAAATGGTAAGTTGTGCATTTACCATTATGCCATATTCTTGGTAAATTCTAGTCTACCCTGTGATTTTGGCAACGCAAGATGGCCACATGACAACCTGGGTCCCTACAGGCCCCAGAAAAATGACCTTATTGTATTCCTCAGATATATGAAGAACTGCCTCCCTGGATTTATTGGGGTCATCATAAAGCTATAAAGTACTAACAGCAACACAAACAACCCCACCACTGGTACAATGGATCCAATTCTAAAATCAAGCAATCAACATTATTTAAAGAGTTTTAACACCTTTTTTTTATCCCTTTATATGTAAATCTTACTGTGTTTTCCAACATGGACATAAGATATATACCTATGTATTTTAGCATAATAGCTACCCACATATGCAGGAAAATAAAACATCCTTCAGCCAGTGTGAAAGAAAGTAATTCCCTGATGTAAGTTGTGTGTTTTCCATATTTACTTTGCATCCTGTTAATTTGCCAGATTTAGCAAGAGGCTCAGTCTGTCCAAGTGATTCTGTTTATCATTCACTTACACTGGGAGATCATCTACATATAGTGCTAGTTTCACCTATATTACAGCAACCTTAAGTCCCTTGAGCTCTGACCATCTGAATGATATGGCCAATGATTCCAGTTAAAGGGCTATAAAAAGGAGGGAGAAGGCAGCCCTGTGGCATGCCAATGGGTAGGTTAAACATAGCCAACTACTCTGCATTTAAGGAAGGTGATAAATTCCTCCTGGAAACCAAAACAATTAATATTCTGAATAAATAATTTCATCTGACTCTTTCAGGAACCTTTTGCAAGTACAGGCTGACAACCAGCAAAGGAAGTCCCAACTCCTGAACCTCAGAATGACAAACAATGTTTTCAAACCATTGTCAGATATATGTCTACAATGACCATTATGTTCACGTTCTTACATCATATCTTACTACATAGATTCCAGTAGGGCCTTCAGTATTTTGTGGTCATGATTTAGAAGTGAAATAGGTGTGAAAGAAAAGGGAAGAAGAGGATCCTTTCCTTTTTTTTCAATATTGCTGAAATCATAGCCTGTTTTCACAAGCCTGGTGACCACTGGGTTTCAATAACCAAGTTAAAAACTACCCTTAGCACCTCTATCATCCATTCTTCCCCATCACCATAACATTCCAATGTGATCCTTTTTAGGCCAGGGGACTCACCTAATGGGAGCAAGCTCAATGCTGCTTCCATTTCCTTTCACTTCACTAGCTTTAGTAATTCTTCTGCATAGAGTTTTAATTGAGGGCATTCAAATTCCCTTATGAACTCATCAGATAATAAGCCTACATTATCGTCTTGGGCCTACTCATGATACATTGATAAAAATAGCCAATGAATTTTACTACAGTAATTTCCAGATTCTTCTTTACTTGCACATTATTAGTTTCAAGGACCTTGTGTATCCATCTCTCAGTTTTAAAACTGCCTTAATTGCATTTCTAAAGCTCTTTCATTTCTGGAAGAGTTCCCACTGAAACACAACTAAAACTCTCTTCTTTTAAGTTTCCTCTATGCGTCAAGATATTTTTTATCTTAATTTTACTCTATCTTCTTCTAATTATGTCACACCCCTTGCCTACCAGGTTTTCAGCAAGCCTAGCCACCTCCTCCATTCTGCACATTTAATTCTGTAAAAAATTTTGCTCTTCACCCAATCAAAGTGCAGCTGCACACACTCATGTCACATTACGTGAACCTGCAGTTCTCTCACGCACCCCTTCATCCCTATTTCATCCTTCCTTCTCTCTTCTTGTCACCCCCTTTACTTACTGTGTCTTATTCATCCCACTTCCCTTTTCTCTTTGCTTTAATTCAGACTTCATCTCCTTTCTACTCCTCTTCTCTCTGCATGCCTCTCTAACCTTTTCTCTGTCTTCCCCCATGCTATCCTTTCTTGCAACTATTCCCACTTTCCTCTTCTCATGTCTTCATGTTTCTATATAACAATATGCTGCTATCCCTGTGGCATAAGCCATCTCAATCATTATGGCTACATCTTATCCATAAAGCTCTGCTAAGCATAGTTCCATTTTTCTATCCATGTTATGACATTGTTAACTGCTTCTTGAAATAAATGTTGTAGCATATTCTTGCATCTGTAACTATGTATGTATATTTGTTTTTTAGCACATCCTTGCAAATGTAAATATGTTTGGCTCATTTCTTATGTGATCCTATTGAGATCATTGCACTATCCCAGTGAAAAAAATATACAAATAAATAAATATCATATTGGATTAAATTTTCCTGTCCTCCTCTATTTTTTTCATCTCATTAATCTTCCCACACAGCCACTCAGCAGTGTCAAGAGGTCAAAACAGTTCACTGAAATGCAAATGCTTCAACTTAGCCCCTAATCCCAGTAAAAGAAGTGCTAGAGTTTAGATGAGTATGAAATGTGTTTCTGATGTCTATAATAAATCCTTGTCTTTTTTCGTAATATGCATCCTGTGAATTCTAAAGTATATTCTGTATAGTTTTGAATAATATATATATAGCTCTGCTGTGTATTTTCTCATCTTGAACTATATCCACTAGCCCTACCATAACCATTAACACCTAAGATACTTACCTGCTATTAGTATATGTAGAACTTGGGGGTTCCCTTCACATCTGTATCCTGTTTCATTAAATTAAAATCCTTTGCTCAGAATTGCCATTCTTCCTGAAAACCCAACAATTGCACGCACATTCCTTTGAACTGAGCAGGCTAAGATTCTGGTGGCCTATACATATTTATTATGGTAATATATCTGCATTATATTCTTCTTTTTAAAAAAGTGAACCTACATTTTGTGTCCTGTAATTTCCCTTTAACATGAAAATTTTAATTATTATCAAGGAGAGTCAATACCCATCTTCTCCTTGACTCTATCAAAGTAGAAAAATAAACTTGTACTACCCAACATTTACTCATTTTAAACACTCATCTGGACCCATATTACTTTCTTGCTTTAACATTCTCATTGGGTTGCTCTTTTACACAAAAGCAATTACTCTGGCCCTCTTCACTGGCTCACACTGCAAATGTACTTTCCATGAAATTCTTGTCATCTGTACAATGTACCTAACCATTTATCTACTTTTATTTTTAATTCCTTGTGACCATGGGGTCCCCAAGGCTTCCCTTTCTTCATTAATTTATAGTTCCTTGCATAATCTAAACTATATGCACATGTCCCCTAGCAACTATTAAACATGCAGTTCTAAATGGATTCTCTGTACTCTTAAATCAAGTTATTTCCAATATGTCTTTACCAACTCCCATACCTGTAGTAGATCTCCTCTATGTGGGCCCTGTAGCTTACTTTGCAAGATTTATTATAGCACTTAAACCCTTGAAAAAATATGTATGCTATAGTACTCATACCCTTGTAGAAATGAACACATTTACAAAACATGGAAACAACCTATGCCTTCGAACAACAATAGTTGTACTACTTTTAAAAAATTCTGTTTACATTCCACTTTGTCACTGCTTAGTCAAGGTCCTAAACAAAGCCTGGACCATAGTTTTGTCACCATCTTTAAGTGATGGTGAAGATGAAATTATGAATATCTCATGTGTGCAATCCCCTTAGTCGGGTAGACTAATAAGTCAAGTGTTTCTATAACTTAAGTACTGTTTGACCCACACTTCCCAGCGAACCTTTTTTTTTTCTTTCCAGTCTTTTGCTATTATACTAGACAGTTACCCAGATGGGTCTTGCCTTTATTTGTTTGAGAGTCAGGGCCATATGGGAAGGAGGGGAGCAAATATCTTTGCTGGGGAGATAAAGTGCATAAATTACCCCTTTATTTCCAAATACTTAAGAAGATTACTGTAACCATTTAATTAACATCATTAGACATTATTGTCACAGCAGTTCAAACTACATTTTCCAGCCATGTATGTCACTATCTTCTATCAATGCTGCAACTAATCATTGTCCAGAAAGAGGTGTTTCCCTTTTTCTATCCACACCACCCCACTAAACCTTTTACAATTATTCGTCTTTGGTCTTACTTTTCAAGAAAGACATTTTTTTATAATCACCAATTCTTCAAATCAAATTCATCCCATATTTTCAAATTTGATTAAATGTCTGTCTCTGAGGTTCAGTCTAAAGTCTCCGCCTGACTTATTAAATTCACTTGTTTCCTTTTGCAATAACTTTTGTTTAAACACACAAGATTTCACTCTTTTGTGACACATAACTTGCTGTGCTGTCTGGTTCTGCATTTGCATTTCTGGCCCATTTTTCACTTGTGACACTACACACACACGACATTTAATCACATATTCCCCTCACATCCTTTGGATCCAAGCATGTTTTATCTCTGGTAAGGAAAAACACCTTAAAGTATGCAAAAGAAAGTAATCAAAATTTCAGGCTTCACACTTTCACATTTTGAGATATTGTCTCAAACTCTTTACTTCTGTGATGTCCCTTAACTGTAAACCTGTTCTGTACAAAATATGCACCCAATCGCACATTTTTCCAGATTTCCATAGCACGATCAATATCTTTTTTTTAAAGACATGTACTGGAAACTGACAATCATCTGAGTCTCTTGTGGGAAGCAGATGACCTCATGCCATGCAACCTATGAGCCCTTCTGATCAGAATGTTGGACTCTGACAACCTAGTCTAGTTTACTAAAAGTATGTTTACTAGAGCGACTAGGTCTCACACATATTTTTTCTTGGGGATTCCTGTCAGGCAGAGATTTTTGTGGCATACTATTATCTTCTGAGATCTTTTTAATCTCATTGCAGCTGACTTGATTATCAGTTTTGTGTGTATACTTGCTTAACATTCCTCTTTATAGGTTCATAGGTAGGTAGTAGGCTATCGGCCCTAGGGCCTATACAAGCCTAGCCATAATGATTCCCTGGCTATTACTTCCCACAAATATTTACTTTCCTGGACCCCTGTCTAGCAGGGCTACTGATGTGATCCCTGGGGTGAATTTCCTATCTCCCAACCAATCATCAAGGTTCCTCTTGAAGAGGGCCATTGAGGTGCTCTGCCTGACATGTATGGGCAAGCCTATTCCAGAGTATGGGGAGTCTCTGGGTCAGGAACCTATCCCTCCAGCATGTTCTAGTCATCGTGATGACAAGGTTAAGATCCCTGGAGCGTGTTGCTCGGAGGGATTGGGATTTCTTTAAGTGTCACATGTTCAACAACTCTGGGTTTGACATGGCCTTGTATGTTAAGTAGAGATTGCCTCTGAGTAGGAGATATGTGACAGAGTATAGCTGGAGTTTCTTTAGACGGTCAGTATAAGGCATCTGCTTTAGGCCTGTAATTCTTTTTGTGAGGTACTGTGTCCTGCATGCATGAAGTACTGCATCCAGTATTGGCCGCCCATGACGTGGCTTGTCATGACCCACACAGCCCTGGGGTAGGCTCATGTGGTTGTCGTTGCCGTGGAAGTACACTTGAATTTTTTCAAACTTCTCATGGGTCATGTATTCAGCTATTGGGAAGCGACCATATACATGGTGTGTTTTCCAGTACTGCCTGTGTTCAGGAACATGTACAACAGACATGTATATTCTAATACCAAGAAATGTGCATATGTCTCTAGGACAAACAGGACTCCATCGCGTGTCAGCCTTGCCTGCTGCAGCCTGCCTCTGTGCAGCATAGCAGTTAGTTTCATTGAGAGTAAGGGTGTACAGCTCCTCTGGGAACATCATATTCATGAAGTCCATCTCTGTGTTGAGTCCATGATGGTTGCAGGGCCTACTGGACCCAAAATGTCATCAATGTGTACTGCTTTGAGGTGTTTTTCCCATGTGATCTTGCATGGCAGGCATGCTGAACATACCTTAGTAGGTAGTCTGGAACACTTTGCTGTGGAAAGTCCTGTATGATTCCTAGATGATGCTGCATCATCAGTGTCAGTACCAGCTGTATTGTGTGCGTGTGTTAGTGAAGTACTAACAGACATTCCAAGCTGAGGTACAATCATATCCTTACTTGGTAAGAGCTACTTCGACTCAGATCTAGTGGATTTTCTCCATCCCAATTAACATACACTGGACTAGTCTGAACCTCATGTACAGTCAGAGGCACGTCCTCATCCTTGTCAGCACTTGCACTGTCCTAAACTGTGGAGGATTTCATAGGTTGGTCAGTGATACCACACACATTCTTGAACACAGATAGAGGCAATTCATCCTCTGTGTCAAAATCAGAATGCACTTGATGACCACTGGTGTATGTGCCACCATTCCTTAGGAGTGCAAGTGGTACTTCATCCTCACTATTGTGGTCAGTTTCACCATCAGTTGTTAGGTCTGCTGTGGCAAGTAGCAGTGGTCTGTGTTAGAGTGCTGAGATAGCACATATTCTGCCTACTCCATTCCCTGCTACTTTTGTTTTATATAGTCATGTATTTTCTAAAAGTAATCATTTCACATTATTGAATATGTGGATTTACATATATTAAGTCTAAGACTGCCATTTCTTGCAATATTCCCTTTTCTTTGAGGTATGGAAATGTTCAAACTGGTGTATAAGCTTGAGGTTGGGGGGGTGCAACTTTAAAAGAGAATAGTATTGTGTGTCTGTGAAGGCTTACAGCCTAGCTAGATAGAATTTTGTAAATAATTCTATGTCGTTGTAAATATTAACATGATCCACAGGCTTGTGTAACAAATGTAAGAAAACTGTGTTATGTGTTGAGCTTCAAAAATGTAACCACATTGCACCATGCTGGAAGAAAGCTGATAAGTAATGGATTTTATGACTGTGTTTGATCTCAAGCTCAGAGACAGGATGTCTGAGCTAGAAATTCTTTCTATTGTGCTAAGACAGAGATAATTACTAGGTTTCACATGTAAAGTGTATTTTATTGCTGTGGCTTCCTGACACGTGTGGATCAAAGAAATGTTAAATTTTGAGTTCTGTTCACCTGGGAACTAAGTCAGAGAAGAGCAAGAATGATGTAATCTAACATGACTCAGCAGTACTGTGTATTATCAATTTAAGGACAGAAAGAAAGAATGGCATTTTATATGTTGTTCTGAAGCTGACAACAACTCACCAGCACTTGCTTTGCTCTGTAAGTAAGATATTTAAAACAGTGATTTCTCTTAGAGATGGATAGAAATAGTAAGATTAGTCTATCTGTTTTCTATATTTATGTCAGACTGTCCTACAATGTTGTTTTAAAGTATTTCCTGTGATTTCTAAACTCTCTAATGTCATTGTGTCGAGTTAATAAGTATTGTTTTGTGTTTTGTTATATATTATTAAATATATTTAAACCTTTGAACTGTGACTGTTTTATGTAGAGATAATTTAAGCTCTTAGAGTACTTGAATGTATTTGATGATACTGTATAAGCCACTCCTAAATAGCCTTCAAGTCTGAGTCACACTTATCAATTGGATAATAATAACATTGCACAGGAGAACTGGACACCCTTTGGTAAGTGCCTTTATAGTAGCTGATAGTAGTGGTTGGTGGCAGTCGGTACTACCTTATCTGGGCAGAAGGGGGTATAGCTAGTGAACCTGTGCCAGCCTTCCCCAGGAGTGTCTGTGTGTTTATATATTTATTTAAGCTGGTGATTTACCATGTCAGGAGTCAGTGTAGGTGATTTAGTGTTTGTGGATACACTTTCCATTATTTTTGCAAGTGGGGAGAGTAGTGTGCAATTGGGCGTAGTTAGAATACTCAGTAGAGTCACTCCTTTAAAGAAAAAGAGGGATAATATAAGATTTTTCAGACTGATGGAATTGTACTTTCTTTTTATTGTCTATTTATAAGTATAGAGATGGGGTATGCTAAGGCTTTTTAAATAGTTTGGAGGTATCAGGGTTTTGTTGATTAGCTAGGTTTAGTATGGCTGAAGTGAAGAAAGTGTTGAAGGCATTAGCTGGGACTAACTGCTTCGCCTATTGGGAGAGATTTAAGAGGTGTCGTTGTATATTTTGCTGAGGTTAATATCCAGTCAAGTATACATACTTTTGTTATTATATTTATTTTATTCTAGTTGGGAGGTTGATTATTGAGAGAAACCATGCAGGTTAATAAGGTAGATGGATTAGTCTGTTTTTTACAAGTTCCAGTCAATGTTAAAATCCCTAGAGTATTTGTTCTGAGGGTGATTTAGTGAGAGCCAGTAGATTAAGCCATGTTTCTGTTAGACAGAGAATATCAAATTGTTTGACTTCTAGTAGGGCATGAATTTGTGCTATTTTATTACAAATGCTTTGTATGTTTAGTTGGGCATTAGGTTGAAGAAGGAGGTTGTGTGGATGGTATTGAATGGAGTTATAGATAAGGCTGGTGGAGATGTTTGGGTATGTCTGTTTGGGATTATAAGATTAAGGGTAGTAAGGAAAGTTATTAAAAGGAGATGTGAGTATAAATTAGGCATGTTAAGAAGGTGATTGATAAATGAGGGGTGTGTCTTAGAGGGAACAATTTGAAGATAGTAAAGGTGGGTTGGATGGGTCTAGATTGTGATTGGTATTAGTATATGAATCAAATGTCAAAGTCTGTGTGTGTGTGTGTGTGTGTGTGTGTGTGTGTGTGTGTGTGTGTGTGTGTGTGTGTGTGTGTGTGTCAGCTACTTGGGCAGAGACACAAAGCACTGGTTGGACAGAGAGGGTGCTGGAGGTTTTGGCTTGAGAACTCGGCTGAGATCTGAACCGTATAGCTGTGCCAATGGGGAGTCTTATTGGGGATTTGGAGAGAAAGGGAGAAACCAGTCTCAGACTGACTGTAATCTCTGTGCACTCTTAAGGGAAATTGTACTTTACTGTGTTTGTACTTGTTATCCTCCCAGTGTGGATGCCCCTCACTGGTGCTAGTGGTAATGATTGAGGCTCCTTGATTACTGGGCCAGTGCACAGACGTCACAGTGTCACTCACTATTCTGATGTATTTTCATTTTTTTTTTCTGTAATTCGAGGAGGTCATACATTTAAGTCTTGCAGTTACAATAGTGAGACATTTTTATATCTGTTTTATCTAACTTCTGAGTGACTGGCAACTCTGCTGATGTAGAAGCCATGCTAGGATTTGACAAACTGCCCAGTGCTACTGCTTCTTTAACAGGGCTAAGTTGTAGGGCCATTCCACATGAAGTGAGTTTTTGTGCTGGCTTTTTGATGCCCACTTTCCTTCCTTTCTCAGTCCTTCTATCAGTGGGGAAACATCCAACCTTTTGCTCTTTGTTTACTAAGACAGTGCTCATTCTTTCCATGGGCTTGCTATACAAATCATAATGTTTGACATTTACTACATTCTAATTAATCCTTCAGGGAGAGCATGGTCAAGTATAATTTAGCTAGATACCATCACTGGTAATCCTAGATGAATAGAAATATTTGGTATATCACATATGACATTTTGACATATTTGCTATATAATGTCTGAAAATTCAAATGCATGAACTTTAAATATTGAACTAAATTAGTTTTAGTGCCAAGGAAAGTTGTGTCCCAAAAAGATCAGGAAGAAGATTTATAAACTTTTTAGATGTAAAAAACAGGAGATGAATCTCATTAAAGTACTACTTACCACATATTTTAGATTTTGTTGTTTATATATTCTTTTTAGACAGGCATTTCGTAAATAGATTTTTTTCTCCAGTTTAAAGTGAAGTTTGAAATATATAATTTCAATTTTGTTTACTTTTAAGTGCTACTTACCTCATACTTTAGATTTAGTTGTTTATGTATTCTTTTAGACAAGCATTTTGTAAATACATTTTTTTCTCCAATTTAAAGTGAAATTTGAAATGTGTGATTTCAATTTTTAATTTTATGTATTTACTGTTAATGCTAGAATAGATTTTTATACTTCTCCAATTCCTTTCATGTCCTTAATAAGCATTTTCATTGGTCCCTTTGAAGCTTTTAAAAATGTTTTTTTCAAGTTTTTAGCTTGTGGTATTTAGGCCTTGCATTTAAGCCAGTTTCTGCTTGTTTGCACTTTGCACAGCACCATGCACTGTCATGCAATTGTGCACCAAAGCTGGATAGTTAAATTTAATAGCTTTTCCCCTTAGAAACTACTGTAGCACACTAGCGTAGGCCTCACCCTTAGTGCTTTCCCAGTCAAAGAAATACTGCTAGTAAGCAGTAGCCTATTAACCACCAGCAATAAATAAATAAATAAATAAATAAATACCCCAGGCAGAAATATACAACCACTGAGCTCCGTGAATGATTCTGAAAAGCCACCCCTAGTGACAACAGTCTTCAACCTAGCATTATGGACAGTTGGAATACCCTTGTTTCTCCTGCCAACCTTGTTGACTTGGGTCTCTTGAGGCAGTGTAGCAATTAGGTCATGCACACTGGCAACCCTCTAATAACTCACTCTAGTACAGAGTGAGAGAGATGTATTTACACCAATAATCTTGAATCCATGCTCTCTCAAACTCAAAACAGTAACATGGAACAGGTTGTCAACTCACCCACCACTACAAGTGCACATAGTACCATTACTCATACACATAGTATGCATTGAACACAAAAATCTACATACATGGAGGTTCTCTAGGAAAACCTACTTAAACACTACAGACCTCCAAAACACAAGACTGCTACAACTAATGCAATCCCACAGCACCCATGACACATAGCAACACCAGTGTCTCACCCACCAAGCCCATAAGGTGAAACACTCAAAAAACAAATTTTCTTATCATTGGAGACTCAATAGTGAGAAACACGGATGTCCCCCTCACCAGCTTGGACAAGAAGAAATGCACAGTCAGCTGCCTCTCTGGTGCTAGGATTCATCAGATCATGCATGCACTCAGGTCTCTCAGCAACAAGTACCATTATGACTCTGTTATAGTTCATGTTGATGTGAACGACCTGAGACATACCTCACTGGACTATATGAAGAGTGGTATAGTAGAGCTCTCTGAGTATGTGTCCCAGGCAGGAATGTCCCTAGCCTTCAGCAGCATACCACTCTCACCTAGAATGATGCTACAGTATAAACAAAAAATGATTAATTTCAATAACTGGCTTAGTTTTCATCGTTCATCTGGTCAGGATAAAACAGACAAACATTCATGGATTCAGTTCAGTTCAAGCAGCTTTATTCACACAAACACATCAGAAATGAGGCTTTGTAACTTAAATAAACTTATAAACAGACTGACTACCATACTCATATATGTTAACATTCTGGCTGTTCTCCCAAAATGGCACCGCTGCCTGCACGTGCTCGATATTTATATGCATGTGCTACATCTGGAAATGCTTCTTAAAGGTACATACACATGCTCTGATCTACATCCTCCCTCTTTGAGAAATAGTCCATATACGAAATGACAGTATTCAATGACATGAAATTTACAGAAATGATCTTTTGACATGCAATTATACAAAATCAGACACATATAAAACAATCATGTCCAGGTTGCTGTATATTTTACACTAAGTCTGGAAATATGACCTGACAGTGTAACATAAAAGTCAGAACTGGATCTAGCAATGGGGACTGTTTTCAAGGAATGCTCAACTTTAGAGTCATCTGGGACATCGTCAGGAATGGGAATGGATACTATGACATGTTCTTCAGTACGAACATTGTCTGGGTTGCTCTGAGATCTAGAGTATTTATCACAGGTACGATGCTGTGATGTTGTTTCTGATACAGGAAGAATATGTCTGCAGTTTCTACTGTACTCTATACCCTCAGATTCCAGTAAGTAGGATCTCGGCTCGGTACATATACCTCTCACTTGACCAATTCGATCAAACCCTTTTGCTGTTTACATCCTCACTGTCTCTCCTTCTTTTAATGGACAAAGAAATCTGCTCATTTTATCATAACTGGACTTCCGAGAAGAATGCTTCTTAAAAAGTTGGGCTTTGATTGCGTTGTTGTTTTTAGCATTAGGCACCAACAAACTAGAACTGATAGGCAAGGTTGTTCGGGTTTGCCTAAATAGAAGAGTCTGAGCAGGCGAGCCAAGTAGATTGTCATGTGCTATATTTCTGAGATTGAGTAAATTCAAGAAGATATTGGTATTGTCATGCTTTGACCTCTCTAGTAATTGCTTTGCACTCTGTACTGCATGTTCAGCAAGGCCGTTTAACTGTGGATATTCAGGACTGCTAGTAACTTGGATAAAGTCCCACACTTTATCAAATCTCTGAAACAATTGATTGGTAAACTGAAAACCATTGTCAGAAATAACTTTGTGTGGACTACCATGGACTGAGAAATGATGCTTCATCTTAGTAATAACAGCACTGGATGTTAGGTTAGGTAGCAAATCAATCTCAAACCAGTTTGAATAAGAGTCTACCAACACTTAGTAATGCTGACTGTCCACTCAAATATGACAGTTGCTACTGTTGACCAAGGTACTTCAGGAATTTGGCTTAGCTGAAGTGGCTGTTTTTGCAAATGTGACTTAGTACTGTTGCACACTGAACAAGAAGAAAGCACTTTATCAATGTCTTTTGCTAGAGAAAGCAAAAATACCAGTCCTCTCGCCGTTCTTTTGGTAGAATCGGAACCTGGGTGTCCATGATGCAAAATCTGAATGTATTCATGCTGTAAGGAAGTAGTAGCAACAACCTTTGGACCTTTGAAATTGGTACCATTTTCCATCAGCATCTCATCTCTGTATGGAAAGTAAGGTTGTACTACTGGCGGTACACAGGATTGCTTTGACATCCATCCTACATTGATGAAATGGTTGAGCTTTTGAAAAATTGGATCAATCTTTGTATGATCTTTGAGGACATCAAGTCTCATGGCAGAAAAATTGCACACTTCCATGACATTAAAGTCAAAATTATCTGCATCAAGCTGTTCCGTGGTATTTCTGGGTGATCTGGATAAGGTATCAGCCAGATAAAGAAGTTTACTCCTTGTATAGACCATTTTGAAATTGTACTTTTGCAATTTGAGCATCATTTTTTGCAGTCTTGCTGGAGCAAAATGCATAGGCATCTTTAAAACAGTAACTAGAGTATTTGGTCAGTTTCTATCTGGACTGCTCAGCCATAAATATAATCATGGAACTTCGAACATGTGAACCCAATTGCCAAAAGTTCCTTCTCAATTTGAGCATACTGCTTCTCAGTTTGGGTAAGAGTTCTAGATGTGTAGGCAACAGGTCTGCCCTCTTGAAGAATAACTGCACCAAGACCAAACTTCAAAGCATCACAGGAAAGAACTACTGGTTTAGGGGCATCATATTATCTTAATGTAGGTGGTTTAGCAATTTGCTGTTTGAAGTTATCAAATGCTCTCTGGTGTTGTTCTAACCATGACCATGCAACATTTTTGAGTGTCATCTCTCTCAAATGTGCTGAAAACTCACTAAAGTCAGGGATAAATTTTCCCAGATAGTTAACCATACAAGAAAACGCTGTAGGGATTGGACATTGTCTGGAGGTGGCATCTCAAGAATGGCTGCTTGCTTGAAAGGCTCAGGTTGATAGCCTGTACTGGTAAATAAATTACCTACATAAGTAACTTCTGGTAGTCTGAATTTACATTTCAGAGGAATTGAGCTTTAAATTCACTTCACGGGCTCTGTCCAGAACTTTCCTGAGGTTTCTGTCATGCTCTGGTTCACCATTACCTCCAACCAGTAAACCATCAACTATTATTGCACATGGGTAGCCTGAAAAAACTTGCTTCACTGCACGCTGGTAGAATTTCTTAATCTTAATTTTAATTTTAGTTATTAATTTATTCAGATCCATTATTCGTTGGTAGAATTTATTCCAAAAGGCATCCTGAGGAATCTGTCTATACCAAATGGGGTACTGAATGTAGTCAGTAGTGAAGATTTGCGATCAAGCATTACTTGCCAAAATGAACTCTTTGCATCTAAGACAGAAAAACAGTGGCATTTGGCATGAGGGTTGCAAATCTCCTTGACTGTACACATAGGATGATGAGGTCTTTTTAATGCCTTGTTCAAGTCTCTTGGGTAAATGCATATTCTGATTTCATCTGAATTTTTCTTATGAGCAGCTACCATGGATGACATATACTCCGTTGGTTCTGGGACTGGACAAATTACACCTTGCTGCACCATTTCAGCTAACTGGTCCTTGACTTTGTCTTGCATAGTTATTGGAGCTCTTCTTGCTGGTCTGACCACTAGAATGACCTCTGGGTCTAACTTCATGGAGGACACAACTGGAAGTTTGCCTAGTTTGTCATAGAAAACGTTAGCATACTCTGAGAAAATAGTATCAGTAAAGCTGGAAAAGGGACATGCTTACATGATGTACTACTTTGGTAAAAGAAAGCAGTTTCATTCTCAAACTGTCTATGAGACCTAATAATGACTGCACAAGTGTTCCGACTACATAAAATTGCAAGCTGTAACTGTTCACAGCCTAATAGCATGAAAACACTACTGAGCCTTCAGTTTGAATTTCTTCACCTCCATAAACAACACGCTTTGCACAACTGACCAAATAAAGTTGCTCACCATCTCTCACTTTAGCAAATGTTTCAAATTAAATTACATTACACTTTGAACCAGTGTCTACTTTTTTTGTTTGAGCTCTGTGGGTTTACCATTAATCAGAACAGTACAAAATACTTCATTCTTTGCAATAAATCTACTGCATTAACCTTTTCACGGACTACTGATACACCATCTACATAGAAAGTAGGGTTGCAGCTCCCTACATGATCAACTTGCTTTTTCGAGTGACCATTCTTAATAACTGAATGAGGCTTGCTTGAGCTACAAAACATTTGAAAATGGTTCCATTTTTTACACTTGTGGCATTGCCACAGGGGTTGCTGCTGCCATGTGCTTAGTCCTGCTTCTGCTTGCCATGTGTTGGATGCTGCTACGTTTTCTCTAGAGGCTGCTGAAATCATGCTCTTATTACTTGCAAACATACTTGTGTATCTTTCTGTGAGCTCATTGATTTGTCAAATCCCTATGGCTTTGCTTAATGTTAAATCATTGTCACAAAGCAAAATCTGTCTTACTGAAGCACTATTAACACCACACACAAGCCTGTCCTTTATTAACTCATCTTACATATCACCAGATCTGCATGTTTTAGCTTTGTTTCTCAAGTCAGTGATATAAGCTGCAAATGTTTCACCTGACTTTTGGTTTCTTGTATAAAATAAGTGCCTCTCTAATTTAATATTTATCTAGGGGTTACTCGCTCTCTAAATTTATGTTTTAAGCACTCAGGGTCTTCCCTTGATTCAGCTGATGCCACAATATAACAGTTTGCCTCTTCTCCTGCATATATTTCTAGTGCATACACAATTAACACTCTCTTTCAATAGCTTCTGAGCCAGCTAGGTTAAGCAAAATGAATGGTCATGATAAAACAGACGAACATTTGTGGGTTCAGTTAAAGCAAACCTATGAACCTATATTTTTTTAAGGGGTGGCGTAAGCCACAACATTTTGGGCTAGGCTTATAAATGCCTTAGGGCAGATAGCCTAGTATAAACCTATGAACCTATGAACCTATTACACACAAACACATCAGAAATGAGGTTTTGTAACTTAAGCTTAAATAAACTTATAAACAGACTGACTACCACACTCATACATGTTAACACTCTGGCTGTTCTCTCAAAATGGCACTGCTGCCTGCATGTGCTCAGTATTTATATGCACGTGCTACATCTGGAAATGCTTCTTAAAGGTACATACACATGCTTTGATCTACAGTTTTTGTTGTCATTCGAAGGGGATCAAAGGGGATCCAGTTCCTGTCAGCCTAGAAAGCCATGGTCGACAAACCTCGCTGCTTTGCCAGAGATGGTTTACACCTGGCACCTCCAGGCTTTTGACTGCTGGCAAAGGCTCTGGCCTACCCCATAGTGACTTTTTTAGGCAAGGTCTTGAAAACAACATTCTTAACATCTCTACCAATTATATTCAAGCTAACAGTCTCTAATACAAGACATTTAAAGGAGTGACTACTATCTGTACTTTTAACATGTTTAGCAAGGGCATTGGTATCTTTCAGTTTGCTGACATCCCTTGCATGTTCTAAAATCCTTTCCTTCAATGTATGATTGGTTTTACCAATGTAACACATGCTACATGGTAAACAGCTTGCAAGGTGCACCACATTTGCAGTTTGGCAATCAGCATAAAAATTAAAGTCGATGTAGTAATCCATTCTTGGGTGTTTTATACATGACCCTGATATAATATATTTACATGCAGGACAAGAACGACACATGAACATCCCTTTTCAATCACAAGTGATTTGATCAGCATGAGTCCTCTGCCTATAGCATAGCTGATGCTTTAGTGAAGTATTATTTTAAATGAAAATTTAGGTGTTTCTCCAAGGATATTCCTCAACTCATCACTGGCCATCAGTACCGGCCATTTCCTTTTTATAACATCACACACTACATTGATGTTATTCGCATAAGTCAATGTGTATCTCAGGTCACTCGTCAAATCTGTTTGACATTTAGGGACAACCTCATTTCTGTCTGGAAAGTAAGGTTTCACATTGGTCTTTCTGAGTGGCCTCACTTCTTCAATAGTATTCAAGATCTCTTTTCGTGAACAGCCCCTATTCACAAAATCAGTTGTTAATTCTTGAATGACACACTGTAACTTATCACTGTCACAGAGCCTTATTGCTCTCATAAACTGTCCCTTCAGTACATTCCTTAGTGTTTGTCTCTATTGCATACTAGACTTGAGCAACAGATTATTCTTTCTGCACGACTTTCTAAACGCTGTTGTACTCAAATCTTTAAACAGATCTTTCGAAACGATAACATCAAGGAAGTTCACTGACTGCTCAGAAAAAACAAAACTGAATTTAAGGAAACTCATAGTACTGTGCAAGTAATCCACAAATTCAATGAACATATCATGTGTTCCTTTCCATACAAGGAATATGTCATCCACAAAACAATGGTAGAAGCTTATATACTGAGCATACTGGTTATCCACCAGCACTTTCTCCAGTTCCCAATGTGCCAGTACCATATTTGCATATGTATTTGTACAAACTGTACCCAAGGCTACACCAGTTTTTTGAAGATAGAAATTACTTTCAAAAATAGAAACATCATTTTCCAAGATCAACTCTAACAGGGTACAAATTAGCATCACCTTGCTGCTCGGCAAATTACTTTGTTTGGTGAGAAAGTCTCTTATATTCTCGATACTTGTATCTTTAGGTATAACTGTAAATAGCAAATTGATGCCAAGAGCAGCAAAAATGAAATCTGTTCCATTGTCCTCCTGGGTGTACCATGCAAACATATCATTAAGGAACTTCTTTGTATCTATTAATACAGTATCTACTCTTGCAAGAACTGGTTTTAGAGTTTTTTTCCACAAGAATGGATAATGGCTCAGTAAGCCATCCTTTACTCAAAACAATTGGATACATAGGTGGTCTCGCTGCATCTTGTGGATTTTTGGTAAACTATATAAAATAGGTATTATGGGATGCTCTACCGTAAAATATTCAAACGGGTCTTCATTAATCATTCCAGTCATCGGTAGATCATAAGTACAGAAATTCACTTTATTAATAAGGCCTGTGACTTGATATTCATGTAACAGTAAATATGTGTCTTGACCCCCCCCAGCATATCCAGTATCCTACTAATACAAAAATGTTTGTCCATAACCACTATGCTACCACCCTTATCATCAGGGTGAATGTCTAAATATATATATATATATATATATATATATATATATATATATATATATATATATATATATCCTTAGTTTTTAGGGCTTCACCATACTGTGTGTTGTATAGACTTCTTAGGGGAGAGTTATGCCTGGCCTACAGCGCAATCCAAAATCCAAACCTAATGAACTTCCTGCACATCAGTAAATCAAATGGGACTAGGGCTACCCAATCCAAGGACCTACATATTGCCTGGAACTTAAATAGGACATGCTGGAGGGACAGATTTATCTCCCAATGACTATCATGTCTTTGGAACAGGCTACTTCATATGAAACAGAGCACCCCTATGACACTGTTCAAGAGGAACCTGTAAGAGTGGATGGGGCACCAGCAGTTGCATGTGATGCTCTTAAACTTAGTGTTGACAAGAAAAGACACATTACAGGGTGGAATTTTGCATGCTCTTCCCATGACTGCATAATCCAGTGACCAACTTCTGCCCACCAAGGCATCCATCTTGGTTGATTACTGCTGATTACACAAAATTCACATCACACATCACAAAATACAATAATAATACATCTAACTAAACTAAACTAAAAAAAAATGTATAGCAAGCTATAGAAAGTGAATGCTGATATATTTTGGATTGTTAGGATATTATGCATCACATGTATATATCATGCGTATTATATGATAGGATGACAGTTGGTGATATGGCCCTAGAATAAAATAGTCAGCATAAAAATAAGTCTCCCAAGTTATTCATGTCAACTAAAAATGAACACAGTAGGCAACAAATACAACAGATGCAAACATTTTGTATGTGTTTGTCACAGAAATTAAATGTTATACTACAATGGATCAAGATTGACATGTTGGTGATACTCTACTGTCCAGCAGCTACAGATACATGTTTTCTGAGGCATATATGTGACAGCCCAGATTCTATTGCCCATCCAACAACCATCAGTGAATGTAAACCCTTTTGTCAGACATGTGGATCATGTATGTATCTGGTCTGTATGTGTGCCTCTTTGTTGTCTTTCAGAACACATATATCACACAGAGGCATCCCTTCTTCACAGGTGCTGAGAATGCTGTTATCCTGGATGGCCTCAGACTGCATCATCACATTCCACTTTCAAGGGGTCACCAACATCATGACCAGTGTGCAGCATTGTGGGATGCACAGCCACAGAGGAATTCCTGGTAAACCTAGAATCAACCACCCTACTGTACATGTGGATATGTGCATATATTAACCTAATAGTGCAACATTCTTTCTTGCTTGATCCCTCTCTCCTCACATTTTCTAGGTACATCAGGTGTCACTGGCAGCCTGCTATACAGGAGGCATTGGCTCCAGGATGCCTGTTCAATCACTATAGAGAGATGGTACATACCTGTGACAGTGATACTGCAGTAGGCATATCATTCTCAGGATAAGTGTACTGGGTATTATGTGTAGTTATATCACATACACTGTCATATTGCATACCCACAGGTGTAGTGTACTGGCAACATTTACTGGAAGTAGTTGAAGTGCATGTTAGAAAGGGCCAGTCTTGTCTGTGTATGATGTTGTGTGTTTGTGTGTTGTGCATGAGATCAGTGATGAGAAGATGCATGACTGGTAATGCAGTTGTGACTCCTCATCTGTATGACTCTGTGTGGATTACCAGACATAATAGTGCAGGTAATAATGTACTGATTTTGTCTTCCTCCTCACAGGTGAACAGAGGGGGGTTGGAGTCTGTCCCCTTCACAACTTGATGTCACTGTCCCATCAGTTTCCAATGATGATGGTGGCCATAGTGAGGAACATGTGGGGTTGTCAGGGGCTGAATCTGTCCCAGAGGTTGACATCCCTATTCTGCCCCCATTGTCCCTACATGCAGTCAGTATGCCCACACATACCCAGTCCCCAGAGGCCACAGATATTGGATAGTCATGTGGTGTTGACATTGAACAGGACAGTGTGACAACTATGGTATCAGTGAGTGTAGACACTGGCCATAGCCATTGACAGGGGTGCTCGAAGGGCGACTGCTGTCCATCCACATCCTGTCAAAGGTGTCACATCATGGGTCACTCACTGCATCTTTTGGGCTATCATGGAGGCACAGGAATGTACTGAAAGCAACACCAGATGGCTGTCAGGGTCATGGATGCAGTACAGCCTGACATCCGTGACTGCCTCCACCACATTGGTGATGCCATGGATCATTTCACTGATGTAGTGGACAGACGGTGGGCTGAAACAGTGTCTATCTTTGCCCGCACATTGACTGTGCTGGAACATCTGGTTGGGGTAGGGCATCGGGCACGAGGACATAGGTCAGCAACACCATCTGCTGAGAGACCATGTGTCCTTGCACACTCATGATCCCATGCTGGCAGTACCTCCAGTGCTACAGAAGGAAGTGTGCTGTCCACAACACGACATGGCAGGCCATGAGTGCATTGTCCTGGATGGTCTCTTGGGGGAGACAGGCACAGCAGACAGCAGTCACCATCAAGTACTTGCACCACATCCAACCTTGGGCATGGTGGAGTCAATGCTACTCCTGACAGAGGAACTTCCCGTGTTCATAGCCAGAGATGGTGAACTGTCCACTCTGCCATGTACAGTGCACAGCCACCCAGCATACACATGTTCAGGGCTAGCACTGAGCTTGACTGTGTACATGCACACTGTCAAACATCACTGTCACATGCAGTTCACCAACAAACACACATGGCGTCTCTCCACGGCACATCTGACAAGCACCCCTTCCTGACTCACACACATGCTGCCAACTGTATGGCAAAGCCTAGGCCTTTGGCACCCCCAGACCACACCCTGTAGATGTGATGATACCTGTGCCACATCCTTGCAATCTGTGCCATCAATGCATGGGCATGCAGATATGTGTCTGATGTACAGGGTGACTATATTACTTTCAATGTAGTCATGCAGTGCAGTATTGTTATGCCATTGCAGGTGTCATGGGCCATGACAGGTACTGTGTGCTGGCATGTGTCATGACTACACAGGAAATCTTGTGTATCTTAGGTGCATGATGTTAGACTGGTGGTAGTGTGACAGAATAACAGGTGTGTCATGGACCTGTGTATATTTCTGTTCCAGGGGTTTGAGTGGTTATGCAATGGACACATGGTGCTTTACACCAGCACAGGATAGCATGGGAGCACAACAGAAATATGATGTCAGCAAGGTACAGCAGTATTTGTGAATGGTTCCATAGGTGCATATGCTTATAAGGTCGTGTCTGGGATGGGGCAATGGGGGCAGCCTGCATAATTGTGCACTCATACTTTTTGAGAAGGTCTGCTACCCTTTATACATGTCACCTGGGTTTTCTGACTATACAAACCTAGATGGTGGCAGACATCAGTGATGCCTATATAAGACCTGGAGCTTGTCACAGGGCTGTAAAATGCATAACCATTACACAGACACAGTCCATATGGGCATGTCTGTAGTGATAGTAGGGGAATATATCTGTAACCATGCACATGGACACACACACACACACACACACACACACACACACACACACACACACACACACACACACACACACACAGCTGGCTGGAGGTAGAATAGAACCCCTATATATCTACTATTACAAACTATAGCTTGCAGTAGTTATCGCATGCACCACAGAGTTTATCAGAATTTGGACTATCAGCTAGTACTCTTCCGGTGGATGACATCAGCAGGCCTTTTAGGAGATTTATTTAGAGGCCAGCAACTAGTCTTAGGCCCATAAAATGCATATATATATATATACACACACACACTAAGGGTTGGCTGATATGAGGGTAGAACGCATACCTATTCAGTAGTACACAATACAACTTGCAGTACTTATCACATGCGCCATGGTGATTACTTGAAAGTAGACTCTCCGCTAGTGCTGTTAAGGTGGATGACATCAGCAGGCTTTGTAAAATAGGTCACTTTTGAGGAAAAAAGCTAGTCACAGGGCCATAAAATGAATCACTATTGCACAGACATAGGCCAGATGGGCATGTCTTTACTGCTGCAAGGGACATATCTGTATACACACACACACAGACACACAAAGTTACATGTTATGAGATTAGAACCCCTACCTATCTATTTGTACACACATGGGGGGTGCAGGGGGGCTTGCCCCCTTGCATAAAAGTAGATTTATTTATTTTTTCGTAACACACTTTAACAAAAGCGCTTTTTCGGTGAAAGCGCTTTCGTTAAAGTGTGTTCGGTTATTGTGGATTTGGGATGTTGAAGTTTCATTCAAGAGTCCTAGATATATATATATATATATATATATATATATATATATATATATATATATATATATATATATGTGTGTGTGTGTGTGTGTGTGTGTGTGTATAACAGGGATGTCATCTCAACTCTTGCTGTGTGTGTGCATTCTGTAAATGTGTTATGTAGATATGTGTGGAGAGTCTATATCAGTCCATACATTCTTTCGCTATATGTGTATACATATTTTGTTCATATATATATATATATATATATATATATATATATATATATATATATGTGTGTGCCACATACTGATAGCTAGGGTAAGCATGTGTGAGGAGGATAGGGGAGACATACATAGCTGACTGTATGCACAGACATATTTACACATAGCTGTTTTTTTGGCAGAAGAGGCAAGAGACATGGGCTTAAGTTAGCTAAGTGTAGAAGCATGCCCAGTGTGACTGTCAGTACTTACAAGGTGACTCTAGGCCAGACCTACCTGTACTCCAGTGTGCTGCAGACCACTGGCTGCTTCCCCTATTTCCTTACTCCAGCGCCTCCCTGATATTTTGTCCAAGGCATTCCCCGGCTGTTTGCTGAATGTGATATGTGACTCATGCCTATCAACTGTGCAGATTTGCACAGAATGTCTGGATATTTACCTCATATTTTTGGTCCGTGTTACATAACATTGTGGCTTTCTGGCACATTAGTGGCAAATCATTAAAGAGTGATGTTAGGGTATAATGAGAGACATTTGAGATTCAGCCTGCAGACACTTTAGGAGATTCATAGTAATGCAAGACCTGTTATTCTATCAAGTCTTTATGTTTGTAAGTATAATGTTTAACACTTGCCTCTATTTTTGGGCCATTGTCCCACTTATATTCATGGCTTTGGCTAGATTTGTCACTGTAAGAGGATGAGAGGTTTAATGTGCTGGATTACATGCTGTAACATCACATACAGGGTGAAAGTTTGCATACCTCTCCTTGTATATGTTTTTGCAAAATGTCTGACCTATTGCCCCATATGTCTGCTCTGTTTCTCATACAGTTGTGGTTGTCCGGTACTATAATGTAAAAGTGTTGCAAGTACTGAGGCATTTAAGTGATAGCCTTTACATCCTGCAGCTAATCTGACCTGTTGCAACCTGCTTTTATACTAGCCATCTTCTAGGTTACTCAGACCAAGTATAATGTCTGTCTGTAGGTTTGGCCCTCTGTCCCCCCATTTTCTCTAGTTTTGTCCAGCTTTCTTACAGTCACAGATTGCAGCATTAAGACAGTCTGTGGGATTCCTACCATGCAAGTAACTCACATACAAAATTTGTAGTTGATGCCAGCTTTGAATCATAAACACCATCACCCATGCTAATGTCCTTAGCCCAGTGAGCCACACCAGCCACCAGAGAGAGTGAGAGGTTTAATTCCTCACACTATCAACAGCATACAGATATACACTGACCCCTGCATTTTGTGGGTGAAATATGTGGGCAGGTAGTATGTTACAGCCCAGGACATGTGTGGTCTGCTGATATATCCTTGGAAACATACTCTGTTACTGCAGTTGTATGGGAACAGAGATGTGTTGGAGGTAGCAGACTCTGGCATTGACAGTTGTGTGTCTGTCTTCTGACCCCACTATTTGGCATTTCCCTTGCATAATGGAGTGGGGTTTCCAGCCATGTGACCTAATGAATATTATGGGGCATGCAGTATTGCACAGAGTACCTGTTGTCCCAAGTGGCTGTTAAATCTCTGCAAGTTACCCAGTAGTCCACTCTATTCCCTTGCATACATGCAGCAGTTCCATATATATATATATATATATATACTACCATAGGTTAGTATCCCATACATTTGTTGTATAGCAGAGTGACTTACCTTGTGAACGCACT
The DNA here is from genome assembly GCF_019279795.1 of Protopterus annectens. NCBI lineage: Eukaryota > Metazoa > Chordata > Ceratodontiformes > Protopteridae > Protopterus > Protopterus annectens. The sequence continues at coordinate 282,761,837 of NC_056737.1, forward strand.
GGTTAAGAGACTTGTGTTTCAGGGCTGACTCTGTATTATTCATACAGTACACAGCCAATACATGGTTAGGTACAGGTTGTGTGGTGTGGCTGGCATCATTTTTACTATGTATGCAAGTTGGAGTAAGGTGTCAGTCCCTAGGACCTTAGGTTGACAGTGAATGTGCTATGCATTGCCTCTTGGCCAAGGACAGGGCATACTGGGAACACCTATGTCTGCTTACAGGGTCAGCCTCAGGGGGTTCCTCCTCTGAGTCCCCCTGTGGTTGTGGCTGTTGCCAAGGCAGGGGTGGGGGCTGTGTGTCCCTTCCCTGTGATGACACTGCCACAGCTGTTTCCGCAGGATCATATCGTGTAGCATGGCACATACTGTGAACATCTGTGCACATGTAGCTGGAGAGTACTGAAGGGTTCCATCAGATAGATCGATGCACTGTAACTGTGACTTGAGCAGCCCAAACACATGCTCTATGATGTTCCTAGTTTGTGTGTGTGTGCCTCATTATGGCATTCTTTGGTAGGTGTGTGTGCATTTCTAATGGGTGTCATCATCCACGGTTCCAGTGCATAGCTAGCATCCCCCAGTAGATGGCCATATGGGATGTCCCCCCGGCAAACATCTGTTACAGCTGTGATGCGTGCTAGATATGGCAGTTATCTACCAGTACACACATTCATGATAATGCCCTGGGTATTGCACACAACCTGGCAGTTGATGGAGCACAGCTGCGCCTGTTTGCATGTTGTGCTGCTGAGCTGAGCAGAGAGGGTGTGTCCGGTTGATGTAGACACTACCCTCCTCACCGGGTGGTGCTTTGATGTGGACATGAGTACAGTCTATGGCACCTAGTACCTCAGGGTAGTGTGCTACATGGTAGAAGAGATGCATACTGCCGGCCCTCTCCTCAGGGGTGTGAGGTAGATAAATGTGCTCACTAGCATGTATTTGCATGGCATCCAGGAAATGGTGGAGTAACCTGGATGTTGATGCCTATGAGACCTCAATCATGTCCCCAGTTGGTCTCTGAAAAGGACCTGTAGCTAGTATCCTAAGGGCTACACATACTTTTGTTTCCACTGGGATGGGTTCCCCTCTGTTGGCTCTGGGTCTGAGTTGAGGGTGGCAGAGCTTGGTGAGTTCTTGTATATGTCCCTGTCCACCCTGCAGTGCTCTACAATCGATAGCTCATGTATCTCTGGAAGGGTAGCCTGGGCCTAAACACCCTTCTCCTTCTCAGTCTAGGCCTATTGTCAGCAGCAGCATCAGCACTGACCTCAGCATCTAGCACATACAGATGTAGTAGAGCTGCAGCAGCCCATAGTATTCTTTCAGTTAAAATGCTCAAATCTGTACACTAATGGTGCAGAGTATGGGGAGAAATCAGATTGTAAGATGTATGCATACTTTATAGTGCTCTGATACAGATGCAGCCTGTATGATTGGCTAACTATGATGCATTCCACCTGCAAAGTACATCATTGATAGGTTGGAATGGGCCAGTTTAGGTAGAACAGGGGTCATCAGTAATTATTTCTCAGCCAAATTTTTTTTTCTTTTTTTGACAGCCTTCCATGCTAAGCACTGCGGTGCGGCATGCAGTCCGATGCTGTAGGTATAAACAATGCTCAGCAGTCAATAGACACATCCCCATGAACGGACATGTTCAGCATAGCTCGAACCAGCTTAAACATGTGCCCCAAAGCTAAACACAGCTTAGCAGCACTGGACACACCCTCTCTGCTCAGCTCAGCGGCACAACGCACAAACAGGCGCTGCTGTGCTCCAATGTGCTTAAAGAAATAGAGACATACCCCTTTTTGATGTCAGCTACCTCTTCTGTGGACACCAACACAGTTCTGGGGCTATTTGGGGTTGATCTGTGGGCATGGACACCCATTTTTTTCTATTCAGTAACCTCAGCTCATTTGCATACAGATCCATGCAACAAGCTGGGTACTACACTATTCCAGGACCTGCTTCCTTAACAACTACAGACATATGCCACTGCACATACTCCATGCAAGGCCCTATAATGCAGTATTGTCACATATTTTATTTTTTTCATTTTTACACTTTTAATTACATTTTTTTGCATTGTGGCATGTTTGCGCACTGCTCTGTGCTGGGCAAACATAATATGGGTATTAAAAAACAATTTATTTTAAATTTTGTTTCATTATTTTCGAACACACAGGGCATAGTTTTGCACATATCTGTGTCTACTTTGCTATTTCTGACCTTGTAACAGGGCTTTTACAGCCCCTTTTCACTTTTTAATTTCATGTAGATGGAATTTTTCCATGTACACTTCTGACACCTACATGGGATCTGCACGACTGCCTATCTCATTGCTGGATCACTCTACACCCTCATTTGCACGGAATTCACCTGCTTATGAGGTGATTTGCATATCATGGACACTTCTGTGTCGGCATGCTCGTACATGCCTCTCAGCTCTGTTTACTGGATCACATGGCTGCATTCTTCCATGTAAGCTCTATGCCACTATGCCTACATGGAAATTAATCCGTGTAGGCTTTATTGAATTCCCCATTGTATGTTTAAAGCAGTTCTTGGAAAGCTTTGTGCAGATATTCTTTTTAGAGCATTATCAGCACACTACATAATAATATCAACTTGATTCAATATGAAACTTCACATAATGATGAAATGCACATCCAAATTAATAGATGTCAACTAAGCATTATGAAGATTAATTAATTGAGCATAACAGTATTTTAGAAATGAACGTATTTGTATTTGTGATAGCAAACTGATTTCTTAGATGCATGCAAGTTCTCGTCCATCAAACAAGCTTCCCATCAATTAGATACATGTGACTTGACCATGTGTTTTTTAAATTAATAAAATGACTAAAAAAGCTATAGAGTGCATAAATAAGAGTTTAAAGAGTTATAACAGCTTACTGCTAAGCTTTTGAGGGTCCACCATTAAAGATACATGTTTAGAACTTGTTATCCTAGTCAAGTTGAAAGGAAGACTTTGATTAGAGGGGAGAGACTATTTATCATGCAGTTACTATATAGACTTGAACATACTATTGATAAAACAAGTCCTTACTTATTTTATTTTAAGTACAGAAAAAAGGGCAAAGTTAGAGTTTAATTATACAACATTGTACTGGATTTATTCAATAGTGGCTGACAAGTAAAGATTCTTTAACTATGCCCTTGAAGAATTCAATGTCTAAAAATAATGCCAGTGAGGTTTGACTTTAAAAGCCTGAATGAACTCATAAAATCTTAAAAAGTAAATAGTCATGAGGATTCAGAAGCCTTGTAGCTGAATAAATGGTTTGTCCTTAAGGGGTCATTTGCATATAGCCCATCAGCATCTATTTCAAGACTTTAGCTTGGCTGGATCTTTCTTGCAAGTTATAATATATATGTATGTATATATATATATATATATATATATATATATGTATGTGTATATATATATATATATATATATATATATATATATATATATATATATGGATTCATATCACTTCACTGAAATACCATTTCACTGAGACCAAATCACCTTAAGTTCATTTCACTGAAAGTTCATTTCACCTAAAACTCATTTCATTGACAAGTAGTACTCTAAGGCAAGTCAAAGGCATATGTCTTTTTCACCACTGTAGTGTGATCCTGGTGTTAGTATATATAGTTAGGGGGGTGGGGAGCACAGCCCCACTACATTGGGGGATGTGGGGGGGGCATAGCACCTCACTTAATTTGGTTTTCTGTTGTCTGGTTTTGTTTTACATTATTTGATAAAACCAAACTAGGTGGGGGCTATACCCCCCCACACCCACAAATGTGGGGGACTGTGCCTCCCCACACTCCCCCAACTATATATACTAACACCAGGATCACACTACAGTGGGGAAAAGGACATATACTTTTGACTTGCCTTAGAGTACTGCTTGTTAGTGAAATGGGTTTTAGGTGAAATGAAGTTTAGGTTATTTGGTCTCAGTGAAATGGTCTTTCAGTGAAGTGATACAAATCCATATCTATCTATCTATCTATCTATCTATCTATCTATCTATCTATCTATCTATACACACACACACACACACACACACACACACACACACACACACACACACACACACACACACACACACACACATATATATATATATATATATATATATATATATATGGTCAGAATTTTGTGTTAACTGTCGCCATTTCACTCTATTCAGTGCTACTCTCCTGCCTGACTGTCACAGGTTTTCTTTCACTACAATTCATCCACCTGTATGCTAGATGCCTTTGTTTCCTCTTAACTTCTTCTTGTCTGACCCAAAGTCTGTCTTCTTCACCAGATTGTTTCTGTTTTTTTGCACGTGTGCCTGAACCACCATAATCTGATCTCTTTTACCTTTTCTGCAATTGGAGCTGCTTTGGCTTTTGCTCTTATGTCCCCATTTCTTCATCTGTCCCACATTGTGCATCTTACCACCCATCTCAGGCACTTCATCTCCATCACAACTAACTTTCTCAGCTGGCTTTACTGCCCAAGTTTCTGTACCATACAGTAGTACTGGTTGCACCACTGACTTGTACACCTTACAGTTCAGCTTCTTTGGCATTCTTCTGTCATATACTACACCTGACACTCTATACTATTTGACTGCAGCCCCTCTGATTCTAGCTTTGGCTGCCTCATTAAGATTTCCCTTCTCTTTCACCATCCCTCCCAGACATTTGAAGCTGCTAAACTGTTCCACTATTTTCCCTTCTATCTCAGTTGTCAGCTTCTTCTGAACTTCACCATTTGCTGCCATTACAACCGTCTTATGTATACCCAGTTTCATACCATGTGCTTTCAGTTTTGCATTCCATTTCACTGTTCTTTGCTGAAGTTCTTGCTCAGAGTTTGCCTGTACAACATATGCATAGAGCAACTTTGTTGATCTATCCCCTCCAATCTATTTGCTAATGCAGTCCATCTCCATTCCAGTATGAACAGCAGCAGGCTCAGTGTTGAACCCTGTTGCACAACCACTCCCACTGGGAACCCCTCAGTGAGACTGAATACTGTTCATACTTGATCCATCGGGTCTTTGTACATAGCTATTTCTACCAATGTGTCTGTGACTTTGAACCACCATAGAACTGCCAAATTAGCTTTCTTGGGACCTTGTTACATGCTTTGTCCAGGTCTAGAAATGTCCAGTTGGAGTCTTTACTCATCCCTAGCTTCTTCTCAACTATCTGTCTTACTGCAAACATTGGGTCAGTTGTGCTGCATCCTGCACATTTCTCATCTTACTTTCTACTACTCTGCTTATTTAGTACTGTCATGTATGTATATACATACATATATATATATATATATATATATATATATATATATATATATATATCCCTCTCTATATGTATTTTTTTTCTACATGTATAGATCTATATATATGTGTATATGTATATATATATATATATATATATATATATATATATATACACACACACACATACACACATGCCCATTATTTAGTAAAGGGGACTGTGAGGTCTATGGGGGCAGGTCTTACCACCTGCATAAAAGATATTTTGGAAGAGTATTGTCTATATTTGAAGTTTTGTATGTAATATGATTAGAATAAATGGATTTTAGATGATTTTTTAGATATTTTGTGATTTAATGAAAAGTTTTTAGATGAAATGTAATACACCCATATATATATATATATATATATATATATATATATATATATATATATATATATATAAATGCCCCAACACTGGCCCAGTAATCAAGGAGCCTCAATCCTCACCACTGGCAACAGTGGGCAATGTATACACTGGCAGGATGACAAGTTCACAGACAGTAAAGTGCAATTTCCCTTAAGAGCACACAGAGACCACAGTCAGTCTGGGGCTGATTTTTCCCTTTTTTTCCAGATCCTCAATAAGACTCTCCACTGGCACAGCTATAGAGCTGAGTCCTTAGCCAGGGTTCCAAGCCAAGTCCTCCAACAATCTCTCTGTACAACCAGTGCTTCTTGTCCCTGCCCATGTAGCTGACACGCACCCTCTTGGAGATTTGTTTTACACACACACCCACACACACACACACACACACACACACACACACACACACACACACACACACACACACACACAAATGCTGGCACAGGTTTACTAGCTTTGCCCCCTTCTGTCCAGTCTATAAGGTAGTTATCACTGCCACCAGAACTCCTTATCAGCTACTTTAAGGCCCTTAACAAAGGATGTACAATCCTGCTGTGTAATGTTACTATTAATCCAAATGGTAGTTTGACCAAAGGCCAGGCTATTAGGAGTGGCCTGTACAGTGTCACCAAATAGATATGGAAGTAATCTAAGAGCTTAAGTATGTCTCACAAAGATACATTTAATAATAAATAATAAAAGAACATACTCAATAAATCACAATAGCTTCAGAGATCATAATCACAGGAAATATTTAAAACAACATTGCAGGACAGTCTCAAATAAATACAGAAAACATCTACACTAATCTTTATATATTCCTCACTGGATTTAAAAGAGGTACTATGCCCTAAAACTTACAGAACAGCAGGCAGGCAGAAGTGGTGAGTGGATATTTCCCAGCTGATGCTGTCAGGTCAAAGACAAATAAAAAATGCCCAGTCTATCTCTCTCTCAGAGAGTTCTTAAATTAATAGCAACTATTACTGCTGGGTTAGCTTGGATGACATCACTTTTTGTTACCTGACTTTAGCTCCCAAGCAATCTCAAGCATAGCAATTATCTCTTTTTCAAGGCAACACAGAGAGTCCCCTGGTATAGTCATCCTGTCTCCTGTTGACTGAAACTGAAAGATAACATCCCTTGTTTATGGCCTAGCAATAAAGTACTTCAGTCTCAACTATTTTTAAGTTTTGCAAGTTAATGTTTTATGTTCCAGTAGGGTACACTGTGGATACATCTTTTAAGCTCAGTACTGTACAAACCTTGTTCAACACATACTTCTGTACCATCAGTTTGATACACACATAACATACAGTTCTAATATAGTGGTGACACAAGCAGTTGCATTATGCTGATATTCACAAATGACATACAACTATTTACAAAATTCCAGATAGCTGTGCTGGCAGTTTCTCCTTCTGTCACACTTCTATATAAATCATATTAATATTTACAAATGTCATATAATTATTAACAAACTTCCAGATAGCTGGGCTCACAGTATTTCCTTTTCTGACAATATATATATATATATATATATATATATATATATATATATATATGCATGCTGTCACTATGAATGGAAAAAGAGAATGCAGAGAGGCTTGGAATCCCCAAAATGCATTTCCTTAAAACATCTTGCCAAAAAAAACTTTTTTACTGAGTCTTTGAATGAGGGCAAGCTTTCCTGCACTCCGCAATGGGGGGCAATCCCCCCACCCCTGGCCTTATTAATATATATATATATATATATATATATATATATATATATATATATATATATATATATATATAGATATATATATATATAAAACAGTAAAACAGTTAACTTCTGGCACAACTCACCAAAAGTGATTTCCTGTTGAAGAACTTTAACTGTTGTCAAGTTGAAGCTGAGCAGTTAAAGCTTGACAGTTCAAACTTTGTCCACTAGTAGGGTGACATATGCACACACACACACACACACACACACACACACACTCACACACACACACACACACACACACACACACACACACACACACACACACAGACACACACACACACACACACACACACGCGCGCGCGAATAATAAAAATGAACTAAACATAGTAATGTTAACAGTCATATACCATGCGGTTCATTAATGCCTGCATTAAGTGTACACTATTCTTAGTGAACAGATGACACAAACATAACTCACACCTTCTTCTTCCTAATTTTAGTTTTCCTACTGATTTTCTTGCACCCCTAAATATTGAGGGGGATTAATAAATGTTACTAAAAGTGTAAACTACGTGTACACTTAGTGTAAACTTTTTGAGTGACTAAAAAGCACAAGCCATGTGATAGGGATGTTGTTGAATACAGACTGTGTGTACTTAGTGTACACTTAGTGTAGGCATTTGTGAGGCCAACATAATAATATTATCTGTGCAAGAGACTGAGGGGTAAAATTATCGACTATCTTCTGGCTCTATCGATCAAACATGTATCAACCAGGATTCAACACTTTACTATTGAACTTAACTGAGCATGTGTTGACCAAAAATGTCTTTTTCTATAATGATGAATGCTTTCTGCAGATCAGAGGAACAGCAATGGGGCCTCTTTTGCCCCCATTTATGCTGATCTATTCATGGCTTATATGGAAGAAATTATGATATATGATGACACTCATAATTGGTTTCTACCTGACATTGACATCTGGCGAAGATATTTGGATGATTGCTGGATGGTATGGAGATCAGATGTTTCATCTCTTCAAGAATTTATGGATTATTTGAATGATAATAAGTGGGGAATACAATTTACCATTACACATGATCAAAAATCTATAACATTTTTGGATGTTTTGATCACAAGAAACATGGATAATACTTTAAAAACGGAAGTATTCAGAAAATTCCCCCAATACAACACTATACTCCATGCCTCCAGCTTTCATCCAAAACATATCGCCAGAAATATTCCAAAGTCTCAATTTATTAGAATCAGACGCAATTGTTCTGACAATACTAGTTTTGATCACCATGCTCAGGATTTGTGTAATAGATTTCAGGATAGGGGTTACAAATCAGGATATGTTACAATGGCACATAGGCATGCCTCAGGCTTACACAGATCAGATCTTTTGAAATATAAAAGAAACCAGTCAAGACTAACACAGTGCGATTTACAACCACATATGGAAGAAACACTAAGAACTTTACTCAAATTATAAGGGACAATTGGAATATACTAGATGCAGATGCTAGAATTAAGGCAATTATTCCTAACAAATGTTCATTTTCCTTTCGTAAAGGAAAGAACTTGGCAGGGTACTTTAATCATTACAAGCATCATTTTGAATCCTCCTTAACACAGGCTTATCAAACAACTATCTTGGGGGACAAACTTATTGGTTCTTTTCCTTGTGGTCACTGTGTGAACTGTAAACACATGATAAAAACCAAAGAATTCACAAGCAGAAACAGTAGCAAAGTCTTTGATATTCAATTCTTTGCCAATTGTAATACTGATTGGGCCATCTATATGGCAAGCTGTACCTGTCACTCATTTTATGTTGGGCAAACCTCTCGATCAGTTAAACTAAGGGTGTCCGAACATTTGAGTGACATTAGATGTAAAAAATCATCCAACGCATTATACAAACACACACTTGTACATAATAAGGCCAAATTTCATTTTACAGTTATTGATAAAATTATTGGTGATAGAACCAATAAATGTGGCTGGCATAGAAAACTTGATATGAAAGAAAAGAAATGGATCACCAAACTTGGTGCACTATTTAGTCCAGGTTTGAATGAATATCTATAAATATATCTGGTCTAACATATTATATTATATTATATTGCATACATCACATATCTAACACATTCAATTTTGATATGATATTTTGATATGCAATATTTGATTGACATATACTTAATATCTGTGTATCTGATTTCGTATGTATGTTTGCATCACTGATTAATATTCATGAGCTTGGTATTTTATATTTAACCAATCAGCTTTTTCTGATGTGTATTTAAAAGAACTGCATAATGGACTCTACACCTATACACTGAAGAAGGCCATATTGAATTTGGGCCGAAACCGGTATGTTTGTGAGTTTTCATGCATTTCTGGTAGCTTATCAATAAACTACCATATTGAATTGTCCACCAGTTGCTGGCTTATTTCTTTCATTTGAAACTGAAAGATAACATCCCTTGTTTATGGCCTAGCAATAAAGTACTTCAGTCTCAACTATTTTTAAGTTTTGCAAGTTAATGTTTTATGTTCCAGTAGGGTACACTGTGGATACATCTTTTAAGCTCAGTACTGTACAAACCTTGTTCAACACATACTTCTGTACCATCAGTTTGATACACACATAACATACAGTTCTAATATAGTGGTGACACAAGCAATTGCATTATGCTGATATTCACAAATGACATACAACTATTTACAAAATTTCCAGATAGCTGTGCTGGCAGTATCTCCTTCTGTCACACTTCTATATAAATCATATTAATATTTACAAATGACATATAATTATTAACAAATTTCCAGATAGCTGGGCTCACAGTATTTCCTTTTCTGACAATATATATATATATATATATATATATATATATATATATATATATATATATATATGCATGCTGTCACTATGAATGGAAAAAGAGAATGCAGAGAGGCTTGGAATCCCCAAAATGCATTTCCTTAAAACATCTTGCCAAAAGAAACTTTTTTACTGAGTCTTTGAATGAGGGCAAGCTTTCCTGCACTCCGCAATATGGGGGGCAATCCCCCCACCCCTAGCCTTATTTATATATATATATATATATATATATATATATATATATATATATATATATATATATATATATATATATATATAAAACAGTAAAACAGTTAACTTCTGGCACAACTCACCAAAAGTGATTTCCTGTTGAAGAACTTTAACTGTTGTCAAGTTGAAGCTGAGCAGTTAAAGCTTGACAGTTCAAACTTTGTCCACTAGTAGGGTGACATATGCACACACACACACACACACACACACACTCACACACACACACACACACACACACACACACACACACACACACACACACACACACACACAAATAATAAAAATGAACTAAACATAGTAATGTTAACAGTCATATACCATGCGGTTCATTAATGCCTGCATTAAGTGTACACTATTCTTAGTGAACAGATGACACAAACATAACTCACACCTTCTTCTTCCTAATTTTAGTTTTCCTACTGATTTTCTTGCAGCCCTAAATATTGAGGGGGATTAATAAATGTTACTAAAAGTGTAAACTACGTGTACACTTAGTGTAAACTTTTTGAGTGACGAAAAAGCACAAGCCATGTGATAGGGATGTTGTTGAATACAGACTGTGTGTACTTAGTGTACACTTAGTGTAGGCATTTGTGAGGCCAACATAATATTATTATCTGTGCAAGAGACTGAGGGGTAAAATTATCGACTATCTTCTATTATTTATAGCTGGTTGGTAACTGTAATGGAGACATTAATTAGTTTCTGTACTCTATAATTTTAGACAATATTGTGAAGGTAACAGGATAGAAATCATTGCCAGTGTAATACCTACATGTGTACTGGTAATGGTTTTGTTCTTTGAACTCATGTTACCTTATAAATCATTGCCTGTATGCTATCCAGTTGTGCACAACAATGATATCACACTGCAGTGATTCACTTCTTTTTATGGATCTTATGCATGTTGTCATTTTTGTGGTTAGATCATTTTAAGATTTCCTGATTAGAATTAAAAGCATATTATAGACTCTGGAAAAATGCAACTGCTACCTGTCTGACCTGTCTGGTCATGTAACTTAACCTTGTTCTACCCTTCTTCCCTTACATACTTTGTTCTGACACTGCTGTTCATTATGCTTCTTTCTGCATGGCAACTCTGATCTCCACTCTGTATATAATGTATTTATATATTGTGTTTTGTCAGCCACTCTGTATATAATGTTATGTATCTTTTGTGTTTACCCCAGGCTGAGATTGAAATAGGTTTAATGTGATCAGTGCTTTAGCCAGGTTAACAAATTAAAAATAAATAAAATAATCAACAAATTTTTTTTCAGAGCTAGGGACATGCCACCTAGCACTCCCATACCCCTTGTTTAAATATATGTATACTATCTCTGAGATCACAACAGTTGTGAAAGGAAAAATTTCCTTGCCCCACTGTTCCATTGTTTTTAAAACACACTGGTGACAGTAGTAAACAGCTCAGTGAAACAGGACTTGTTCAAAAAACTGACACATTCCCTTTTCACAAATAATGAAAAGTATTGTAACCCATAACCAATTAGTATTGTAGAGCCACAAATGGATATCTTATTTGATAGCTGTTTAATTCCAAGATAAGAAGAAACAGCAGAAAGGTAACACTATTGTTTTATTCTTAATTACTTAGTTATCCAAGATAGAGTGTGTTTTTGGATAACAGATACAGAGTCTAGCACAGGGAATATATGTTAGATGGGAAAGATAACTGAATTTGTTTATTCTTCATTGATGATTTTGCTTCCAATCTGTTGGCTTCTTTGGTGACCTACCTAATTGTCTTAAAATGATGTTTATTATCAGACTACAAAGTAATGTTTGTCTTTTATAGTGAGCTACATAGCATATGTATGTTCTCTGTCAATGAACAATTTAAAATTATACTGATTAACAAGATTACAGGAGGGAACGAGAGAATGATTTTCTAATACAATTCTGCACCACACAGGAAATGCTAACTTTCTGTACAAACATAGACAAAAGATAAGTTCATTGCTTTCAATATATTGAGCTATAAAGAACAGAGAGTTATAACCTTAAACAAAATACAAAATTTGGTTTGCAAAAAATAGACAGTCTTATCATATTCTAACGTGTCACCTGGCCCAACAGATAAAAGCTCTAACAACTTACTCTTGGGGAAAGCAAGCAAGCACCTCAAATGTTTAGGAAATAATACACAGACATCAGCTGCAAAGTTAGCACTGTAGCTCCCTGGTAAAGTGGAGAAAAGTTTTGTAGTTAAAGCATGTTTTGAATTGCTTCCTGAAGAGCAGATTTATAATTGTAGTCTATCACTTACAAAAGAAAAGATCATTCCGAAAAAATATTAAAAACATATATCTAGCGTTAATATGTAAAGGCATTAGAAACACACTCGCAGCAGTATTTCACCAGGAGACATTTGAATGATAAAGCTGACAGTGATCTACAATTAATTATTGAAACTGGATAAAATGAATCTCCAAGACAGGTTCCATCTGGTGTCTGCTCTCAATGTGTAGTACGTTACTACTGCAGTTGAGAATCAATTAGCATATATTTAATATGGAAAAATAGAGTGAGAGATGATAGCTTATTGTATCTTTCAAAAATGACACCGGTTGATATAAAAAGTTACTGAATACCATATGGAGGATATATTTAATAGGAAAAAAAGAGTAAGATATACTATTATGCTACATCTTTTAAAAATGACACTGGTTCGAATAAAATGTTGTGGAAATTGCTAACAGTGTTATGAAAACAAAAAAATTAGGACTACTAACATGTAGAATAACCACAATCATTCCTTATACTGTTGTTATGAACAAGTCAATACTGTTTTGCTATACTATTATATTAAACTGTGACTGCTTAAGGAAAAAAAAAACAGAAAGGAAAGAACAGTACTTCCTGTTAAAGAATAAGGGGCAGTGGCCACCATTTTGCATTGTTGCATACTTTGAATACTACAACTACAATTTAACACATATTAGTGTATCTGTTATAAGTATTTTATGGCATCATGATAGCTCTGTATCCTTACTTCACAATTTAAGCAAGGCTCACAGAGCTGATTTTTTATATTGATTTATATATATCAAAATGTTGCACTGAATAAAATAAAAGCTGCTGTTTTGCTCCTAAGGGTTTTAATTGTGGGACTTTATTTAGGGTGCATGTGAGGCCCATGTTTTTCAGATCTTGAATCACTTGACAGTAGGATGCCATCTTGGAAGCAAAGTGCTGACTGAGGTAGAAGCACTGGGGTATTTGTTCAACAGCCACTAGTGTGATATTGTGGAAGTAATGCAAAATGTGCCCTGTTTGGTGGAAGTTGCTGCATAGTGAATCCATGTTTTCAATGACTTAAGAGTTGCTTATATCAGTAAATAGGGTGAAACTCTTACATGCAGAGTATGCAAAGATTTACCCCATGACACAGAAATTGCTGATTTGTGTTGTAAAGCAGAGTTCAAAAGTGAGGTATCAGCCATATTAAGTCTGGAGGCAGGCTATAAAACTTGGCGTACAATATCATTTTTCCTGCATACATTAATAACAGAAACAAATGCTCTGCACTTGTGCTCCCATAAAACCATCATTGTTATAATAAACATTTGCAAAATTATAGTGTAGTTTTTTTTTTCTTCCAGGACTCAAATGTAGTTTCAAATTTTTTTTTTCAAAGGCAGAAAGCAGGTAGGTCTGATAGTTTCTGCAGAGGACTAAAGCTCCAAGCTATTAATGAGGTGCTTCTTGTACTAAGGGTACAGGGTTTGATTCCTTTCACCCTCATTTTCCTACTGTATGAATCTGAGCAAGTTACTAAACCAGGGGTCTATATCATATATTCGAAATTCCAAAATATCGAACACCATATGTTCGAACTTGGAATTTCAAATATTGATAACATTGAACGCTCAGAATAGCAAATTTTTTTCCTAGGGAAAACAATTCGCTGTTCTGAGAAACATACACACAACATAAGCACACCAAAATAAATAAACCACACACATACAGTTAACAAAACCCAACCCCACACTAAACCATACATTCATTACTAAATATCCACTTCCCTAACCCTAAGGTCCATAACTATCGCACACATACCCTACAACACTATACACAAACAAAGCAATTAATACACACACATACAGTTAACATAACCCAACCCTACACTACACCATACGTACATTACTAACTATCCACTTACCTTAACCCGCACCCTAACCCTAAGTTCTGTAACTCTTGCACCACAGTGGAGGAAATAGCAAAGCCATGGAGCAGCCCACCAAAATCTTGCACTAGGTAAGATTTCGATGTTCCGGGGCTTCGCTATTTTCATCATTCGATGTTGTGGGTTTGACGTTTTTATGTTTGTCGTTTTACTTCGAATTATTGATATAGACCCCTAATTCAGGTAGTGCTCCCAGATCACACCTAAAAAGGGACAACTGTGTCCAGTGGACTTTCCCAGTTAACACATAGGTAAAATAAAAAAATAGAAGCAGTTTCCAATGCTATGCATCATTTAGTGGCAAAATTTCAAAACCCTATTTTGCCATGTCTATCTGTTTATTATAGACAAGAGAGAAATACCAACTTTCTATGATAGCTGCTTCAATAAGTAAATAGTTTGAACAAGTTCCCTTTTCAATACACACAAATCTTAAATTCTGTTGTTAGGCTTAATTTACCAAATCTTTCATGTTATTTTACCTGTTAATGACATTCAGTTTGTTCTAATAGATTTTGTTTATTTTCTAAGTTATGTTATGTTATGGTATGCAGATAATCCAAAGAGATTTCTATAATCACTGCAGATTTTATAAAAGCAAAGTCTATATCATCAGTCATATGGCCCACTTTAGTAATTCTTATATTATATTTTGTGTTTGTGAAATCAAGTCTCATTTTTCATTCACACGGACGTATCCCTCACACTGTCATTTTTTAATCTTATTTTTTAATTTATTTTAATTAATAAATTAAATAGCTCTAATATGTTTTCTGCAGCTGTAAAGTGGGCCCTAAGGTAGATAAAATATATAATATAATGACGTATCTAGAACACAGTATAAGCAATATAGTGCACAGAATGCGGCTATGCAAAATCACAATTAATACCTGAGTTTCGAAGGTGATGGGGAAAAAAAAGCTCTTTGCCATATCAATATACAGTAAACTCTAGAATACTAATATCTAAAGCCTTATTGTTATCACCTTGTGTTTTTGTAAGAGCCACTATACCTACACCAGCAGTTGTTAGAGTTGTATGAAACTTAGCAGTCTTCTGTCTAGGCCTATATGAATAGCAATAAATAATACACAGGAATTGCTATTACCATTGCTTCTTACTATTTACATGCACTTTGCATATACTGCTTTTCCCCCTTGCTGGCAACAACTTGTATTGACATTCATAACTGAGGAGTATATTATTTTGACCATTGCTGGTATTTGCACTGTATATTCTGCAGACACCAGAATAGACAAAGACATCACAAGAAGATATTTCATGTCAACTATTTTTCACAAATCAAAATTTTCTAATTCTTATTTACCCAACCAAAGTTGTCACCCCCCCCCCCCCCACACACTTGAACAAAAGGATTGTTAAGGAGAAGATGGTATGTCTGGATAGAATTGTGAATGATGCTGTCTTGTTAAAAATTTAAATCAATTGCTCGCCTGGGGATACACTGCAATTTATTTAGCTGAGATTAAGGATGAGATCCTGACAAGAAGACAAACAAAATGTTGCCATATTTTGGGCATAGATGGATTTCAGATTTCTAATAAAGGTGTAGGGCATGACATATCCACCCTAGATAAGGTATACAGCAATATTAAGCTGGCATTTAAGGTAGTGTCTCACCCACACCTGGGAAACTCTGACCACCTCTCCATATTGTTACTACCAGCATATAAACCATTGCTAACTAGAGGGAGACCAACAGTAAAATAAGTAAGAGTATGGCCAGAGGGTGCAGTCTCAGCACTCCAGGACTGTTTTAAGAGCCAGACTGGAGCATAAAATCAGTGTATCAACCTGGAGGAGTACACTGAGGTGGTGATGGGCTACATCTCATAATGTCTGGATGGTGTGACAGTCACCAAAAAACATTATCACATGAGCCAAACAGAAACCCTTCTTGATTAGAGAGGTGTACAAACTACTGAAAGCAAGGAATGCAGCCTTCAGGTCTGGAGGCAGGGAAGCCCTCAGAACAGCCAGAGCAAATCTGAACAAGGAAGTGAGGGCAGCAAAATGCATCTATGGCAGAAAGATCCAGAGCTACTTCTCTGACCAAAAAGACCCCAGGTGCCTGTGGCAGGGTATCCAGTCCATAACTAACTACAGACCCCTATCTTCACAATGAGAAGACAGCAAGGAATTCCTAAATAAGCTGAATGTCTACTTCAGCAGATTCAAGGAAAAGGACAGCAAAGAAAATGCCCATCAGTCATAACGAGAAGATGCTCACCCTTAACCCAGCTAATGTCCAGAGGACACTGTGCAGAGTTAACCTGAGAAAAGCAGCTGGGCCTGACAACATCCTAGGGCATGTGCTCAGGGGCTGTGCAGTCCAACTAACAAATATCCTCATGGATATCTTCAATAACTCTCTGAGTCAGCAAATCATTCCGAAATGCTTCAAGGATACAACGATCATTCCATTACCAAAGAAGTCTCTACCATCTTGCCTAAATGACAACCGCCCTGTAGCCCTCACCTCCACAGTGATGAAATGCTTTGAAAAGGTGGCCAAGGGCACCATAGAACATCTTGGCTGCCTGCTGATTTTGACCTTCTGCAGTTTGCTTACTGAGCAAATTGCTCTACAGCAGATGCCATCTCTCTAGCACATGTATCGCTGGAATACCTTGAGAATAAAAACACCTACATGAGGGTACTATTCATTGACTTCAGCTCTGCTTTTAACATGGTCATCCCGCTTCATCTGGCAGTGAAGCTACTCCAACTAGGCATCACACTCCACTTTGTAACTGGATTCTTGACTTTCTCACAGACAGACCTTAGAAAGTGTGCACAGGAAATAACTCCTTGGATAGCATCACTCTTAACACTGGAGTCCCACAAGGATGTGTACTAAGTCCCTTGCTGTTCACCCTGTTAACACATGATTGTACAGCCAAGCACAATACAAACCACATAATCAAGTTTGCTGATGACACAATGGTGGTGGGCCTCATCGGTAATGATGATGAAACAGCATATAGAGGTGAAGTGGCACAACTGATGTAGAAATAACAACTTAGCTCTAAATGTGAACAAGACAAAAGAGATAATTGTGGGCTACAGGACAAATTGCAAGGAACAGTCCCCCCCACACTTGAACAAAAGGATTGTTAAGGAGAAGATGGTATGTCTGGATAGAATTGTGAATGATGCTGTCTTGTTAAAAATTTAAATCAATTGCTCGCCTGGGGATACACTGCAATTTATTTAGCTGAGATTAAGGATGAGATCCTGACAAGAAGACAAACAAAATGTTGCCATATTTTGGGCATAGATGGATTTCAGATTTCTAATAAAGGTGTAGGGCATGACATATCCACCCTAGATAAGGTATACAGCAATATTAAGCTGGCATTTAAGGTAGTGTCTCACCCACACCTGGGAAACTCTGACCACCTCTCCATATTGTTACTACCAGCATATAAACCATTGCTAACTAGAGGGAGACCAACAGTAAAATAAGTAAGAGTATGGCCAGAGGGTGCAGTCTCAGCACTCCAGGACTGTT
This sequence comes from Protopterus annectens, assembly GCF_019279795.1. Taxonomy (NCBI): domain Eukaryota; kingdom Metazoa; phylum Chordata; order Ceratodontiformes; family Protopteridae; genus Protopterus; species Protopterus annectens. The sequence continues at coordinate 282,780,119 of NC_056737.1, forward strand.
TTAAGAGCCAGACTGGAGCATAAAATCAGTGTATCAACCTGGAGGAGTACACTGAGGTGGTGATGGGCTACATCTCATAATGTCTGGATGGTGTGACAGTCACCAAAAAACATCATCACACGAGCCAAACAGAAACCCTTCTTGATTAGAGAGGTGTACAAACTACTGAAAGCAAGGAATGCAGCCTTCAGGTCTGGAGGCAGGGAAGCCCTCAGAACAGCCAGAGCAAATCTGAACAAGGAAGTGAGGGCAGCAAAATGCATCTATGGCAGAAAGATCCAGAGCTACTTCTCTGACCAAAAAGACCCCAGGTGCCTGTGGCAGGGTATCCAGTCCATAACTAACTACAGACCCCTATCTTCACAATGAGAAGACAGCAAGGAATTCCTAAATAAGCTGAATGTCTACTTCAGCAGATTCAAGGAAAAGGACAGCAAAGAAAATGCCCATCAGTCATAACGAGAAGATGCTCACCCTTAACCCAGCTAATGTCCAGAGGACACTGTGCAGAGTTAACCTGAGAAAAGCAGCTGGGCCTGACAACATCTAGGGCATGTGCTCAGGGGCTGTGCAGTCCAACTAACAAATATCCTCATGGATATCTTCAATAACTCTCTGAGTCAGCAAATCATTCCGAAATGCTTCAAGGATACAACGATCATTCCATTACCAAAGAAGTCTCTACCATCTTGCCTAAATGACAACCGCCCTGTAGCCCTCACCTCCGCAGTGATAAAATACTTTGAAAGCATGGTCAAGGGCACCATAGAACATCTGGGCTGCCTGCTGATTTTGACCTTCTGCAGTTTGCTTACTGAGCAAATCGCTCTACAGCAGATGCCATCTCTCTAGCACATGTATCGCTGGAATACCTTGAGAATAGAAACACCTACATGAGGGTACTATTCATTGACTTCAGCTCTGCTTTTAACATGGTCATCCCGCTTCATCTGGCAGTGAAGCTACTCCAACTAGGCATCACACTCCACTTTGTAACTGGATTCTTGACTTTCTCACAGACAGACCTTAGAAAGTGTGCACAGGAAATAACTCCTTGGATAGCATCACTCTTAACACTGGAGTCCCACAAGGATGTGTACTAAGTCCCTTGCTGTTCACCCTGTTAACACATGATTGTACAGCCAAGCACAATACAAACCACATAATCAAGTTTGCTGATGACACAATGGTGGTGGGCCTCATCGGTAATGATGATGAAACAGCATATAGAGGTGAAGTGGCACAACTGATGTAGAAATAACAACTTAGCTCTAAATGTGAACAAGACAAAAGAGATAATTGTGGGCTACAGGACAAATTGCAAGGAACAGTCTCCCCTCACCATCAATGGGAAAACAGTGGAAAGAGTGAGAGGCACAAATTTTCTGGGAGGACTTGTCTTGGAACACCAATACAAATGCCATAATCAAAAAAGCACACCAGAGATTGCACTTTTTGAGAAAGCTGAGGAAAGTGAATCTCCCATCGACAGTTCTCACTACCTTCTGCAGAGATATTATAGAAAGCATCCTGACGAATAGCCTCGTAGTATGGTATGGTATGGAAGCTGCTCTACCTCTCAGCACAAATCCCTCCAGAGAGTGGGGAAGACAGCCAAGAGGATCATTAATACCACCTTACCACCTATCCATGACTTGTATTTATCCAGATGTCAGCAGGACCAGAGGAATAATTAAAGACTGCACTCACCCTGCTTACAGACTGTTTCTGCATCTGTCATCTGGAAAGCTCTTTTGAAGCATACGTTGCAGAACTACGAGATTCAGGAACAGCTTCTTCCCTAATGTCATCATGCTGCTGAGCTCTAGTAACCACTATGTTTCATGATGGCCATCTGGGTCAGTAGAAACTGTAGAAGCTTGTCTCAAATTGTGCATTAACCTGGATATCAGTCTCATGTAATACTTAGTGCAATATTCACCATGACTGTAACTTATAGGTCATCTAGACCAGGAGTAATGTAGTAAAATCTCTCTTCTTTCAGTGCAATACATGTTGCGAGTCTGTAAATTAACCATAGTGCAATACTCTAATGTTCACAGTGCAATACTCAAATGTGTCTTTCTGTCCAAGGATCAATCTTAACCAAGTACCTGTGCAATACTAAAGTCTAGTGCAAGTGTTTACTTCAAAAAGTGTTAAAATGTGTTTCTAATTATGTGCAATATTAGTCTGTCGACCTGCATGTTCGTGATGTAACAGCTAGGTGTTATATGTGTAAATGTCTGTGAAAACAGTCTATATGTTGTCTGCACATTGAGTTCGTAGACACGGAATTTCAGTTTTTGCACTTGTGTGATTTGTGAATGACAAAGTTTACTTTGACTTTTTGACTTTGATTCCTTTTAGTACACAGATGATTCCACATGCATTTGCACATCTGACAGCATAGCACACCTCCAAAAAATTACTCAAGATGCATTAACAGCCATTGAAACATGGCTTTGTGACTGCCAACTCATGCTCTACCCTAAAAAAAAAAAAACAAAACTACTACTACTACTTTTTCCCAAATCCATCTCTCATGAAAGAAATAAAATAAAGTCATCTGTCTTGATAATATAAACATTGAATTCACTTCTCATAGCAAATTATTAGGGATGATAGCAAATGCTAACCTTAAATTTGTCCTGCATATACAAAATTGCATAACACAAACTCAAAAACTAGGGGTGCTTTATAGAGCCAAAAATATCCACAACAAGGTAACTAAAACTATACTTGCCACTACCTATCTCTTCCCAACACTTCCTTATGGCACCCCCATCCTTACTAACCTCCAGGCATTACAAAATTCAAAATTTGAGCAATGCTTTAGCAAAGCTGCTAAAATTGAAGCAAATGTGCCTTTCAGAACCCCCCCCCCCATTGTATAGTATTAAAAACTAAACAGGTTAGAACTACTCTAACATAAACACAGCTTCTTACCACATATAAAATTATCCAGCATCCATCTGCTTGTCCAGCACTAAATATGATTCTATACAACAATGTTCCCAGTTGGTTGTTATGATCCAATGACCAAAAATTTGTGTCTGTCCACAAACCTATCAAATCTGCTGGTCACTGAATGCACTCATACCATGTTGCTGAGGCCTGGAACTTCATACCTGTATCCATCAGGCCAGTGCCCTCCCTTCCATCCTTCAAAACCATTCTGAAAGACTTCCTAGCTAAAAGTAGTCTCTGTTCCTACTCATCACTTAAATAAGTTATATACCAAAATGTGAACAAATACCTATCAATTCCTTATACTTCCTTATTCTCCCTTCCTCATTCTATTTCTTATGTCTACCAATGTCTCTCCCCTGGATTTCTTTTCATAGTTTCATAGGTAGGTACTAGGCTACTGGCCCAAGGGCCTAAGTAAGCCTAACCAACAAGGTTCCCTGGCTTACGCCACCCAAGAAAGTTATTTTCCTGTGCCCCTGTTGAGCAGAGCCACAGAAGTGATCCCTGGGGTGTATTTCCTATTTCCCATCCACTCATAAAGATTTTTCTTGAAGAGTGCTAATGAGGAACTTTGCTTGACATAGATGGGTAGCTTGTTCCAGAGTATGGGAAGTCTCTGGGACAGCAATCTATCCCTCCCGCATGCCCTGTTTATTGTGGTGACAAGGTTTAGGTCCCTAGAGTGTGTAGCTCAGAGGGAATCGGATTTCTTTAGGTGCAGCATGTCCAACACCTCTGGGTTTGACATAGCTTTATATGTTAAGCAGAGATCACCTCGGAGCAGGCGATATGCTACAAAGTAAAGCTGAAGTTTTTTGAGACAGTCAGTGTAGGGCATATGTTTGAGGCCAGTAATCCTCTTTGTGAGGTACTTCTGTGGCCTTTCCAGCTGCTGCAGATGTCTTGTGAGGTACATTCCAAAAGGGGCATTGTACTCTATAATGGGTCTAATGAGTGTCGAGTAGAGGGGAACAATGATCTCTTTTTTCTTGAATGAGAACCGTTTTATAAAGAGGTGTGCCACATAGAAGGATTTCCTGACTACTGTGGTGATGTGATTATCAAAGGAGAGACTACTGTCCACCTGGGTCCCATGGTCTCATCACACATTCGGCGTTAAGAAGTCTGCCACCTATGCAGTAGTTCACAGGTACAGAATTTTTACCAAAGGGGATGACAATCCACTTTTTGGCACTGAGCTTGAGGCCATGGCTCTGACACCAGGCATCTGTCTCAGTGAGGTCCTTCTGTAGGATGTCCACATCATTTGGGGACTCGACTATTGCTCTTAGTTTGCAGCCATCTGTGAACTTCATTAGACAAAGACCTTCTCTATTAGCCTGTACTTCAGAGAGGTAGATACCAAACAGGAGAGGTCCCAGGACTAAACCCTGTGGTACTCCACTTGTCATTGGTTTGAAGTCAGATTTGGAGTCTGCAACTTTTACAGTGTGAGTTCTGTCAATGAGCCAGTTGGCAACCCATCTTGTGACATAAGCATGGGTGCCAGAACCATGGAGCGAAGGGGGAGGGGCATCCCCCCACACATTTGCAGCACTTGTGACTATTCCAAATCATCCTCACGTGCACAATGACCACGCGCCTGTTTGAAATCCGGATTTATTTAACTGCAGTTTTGCTGTTCGGGCGGATTTCAGAGCTGGGGACTTTTCTTTTAACTGCAGTCTCGGATTTCTTTAATTGCAGAGTTGGGTGTGTGTGTGTGTGTGTGTGTGTGTGTGTGTGTGTGTGTGTGTGTGTGTGTGTGTGTGTGTGTGTGTGTGTGTGTGTGTGTTGGTCTGTAAGTGCACATGTGTGTATTTTGAAGATCCTAGCATGAGCAGATGCACTTATTTACTTGTCTTCCATAAGTTGTATGCCTGTCTTTATATCAAACAAGATAAATATTTGTTCCAAATCACTCATCTAAAGGTGGCACAAGCACAGTCAGAGTTAGTTACAGTCCCAGTCTTATCACCACATCTGAACTACAGCTCCTGAGCCTTTACGTGACATCATGCAAGCAAAATGTACTGGATTATTGCCTTACAGAGATTTTAGAGGAACAAACATTACTTTGTTAAAGTACAGACTCGTTTAGGCTCAGGTTTCTGTGTCTTCTTTGAGTAGTCATGCTTTCTTGGTGCAGTCGGGTATCTTTCGGAGTAAAATGGCATTGTTGAATGTATTTTACAACCCAGTATCCTATTAGAATTCCTTGATTTTATTTCTTTGAACCCTTTTTGGGGAGTTACTGGCATTTCACTTCTAAAACACATATGATTGGTTCAGAGGTGTTCACTGACACAGTCTGACATCATTTATGTATAGATTGTTTGCAATGGGATGTTGTGCTGAATTGCTGTTTAGTATGCAGACTCTAGTCATGAGTGCAAATGGTTCTTTATTGACACGTCATTCTGTTAGAAATGAAACTGATTTATATATTTTTTTGGATAGGGAGCTTTATTTTTATTGGAATTATGCTTCACTCCCACTTTAGAATCATGCAGTAAATTACAATACATTATAGATATAAAAATAAACTTGTATCTGTCTATATACCTGCCATGATAGCAGAAATGCATTTTCTAGGTAATGGCTTGGCATTTTATTCTGTGAAATGTGCTGTAATATTTTATACTATTAATGACTTAAATTCATTTTATTGCTTTGTTGCCAGTAGTCTTGTACAGCTATTTGGATACTCTGTTTGCAATTTAATTCACAATAAATCTCTACATTTTGCATTTTTCATGTAGACAGATTCTTTTTGTTTCTAATTTGCATAACTAGTGTGGTCTTATGTAAACATACCCTTTTATAAAAAAAGGTAATATTTGTTTGTCATTTTATATATTATAGCACAATGTACTTGTTGCCTTTATGTTTTTTCCTTTTAGAGATCACACATTGTTAGTGAAAACCAGACAGTTGGTAGATGAAAATAGACAACTGATTGCAGTAAAGTGATCTTTGCTGGGAGATGCAGCAGTGGACAACTCTGAAAGCAACCAATTTAAATATCTGTGACCATTATTGACTAAGCTACCTTGTAAATTGAGGGTTGAGATGCACTGACATCTTTATAGGTGGAATGGCTTTCATAATTTTGTTTAGTACTCATGCCTCCTATCAAAATTCCCCTGAATTGTTTTGTAAAGTGCCTTAAGGGAATGGACATGTGGCCTGTTACATACAGTTCCATCAGCTGAAAGGTTTCCCTGGCACTGTTTCACATTATACATTATGCATGGTTTATATTAATGGTGTGTTGAAACTCTGCACCAAATGCTGACTACAACAGTGGCCAGAAATGCTTTGCTGAGTTATATTACAGCCATTTTTATAACTCAGTTGATTCAAGTTTGATTATTAACATGCGACACTGTTGCAGCTGGTATGGGGAGGATGGAAGTGCCACTGCCTATCCTCAGAGGAGGGGAAGGACTGTGACCACTAACACTACAGTCCTTCAAAGAATGAACAGAAACATAAAGGATGGCCCAAGGGAGAGCATTCAGGCACCAAGCTGAAGTCATAGTAGCCCACACTGTAGGTGCTTGGGGAGGGCATAATGGCTCCTTCTGTGATGTAGTTTGCTTGTCCCTCAGCCAGTGAAAGGATCTATAATAAATATATCTTCATTGCTAGGATGATAGTAAGGGCACAAACCACCATTGTGGCTGCCTCTATGATAGCCTCCTCTGACCAGCTCTCACCCTTACTGGGGAATATCTAGAATACGGGAGCAATTGGATCTGGGTGATAGAAGGTGGCTGGATGGTTGGCAGATACAGGGGCTAAAAGGATACAGAAAAAAAGTATTTCTTTACTGACTAGGCATTACATTATAAGTAAAAATCCTATATATTTTCACTTGATTATGGAAGTTTATTGTCTCTGTAATTAGTAGCACTCCCCACTTAAGCCTCAAAGGTGGTAACATACATTACATGAACACAGATGCATGTATGTATTTTAACCCTGAATCAACAGCTAAGTGCATTTCATAGCTGAGATCTTGGCATAGTATTCTGTTTACTGCTGCCTCTGCCCTCTCTCTCTGTCTCCCACTGTCTCTTCTCTTAGTGGACCAGTTCATGTGCGACCAACACCCCACATATCTTTTTCCTGCTCTTTTCCACTCCCTTCAGCTGTTACCTCGCATCTGCATCATTCTGGCCTGGGTGCAATACTTTGCATTTGTTTGCATTAAATCTCATCCTCCGAATTTCTGCCCACTTCTTCAGCCTTTGCAAATCCCACTTTTCCTCCATCATCCACTACCATGTCTATCCCTGTGTTTTCAGGAAAAGGAGTATCTTGTTCTGTGTTCCTTTAGATATGTATGAGACAAACATGCTGAAGGTTACTGCACCCAGTACAGACCCCTGTGGTTCTCTACTAGTCACTTCAAGCACTATAGGTTCATAGGTTGTTATGGGGCTTGAAGTCTAGTGGAGATTTAGGAGCCTAGCCCAGATCCCCAGTTGTTCTCAAGCCCTGTGTTGTTAAATGACTTGCTCACGGTCACACAGCAGGCAAATGAGGGCTGAGGGGACTCAAACCCTGTACCACAGGAATTACAGCTCACAGCCTTAACACAGACTAGTATGTCAATTTCTGACATTGTTCCTATCACTACAAATGTGTAGGTCCTACCATTCAGCCATCTAGTCATCCACTTTATCAGTCTGAATCTCATCCTCAGCCCCTCCAGTTTTCCTATCAGCCTCCTGTATGGCACTGAGTCAAAGGCTTTGCTGAAGTCCAGCTAGTCTACATCTGCTGGCACTATCAATTCAAGTTAACCTGTAACACAGTCATAGGCTACCATTGTTCCAGAACAAACTATCCATAAAAATAAAACAAAGCTCACCCGTCCATATTCAAATGCAACTTGGATTTAAGGATAGGCAATAGAAAATGTACTCCATGATTGCCCCTCATGCCACAAATGGATAGAGGCAGTTCCTAAATGCTGCATCCCTGATATAGGTCCCCTCAAATTATCTATGGAGTGATCACAGTTATTCTCACTAGGGCTAATATACAATTATCAGCCATGGGATAGGTAAGACCAATCAGAAAATGTTAATTCAATAATCAAGCACCAAAAGGAAATTGGCTAAGCTTAAAAAGTCCTCCAAGTGAACCTATGTTGTGGTAGTAAATAGCTATAAAAATTTGCCCTTTTTAGAACACTAAATACCCCTCTCACCCTCCACCATCCCCCAGTCTTCAACAGCTTCCGGTGCCTCTGGACATAAGGATTTATACCTAGTTTAGTAAGTTTATCTATAATTCCAAAATGGGGGATGGTGTTGAAAGCCTTGGAGAGGTCAAGATAGGCTGTGTGAACCACCTTACCATTGTCTACAGCTTTAGTGACTGCCTCAAAGAAGTCAATCAGGTTCAGGAGGCATACTCTGCCTTTCACAAACCTGAACTGGGTGGGGTCCAGAGTTTGGAAGTTACCAATGTCTTTGTTTATAAGTTCAATGATGATGCATTACATGGCCTTACAGACCAGGCTTGTCAAGCTAATAGGGTGATAGTTCCCAGGATCAGTGGTGGCTCCCCCTTTGTGGAGTGGGATAACTGTTGCTGTGTGCCATTCAGTGGGCACAAAGCCTGATGTGAGGCTATGACTGAACATGGTGTTTAGATGGGGAGCCAGTTCGTTCTGAAGTTCATGTAAAATGCAGCCTGGGATGTTGTCCGGTCCTATGGATGCTGTGTTTTGGCTTTAGAGAGTGCAGCTTTTACCTGCATAGTTGTGATTACAGAGACTCTGCATTCTTCCTGTATAGATATGGGCCCTTTAGGGGGTGAGGGGGGGGGGGTAAAGTTAGCACCGAAACTATCTGCCAGGATGTTGGCAATATCAGTTGGTTCTGTAATTTACATGCCATTGTGCTGTAACTCAGAGCAGATCTGGGTGTTGCCGTTGAGATTCCTGACATAGCTATAGAATGCTTTGTGGTTGTCCTTAGAATAAGTGGCAATTTTGTTTTCATAGCTAGCTTTGGAGGATCTTATAAGGGATCTTAGCTTCTTACTGAGGGTGACTAGGGAGCTCCTCCACTTATGGGATTTTACTCTCTTTTGCAACAGTTTCTTCCTTCTGTTGTAGAGTTTGTTTATGGCAAGGGACCACCAAATTGGCTTCCTTTTTTGGGAGGATAGCATCTTGGTTCTGTTTGGGATAGCACGATCCATGAACTCGTGTAAGTGCTTATAGAGTGCATTTGGGTAGGATTCAGCAATCGTAACTGTACTGTCCATCTGCATGGGTGTCATGAAGATTGCCACTTCTGTCTTAAGAAGCATGAAGTTGGTTTTGGAGAAAATTTTTACTGTGGTTTCCTTAATGGGGGGTGGGGGAGGGATGTGGATATCTAGGGTGATTAGCTTATGGTCGGATTTGACTGAGGAGTTGACTTCAGGTGTTTAACACTGGTCACTCATGTTGGTAATGACTAGGTCTAGGATATTGTTGCCCCTGGTGAGGGTGTGGATAAGTTGATTCAGGGCATAGGAATTTATGAATTCCAGAAAGTGCTGAGTGAAGGAGTTGGTACATGAGTAGTTTTCCCAGTTAATGGTGGGGTAGTTGAAATCGCCTATTATTAGGGTGTTTGGTTGAACCCTAATATTTTCCAGTATATCAAGAAAAGAGGAGTGGGAATCCTGGGGCATGGTGGGGGATCTGTAGCAAGCTACAGTTTGGATTCCAGTTTTTCCCAGAGTTAGTTGCACATGGATAACCTTGAATGCATTATGCTGAGCAACTAGCCTGGAGGTGTGGATATCCTTAATGAATATGGACACACCTCCGCCTTTGGTGTTCCGGTCTAGGTTAGATGGCCGAAAAGTGTGATATGAGTTATAGCCTGGTAATGCAGGGGTGCACTCTGGAGCCTTGAACCAGGTCTCAGTCACTGCACAGATATCGATGTTCTCCATTTTAAGAAGTGCCTCGAGGGAGTGCATTTTGAGATTTAGACTTCTAGCATTGAGTAGCATTACCCTCAGTTTTTACTTGTCTGTTCCTGTTACAGTGGTGAATTTGTCATTTGAACCTTGCCTAAAAAAGGCACTATAGGCGTGGTAAGAGCCTTATCCAGTATCCAAAATCCGAGGTGTGACAGGTGCAGGCCATCTCTGGCAAAGCATTGTGGTCTTTTGACCATGTCATCCCAGGAAGACAGATACTGGAGACCCTTAGAATGATACCAGAAGCTTAGCCAGTTGTGGAAGTCTATCATTTTGTCCTTGTAGTGCGGTATCATTCTGGGTGATGGCAGGATGCTACTCAGGGATAGGGTCATATTTGCCTGGACTACATGATTGGAGAGCTCTTCCATATATTTTTTCATGTAGTCCAGGGAGGTACACCCCAGGTCATTCACACCAACATGAACAATGACAGTCATATTTGTATTTGTTGTAGAGTGACCTGAGTGCATGGGTTATGTGGCAGATCCTGGCACCCGACAGGCAGCTGACAGTAACCTTCTCCTTGTTTAGCCTGGTAAGTGGGACATCAGTGTGCCTGACTATAGAGTCACCTATGACTAGTGTGCTGGGTACGTTGTTTTGCCTTATGGGCTGTGGTTGAGTTACACACTGAGTCTGTGGGCTATGTGTCATTTGGGTTGTGTTGGGGGCTGGAGGTTGATTGCATTTCTGCTTTGGAGGTCACTGTTGCTTGAGCAGATTATTATTGAGAGCCTCCACGAATATTTTTGTGTTTCTATGTGTGGATTTTGGTGGTGTAGGTTTAGTGGGACTGTGTGATGAGTGTGGTGTAGTGCAAGTGTTTACCTTCTCCTCTTGACTGTCAAGTTCAGTCTTGGATGGAGAAAGCTTTACCACCAGTTTGGCTAGATAAGTGCATATTTCACAGGTTGTAGTGTTGGGTGGTAGGAGGAGAGGGTTGTCTGTGCACATGAGGAAATTGCTACATTGCCCCAAGATGCCCAGATTCATCAGATAGATAGGAGAGAACACTGGGAGCTGACCCTTGGACATGCCTGAATAAAAAAATATTTTCCTCTAGACAAGTGAGGAAAGTGAGTACAAGAGCTGTTTTTCTCTAAGCAAATGAAGAAAGTAAATACAAAAACTGTTTTCCTCTAGGTAATGAGGAAGGTTAAGTGCTGTAGTAATTTGTAGCTTATTTAGTGCTTACAACAAGTTCTGAACAAGTGCTGAGCATGAATAAGCAAATTCAAGTGCTAAAACCAAGAATCTATATCTGAACTAGACTTACAGGAAAGAGATAAGTGCAAATGCAGCTTTTAAATCAGAAAGTTGAGAGAGATGGAAAAATTGCCCAAACGGCCAATAACTACAATTTCTGAGCCAGAACCACTCCTTATGTGGTAGATAGGTTACCTAGTGCTTACCACTCCCACTGATAAGCTAGAAGGCTTCCTTCCAACACAGAAAGGCTTTGGGGGCTCAGGAACTTAAAAACAGTCCTGGATACTGCAAATCTGTATCTGGACTAGAATAGTTACAGGAAAGGGTGGAAACAAGTGCAAATGCGAGCTTTTAACTCAAAGTTGAGAGAGATGGAAAAACTGCCCAAATGGCCAATAACTACAATTTCTGGGCTAGAACCACTCCTTATGTGGTAGATAGGTTAACTAGTGCTTACCACTCCCACTGATAAGCTAGAAGGCTTCCCTCCATCACAGAAAGGCTTGGGGGGGCTCAGGAGCTTACAAACAGTCCTGGATACAGCCAATCTGTATCTGGACTAGTTAAGGAATATAGTTAAATATACAATAAGTCTGCCTTTCTCTCACTTCATATTTCACTACCTGTATATATTATACAACCTTTCCTTTAATTTCTCTATAAACTGGCTACAAGTTTGCTAAATAGTAATCATTGACATATAACTTGTTATCTAGTCCTAACCAATGTTTTTACACTATGTCGACTTTGGTATAATTATTTAAAATGCAGCTTTTTTGTGTTATTTGTAAAGATTGTAAAAATATTGTTCTTAAAATGTTTTGTAATGCTTTGAAGCTTTTCACCCTGGGTCCATACCTTTCAACTGTACAGACTTTTGCAGACTGTCCAGATTTTTGCCTCAAATTTTAGGTCTGTTTTTTATAAATTTGTGGTTTTCTGGCAAATTAGTGGCAAATCATTAAAGATTAAAGTTAGAAAATAATGAAAGACATTTGAGTTTCAGACTGAATACCTTTCAGAAAATTCATGATAATGCAAAACCTGTTATTCTATCTACTTTCTAAGTTTGCTAGAGCAATATTTAAAACATATCCCTATTTTTTGGTCTCTGTCCCACTTTTCCTTATGGCTTTGTCCAGATTTCTTGCTCAAAAAGGTTGAGAGGTATGCCTGGGTCACCACTAAAAATGGGCTCCTACCCAACTGGACTTTCCCAGTAATCAAATGTCAATAAATAAAAATAAATATAGCAGGTATGCATTTAGTGTTACATCTATTTTTAAGAAAACGTGGAATCTCTTTTTGATTAGAGAACTTAAAGACAAACTACGGATTGGACCCCATGTAGTATTGAAGAAAGGGGAAAACATCAAATGTTTATTAGAACAGGATCTGAGAACGAAAAACTGTTTCTAAAAAATGTATGATGAAGCATGGTAGATGTAGATATTGCAAGTTTATCAGTGATAGTCCTAATACTTCTGTTACTGCTTATAAGAGAACTAGAAGATGTATAGGATTATTTAATGGTGATAGAAAAGGGTTGTTTACTTGACCACATGCATGTCTTGTCCAGCATATTATGTGGGTAAGACTGAAAGGAAATTGCATGACAGAAGATACAAGCACAACTATGAATAATGCTTTATTCTGGCATAGCTTAGTTGTTATGAATTGTAAGAAATGTATTTTATGTGTGATAGACAAAATATAGGAATTTGGCAGGGGTGGTGCTTGGGAGACTACTCTTGAATATAAAGAACTTGTTTGGCACTTAGGGCTGAACGCTATGATGGAGCATGATTTAAATGACCATTTGTCAGTTTTCAGCATCTTTAAGATAATATCTGCCAAGCTGTAGAAGAATAGAACAATTAATGGCTAGAAAACAATTAAATAGTAATAAGATCCAATAGTTCATTCGTTTCTGTAATTTCTTAGTAATTCTTAACAGGCTTAGAATTTTCTCAATTTCTTCAATTTTGGTACACTTGTATGTTATGGTTTGATTATTAATGTATGTAGAGAATTTTAACTTTTAACTTTTGAGTATAACATATTTTACCCAATTAGTTTGAAGATATGTAAATATTTTTGTTGGTGAGTCTATTTTGATATTTAATGTTAAATGGCTATATTGTTAGTGGTGACATTGTTAATTCATTATTGACTGGTTGGTCAACTGTAGTATATATACAGGAAGTTTCTTGGTGAGAAATTTGATTCTATTGAAGACTCAAAGATTTTAAGAGACAAAAGCACTAATCTGAATATCATCTTGGCCATTTGTGTGTTTTTTGGCTATCATTTGTTTTTTTTTTAAGTGGCTGTTCTATGCTGATTTGTTTTCTTACTCTACAGACTCTCTTTGACTTGTATTTTCAGACTGAATAATCTTTTCATTATCACCAGACATTGCATGTTGTTAGATTAAACATGCTGTCTTCTGGGGTGTGAGATCAATTACCGTCTGCTCCATAGCCTTTTAAAACTCACCAGGCATGAAATTTGCACGTCCATTACAGCACTTATATTATTTGACATGTAAGTGAACTGCAACTCTAGGGCCCATTTTTAGTGATGGCCTACTCACAATAAAGTAATGTAGGACAAAAGTAAATAGTATGAAAAAATGTAAAAACAATTGGAGAAAAGTATCAAAATCAGAGGCAGTATTAAATATCACTCTAATTAACTAAAACCTTCCCAGAGCAATATGCTTCAGCATATATTTTCTGAACAATTAGAAGTATGAAACTCTCATTTCTGGCATTATTGACTGATTATAATCCTCAGTTATTTATCAGAAAATCCAAAATGTTATAAGGGGCAGGACAAAAAATATGAGGAATAATCAGGGATGTCCTGTATAACCAGGGAAAGTTGAAATCGAGACGTGAAATAAGCAGAAACAGAGACCCAAGGCAGAAAGTAAAACAGCTTTTAAAAGTTGTTTTTAACTTCTTTCTGCTATACTTTCTATCTGTAAATGTGGCACAGGGAAGCTCTTTTTAAATCTGTTTTACTTTCTTATGCTCTTCTTTGCCATCTGGTGCTGTCTTTTGTTAGTCACTGAGGTGGTGCTGCGGTAGCGTTGTCACCTCACAGTAAGACGTTGTCCTGTTCAATTCTCAGCTAGAGCATCTTCTGTGTGGAGACATGCGTGAATGGGCGTACCTTCATTGAAGGTTGTGCATCAGGGCCGGCAACTCGGCACGTAAAAATCTACTGCCAATCATTAGCTGACCGTAGTTCCGCTGTGGCGACCCCTAACAGGGAAAAGCCGAAAGACACAACTGTCTTTTGTTAGTCCCTGATCCTAACAGTGCTTAGAGTGTCTTTAACAATATTTTATTAAGCATCCCTAATTGCCATCATGATTGGGTATTATAACAGGGAAGCACTTAATTTATATTTTTCCTGATTGTTGGTTTGAAGCTGGGGTCTATATGGTCAAAGGCTTTGGAGAGATCAATGAAAAAGCCTACTGTCAGGCTGTGCATGCATTTGCTGAATAGTAAATTAGACACATAAGACTGAGCACAGCAGTGCTATTGCAGGACCTTTTCTAAAGTTGCACTGATGATTGGTGAAAAGTCCATAGGATTCAATGTGTTCTTGCAGTTTATAAGCTGCTTTTATAGAATTTTGGCAAGGAAAGAGTGGAGTACAATTTGTATTAATAAGTCATGGACAGGGTTAAAGGTTTGTTTTGACAGAAGGACAATGGAAGCTGTTCTCCATAAATTTGGCAATATACCAGTGACAAGACAGCTGTTAATGTGCTGCAGTGATATAGTGGTAGGAGCCAAAGGACTTAAACTTTGGATAAGTGTGATCTAATCCAGTCCTTCCATAGGTGAACATTTTCTTTGGCCATTTTATTAATGGTATGTATTATAACTGTTCTGAATTGAAAGTCAGTTGCAAAGCTAAGTATTAGCTTAACAATGATAGTTTGACTGTCCAGGAGTGGTTGGAGATTAGGCAGTAAAAGACATGAGATGAAAAGTGATCTGAAAAAGCTGTTATCATTTCGATTAAGGTAGTGGTTAGATGAGCATTTATTGATAGTAGCTATAGATGTGGTGGGGAAATCTGGTAGAAAGATTATTGATTGCTTTCTATAAAGCCCTGGAATTTTCAAAAAAAAAACCAAGCTTCTTGTCATTTTGTTATGTAGAAATTTTTGATTTACTGAGGGTTTGCAGTCTTTGGTGTTCTGATATGTTTGTTAGTATTCCATGCTGCCTTCTTAGAAGATAGCAGTTTCTTTAAACCTTTGGATCACAATGAGGTGAGAGTATCTTTAATTGTATGTAGTTTGCTGAGGAGTATTTATTCTACAAAGAAAAGAAATGCTTATGAAATACTGTAGTCCTGTCATAGTACTGCAGTCCAATGTATATTAGCTAACTCTGTCCAAAGTGAAAAAGAATCAAACATTTTTTTTGTTTTAGGATAAGGAATGTTATGATTTTGTGTGGCATGTGGGGTCTTTTGGCAGTGAGACACATCCAAAGTAAGTGATCACTGAAGTATGGGAATCTATGTGAGGAGAGGAGACCCTACAAGTGGGCTGGTTGGTGCATGGGTAATCTAAGAAATCAGATCATGATAATGGAATTAGAGGGTGATATGAGTGAACTGTTAATACTGTTCTTGACAAGAATGAGTTGCCTGTCACTGATATGGAAACATAGTTCTTTGACTCTGATAATAGGAGCACTTTGATAAAAAGATAAAAAATGCCTGTACTAAACCCGACTACTAAACTTACTCTTCTTACTGGGTTCTGCTTACCCTCTACATCTCAGTAACAAGTCTTATTTTCCTTAATAACAATGATACCTTTACCTTCTAAATAACGTTACTGACATCTTCTGTGGATACTTAACGTATTACATATTGTGACAATATTTTAAATAATTATACAATAAGCTACCTTCTTTGTTAAATTCTGTATTGTACCTGCATTTTTGCATTGTGTTATAAATTCTGCCCTCTTTGTTAACTCTGTATTGTACCTGCATTGTGCATTGTGTTATGAATTTTGTGTTCTCGGAGCTTATCTCCCCGGGCCTCTACTGAAAATGGACATATATCCAGTTAGACTAGCCCGGTCAACAAATGTAAAATAAATAAATAAATAAATAAAAGAAAAAGAAAACATGGGATTAAATCATCAGGATTAATTCATTCATGGGGAATGTGTGTTGCTCACTCTAGAACTTCAATATGAGTTCAGGCAAGCAGCTGTGGGGGAGAGAGCAGGATGGGGGGTTAGGATTAGGAGTGTGGAAGAGGAAATTAGATTTAGAGGTTCTGGAGTTTTAGGTTTAGGGAGCAGAACTGTAGTTTTAGGATAAGGAAATGATCAGGGAATTTAGGTTTAGCGAGATGGTTGGTGCTTTAGGTTTAGAGAACAGGAAGGGAGTTTAAGGGTTAGGGAGTGATTGGGGAATTTAGGTTTAAGTATGGGAGTGGAGGTTTAGGGTTAGGGACCAAGGAATGAGGTTGGGAATGGATAGCAGTTTCAGGTTTAGGTTTTAGTAGGACTATGTATTATATAGGTTTATGCATTGAGAAGGCTATGGAAGATCAGGCTAGTGGGAGTTCAGGTACTTACTTTTTCAAGCAAGTGGCAGCAAGCAGGTATGTCACAAGTTCCCAGCACATGAGCACCTGTAGTACCCATACTATGTCATTAGTATAGGTGATTTTGTAGTCCCTGAGAACAGAGATGATATGGAGTATGATGACAGCTGTGCGGCATCAAAAGGTGCAAAGGAAAAAAGCTACATGCAGTTTGGATATGGAGTTCCTAAAATGTTTGATTGAGATTCCTTGCATAAAAGGATTAATAATCCTAACGTGATAATGCTGACTATGAGCAGGCTAAAAAGTGAAGTGAAAAAGAAAATCAAATGCAGTAAGAATGAGTGTGGAGACAAAAAGGAGTTTGATTGTTGAGTATTGAGGAAGGTTAGAGGAAACATTCCTGGTATGATTACTGGAACTCACCTATTTATAATTTGGAGGAAACCGTAATAAATTACTGCAATATGCTACAGTTAGCCATAGGTATTAAGTGATTGGATAGAAAAGGGGAATAATTGCAGGGAGTGGTTTATTTCAAAGTAGAGTGAGTGGTAGTCTGAGGATGGGAATATACTTTGGAGGTATGCTAGGGATGTAAATGGTAATCAGACATGGAGAGGGAAATAGGAACAATATCAGACATTATAAAGTTAGGTAGAATTGCAAAGGATAGATGAATTCATTGGGAGTGGTTAGGCATGAATAAAAGAAAGGGAGGGTGGGATGATTGGGGATGGGGTTAGGAAGACAGCTAAGCAGGCCACACCTCTAGCTCCTATAGGAACCAATCAATCTGCACAATTGATACAGCACATCCCAAGCAGTTTGGCAATGAATATAGAAACCAGGTGTGAAGATACAGTGTACAGTATGTTATAGAATTTGTGCCATTTCCAGTGGCAGTCAATGTTACAGAATTTATGGCAACAGTGATAAAAACGCCAACTGAGTAGAAGGTACAGAGCAGCAAAAGGGAAAGAAAGAACTGGGGAAGAAAAGATTGGGACACTGACCGAGGGGGAGTCACAGTTCAGCAAAACGAATACTGTGAACTGACAATAAACTTAGATGTATGGAAAACACATACACTTCTTAAACAGAATGATAATAGGAGAACCAAGTGGACTCAACCAATAGAAAGGTGAATGGCAGTAAAACAAATTCAGGTCAATTTAAACTGAGATAAAGTTGGAACATGAGCAGTAGTTAAGAATATGACCAAAGAAAAAAGCAGATCTGTAGTAATATGACCAATACCTTCAAAACTGTGGGGGCAAGACAATCTGCCTAAAAGAAGAGAGTTCGTAGTAAAGCATAAAATGATAGAGCAAGAGGTCAGATAGATGAAGGTTAAAGACGAACAGTAAGAATAAAGAAAAATGATGAGTACAGTAACTATCTGCAATCTTCCCAACCAACGAAATGTATTTAAAAAATAAAATAGAGCAGTGAGCACTAAGCAGATAGAAAAACAAGCAGTATAATAAATGTATAAATGTCTGCAATGTACATAACCAATGAAGTCTGGTAGGTGGCCCAGAGAGTTAAGGCTGGGAGCTGTAGTTCCTGTGGTAAAGGGTTTGATTCCCTAAATCCTCATTTGCCTACTCCGTGACCTTGAGCAAGTCACTTAACCAACCATTACTTAGGGGCAACTGGAATTTGGGCTAGGCTTCTCAAAGGTCCCTGGATTGCAAGCCTAGTAACAACCTATGAACCTATTGTCAATGCTGTGTATAAAATAAAACAGATAACAACTCACTTTCAAGAAGTATGGCAAAACAAGTCCTATACACATAGTATGCACTCACAGAAAATCATCTAGATAAGTGCATTTGCAAACACAGAAGCATATACAAAAATGAAACATTTTTATTAGCAATGATATAAGAATGCATGTGTATCCAAGTTGAAACATGGGTGCACAAGGCTATATGTAGTATAAATCAATATATAAGCAACATAATGCAGGTCCTCCATACTTAGTGTTCTTACAACATTAACAATGTATACTATGGAAACAAACGGTAAATAAAATTGTTCTTGTATGTGGGGGATGCAGTTGCAAAAAAGAAAGAAAGTATGCATCTGAAACAGAGTGACTCATATTTATAAGTTACAATGATTAAGCTTGTAATGGAGAATGTGTAACCACAATGATTTTATACCTGAGAAAATCTAAAAAGCTCCATAGTCAATGGGGCATCATGTATAAAAACACAGCCAGTGTTATAGAATTGCTGCTAACAGCAGTAACAGTGAATGTTGTAGAATTTATTGCCAACAGCAGTAACAAGGATGCTGACTGAGTAGGAAAAAAAGAAAATTGGGGAAAGAAGGAAGGATTAGGATGTTGACCAAGTAACAAAGTGAGATGCACATTTTGGCAAAATAATATAGTATGAGCTGACAAGAGCCCCAAATGTATGGGAAAAACCCATGCACTTCCTATAGAGGTGGGGATGGTGCATAAGGGCACAAACTAAGGGGAGGTTGCACAGATATGTTTAAACTTAGATGACATTGCATCGAGAATGGCAGTTAAACAGAATATGGACACAGAAGAAGAGCAGCACCATAACCATAACCAATGATAGTGACACGATAGTCGAAGGCAACAGTGAGATTGGTGCCTCCAAGGTGGGAGTTTGCACTGAAACCCCTTAAGTAGTGAGGAGACAGGGTTGTGAAAGGCAGTGGGGGAGTGGTGTCTGCAAGAGGCAGTTTGCAGTGAAACCTTGAAAACAGTGGGGAGGCAGCTTATCAGGAGACCATAGTCAAAGTAGCATCTACAAGAGAAGATTTTTCAGTGAAAACTTGAAAACAGTAGGAAAAAAGTGCTGTGGGAGCTAATGGACAGACTGAGGTCATTAATGGGATAGTTTGCAGTGAAACCTAACAGTATCCTTGAGGCATTAACAGGGAGACTGAATATTGGTTTAACATCATAATGAGCAAAGCTTCCCAGATACTAAAACCCTGTTACAACACTACCAGCTTATTTACTTCATGTCAGGTTTTGCAATTCCAGCAATGAGGTTCTCTCTCATAAAGAATACAGATTTAAACTTTTCACTCTAGAACTGCTTGGTGATACAAAATAAATGCAAACATGCTACTTTATATACTTTTCTGATAAAACGCCACTGCAAACTTAAACACACTACATAGACACACACACACACACACACACACACACACACACACACACACACACACACACACACACACACACACACACACTTGTTTATTAAAAACAGGTATGAGGACTGCTATACAGAGCTCATCTGACTTCAGCCATGACATAGCTAAAAATACATAAAAAAACTGTATAATTTGACTAGCAATGCAGGCATTTCAGCCATGTTGATGGTGGAAGTTGGGAATAAAAGGCCAGTGCCATCTCACTAATTCTGGATTGGAGAAGTGACCTGGTCCACTGCAGTCTTTGCAGTTAGGGAACAGAGAGGTGCACAACATGCATCAGATACACTGAAGATGTGCATGTGGCTCTACCACGCTGTGTCCATATGGTAGACTGTCTGAAAGTATACCGGAATGCATGCACTTACAGGGGAGGGCAAACAAGACCCTCATTTCTGTAGGCATCCATATCAACTGCCAGGGGAGTAGTTATGAACAGACATATAAAATGGCTCCTAAATGCTAGCTGCACCATAACTAACTCTCAGCATTGTGACGGGAATAAATGTACACAGCTGTGGTAGGGACTAGATGGCTGACTATCATGGGGAAAGAATACAGGAGTAAAAATATATTATAAATTAGACTACTCAGTATACCGATGCATTTCCTTGAATTAAATAATAGTGCTGGAAATCAGTATAAAATAGAATACATGTAAGTGATCAGAGAACCAGAGAGGAAAGGAAACAGCATGGTGCTGGAACAATGTGAATAAATATTAAAAGAAGCAAAATTAGACAGAGAATGAGCAGATAGATGATGTTATTATTTAATGTTAATAGTACCAGTTGCCATGTAAGTGATTTGTCAAGATGGTTGGTTATCAGTTGTGGGCTAGAGGGTAAGCTCGATGAACAACAAAAAAGGCACTTCACTGTATTAAGCCTGTCTCTACATTTTAGTGATTGGTTATTACAATGAGATCTATGATCCCCCAACTCTCAAAGAATAACAAAAAACAAAGAAAAAAAAGCACTTCACTGTATTAAGCTGATCTCTACATTTCAGAGATTGGTGTATTACAATTAGATCCACTCCCACCACCAGCTATTCCAAAAAAAAAAACCTTCAACTGGCGCACCAGCCAGGTGGCTAGATGCATAGCATTCATCCCTCCTTCTTCTTGCCTCAGGCATTCAGGTCCTGTTTCTGTGCCCTGCTTCTGATCCTCCATCTGCTCCGCACATAAGTCTATTAAAAAATTGCTTTTAAACTGTAGCACACTACTTGCTATAAATGTAGCAAACAGTTGTTATGGTTTATTCTCTGCCTGCACAGAGCACTATAGCACTCATGTATTAATTTTTAGTCTTCTTTTAAACTGTAGCAAACTGCTTACTACAAATCTAGCAAACAGTTGCTACAGTTTATACCCTGCCCTCCTGGAATGATTGCCATTGTCTTATATATAAAAAAAAAAAAACTGTAGCAAACTGCTTGCTACAAATATAGCAAATAGTTGTTACAGTTTAGAGTGCACATGGAGCACTGCAGTCCTCAGGTTTCACTGCAAATGCAATACTGGCTTTTAAAAGCTAGTATTACACTAAAGAGAGAGATCTTGATGAAGGATGGCAAAGCATGCCCTCAAACCCTTTGACCTTAAGAAGAGGAGGAGGAAATAGATGGAGGTTGAAGATGAATGTCAGCACCTCAAAATGGCATGTGTGAGGACTACAGAACTGCTATGTGTCTGAGCCAGGTATGGAAATAAAGTACATAAGGAAAGCTGGTGGTGGAATGCAGAATTTCAGGAAGTCATCAAAAGAAAGAAGGAGTGCAGGAAAACGTGAGAGATAGAAAAGACCAACCAGGCTAGGAAGGAATACTGTCTGGCTAACAAAGAAGCTAAGAAAGGAGTTGCAGTAGCAAAGAACAGGGCATCAGAGGCACTCTACCAGCTTATTTAAAATGTCAGTTTGCAAGGAAAAGAAAGAAAGATAAAGAAGATATTCAGATACCCTTCATAAGGGATGCCAGCAACAACCTGTTCACCAGTCCACAGGACATCAAAGGTAGATAGAATGATTATTTCCAGCAGCTTCTGAATGAAGAAAACCCCAGAAAAGCTGTACTGCCCCAGAAACAGCCTATGATGAGAGAAGAAGAGGAGCCCATCCTAGAAGAAGTAAGAACAGCACTAAGGAAAATGAAGTCAGGGAAAGCAGCTGGCTTAGCTGAGGTTACAGCAGATATGATAAAGTTGCTGTATGAGACAGGGGGAAAATGGCTCCTGAGGGTACTCATAGCAGTGTGGAGAGAAAGGCATATCCCAGATGACTGGAGAATAAGTATACTTGTGCCAGTGTACAAGAACAAAGGGGACATCAACAGCTGTGGGCAGTACAGAGGCATCAAACTCCTATCATACTGCATGAAAGTTCTGGAGATGGTGATTGATAAACAGATGCACAGAGTAGTAGAATGTAAGATGGGAAATGAGCAGTTTTGATTCATCTCAGGATGCAGCACAACTGACCAGATATTTGAAGTGAGACCGATAGCTGAGAAGAAGCTAGATATGAAGAAAGAGTCCAATTGGGCATTCCTAGACTTGTAGATAGCATATGACATGGTCTCAAGAAAGCTGATTTGGGCAGTAGTGCTGTGGTTTGAAGCCCCAGAAAGAGTGGTAGAATTAGTGCAGGCTATGTACAAGGACCCAGTGACTGAAGCATTCAGTCTCAAAGAGGAGTTCCCAGTGGGAGAGGGTGCACCAGGATTCAGGTCTTAACCCACTGCAGTTCATACTGGTGATGGACTACATTAGAAAACAGGTCAGAGGGGCAGATCAACAAAGCTGCTGTATGCAGATGGTGTGGCACTACAGACAAACTCTGAGCAAGAACGTCAGCAAAGGATAGGGGAATAGAATACAAAACCGAAAGCACATGGGATGAAACTTAGAACAGATAAGACAGTGGTAATGGCAGCCAATTGGGGAAATCAGAAGAAGTTGAAAATTCAGATAGAAGGGAAGATAGTAGAAAAGGGAAATAGCTTCAAGTATCTGGGGGGGGTGGTTGAGGAGAAGGGAAGTCTGAATGAAGAGGTCAAATCTAGAATCAGAAGGACTGCAGCCAAATGGCATAGAATCTCACATTAAGTCTATGAAAGAAGAATGCCAAAGAAGCTGAAAAGTAAGGTGTACAAGACAGTGGTACTCCCAATACTATGGTATTGTGTACAGAAACCTGGGAATTTAAGGCAGAGCAGATGAGGAAGCTAGAGGTGATTGAAATGAAGTGCCTGAGAAGGGTTGTAGGATGCACAATGTGGGGCAGATGAAGAAATGAGGACATAAGAGCAGAAGCCAAAGTAGCTCCGGTTATAGAAATGATAAAGGAGAACAGATTATAGTGGTTTGGACATGTGCAGCAAAGCAGAAGACAATCTGGTGAAGAAGATTTGGGACAGATAGGAAGAATGTAAGAGGAAACAAGGACAAGAAAGAGGTGAATAGATTGTGTGAAAAGATCGGTGACAGTCAGGCATGAGTGTCAAAGAAGGTAGGAGTGTGGCATTGACTCGAGTGAAACAGCGACAGTTAATATGATACCCCGACCCCATGAAGAAAATGGGAAAAAGGGGGCTGATGATGATGATGATACACACCCACACACACACACACACACACACACACACACACACACACACACACACACACACACACACACACACACACACACACACACACACACACACACACAGATTTGCATATGTATGTGCTATGCATGCATTCATACATAACATACTCCAGTAGAATACATGTATTAGTCTAGTAATCCATACCATTAGCTGTAGCCAGCTAGATCCCAGCTACAGAAAGTGCTACACTATTATTAGCCTGTCTGATACCCAAATTACTAGTTTTGAATTAATGTCCTTCCAGGTTAGTTAACTGATGCTTCTGAACTCTGCATATACTTTAAGGTCATAAAAAAATGGAGCAATTTTACTAGCAAAAGTACAGACAGCCTGACTAGAGTTATTAGAGATTTTTCAGGCCTTGGGCCAACATTTTGATACAAGTTACTGAATGGAATGCTTAATGTATTTGTTCACCTTTTTTTCAATGGAAATTCTATTCCTCTTTGGCTAAACAAAGGGAGTGTAGATGTTTCTAAGGGAATTAAACTGCTTATTATGTGTAGGCTGTAATTAATATCAATGCTCATCACTGTCTACATGCTTCTAAATGCTGTTTAAAATCTTTCCCCAGGATTAGAAATAGACGTATTTACAAACCATGCATTTTTCTTACTCAGTCCTCATTTTAAAAGAGTCATCAAGCATAGCCATCCCTTTTAATTTAGCTTTTGTATTATTCTGTACTATCATAATATCCTACTTTTTCAGTCTTATTTTTTTCATGAATTCTTTCTACCCTAGTGTCATCTCCTATTACTTTCCCTTTGTTACCCATTTAATTTCTTTAATCCCCTTTTATTTTAACTAACATCATCACTTCTCAAATATCAGTCATGCATCATCCTTCCCTTCCTAGTCTCCCACAATTATTCACAGACTCATACTGTTAGACTTATCAATTATCATTTACCTTTTGTTTCTTGTATGACATTTCTTTATTTAAAGTCCAAGTCCATTAATATATTTTTCTCTTTTCTTCCAAGGGCTATAAGGGCTTATTTCCTTAAGTTTGAATCTTCTCAATAATACCTTGTGCATTTCAGTTTCAACCTATTCCTTTCCACTACCTTGCTACCAGTTTTCAGGTCATTTGCCTGTGCACTTTTCTTCTCATGATAAGTACTCCTCAGTACAGCAAACTTCCTGAATTTTACAGTTTGCTCTTACTATTACCCACCCTATTTCCAAACTGCTATATTGCTATACCAGTTTATGTTCTTGCATCTCCACCAATTTTATTCCAACATTACAAAGTTCATCTTTGAACGACTTAATCTCAAATGCTTCCTACTTCTGCCTTTCCTACATAACTAAGGCTAAGATATCATAAACAATGGATATTTTGGTATCTCTAATGTCTAGCTAACCCTGTATGTATGTACAAAATGTTTGCTTGCACTATTTTTTTTTCTTGGTGAAGGTTAGTAAGTTATAATTTTGTTATAGCTTTCTTATAATGCCACGTTGTGTAACACTACAGGGTGACATAGTCTGAAGTTCAAGCTTGAGCTCTGGTCACTGAGTAGAGTCTACATGCTTTCCTCTTTTCTATGTGGGTTTTCTCCAGGTATTCCATTTTTCTCCCACCTCCCAAAAACTCACTGTTTGATTGTCTGCTCTACACTGCCCATGTGTATGTTGTGCTTATTCTTGCCACTCCAGTCATGGGTAGGAAAACTGTTTACAATCCAGGACACTCACTAGTCAAAAACAATCAAAAATAAACATATTTTAACATAAAAAAAAATAAACAAGCAATGACTAAATCAATCTGTCAGCATTTCCTCCTTTGGGTAATATCTGTTCATTTTGTTCTTCCATAGTACTTGTCTCTAATGTCTAACAATACTGCAAGGTGACCAATGTATACAGCAGGTAATTATTTAAATTTTAAGCATATAATATGTATGTATTAACTATCTCCTAGGAATGACTATGTGAAATCAGGTACACTGTTTATTTAATTAGGGCAGTTAACATTCAGGAGTATCCAAACTTACACAAAGAGTTCTCCTTTCTGATTTTCTGAATGCTGTTAAAATGAATTGCCAATTACAAAAACAATTGCCTGAATCAGCTATTTATTTTACTTTCTTGATCATGACCATTATGTTAAGTTATGTGAATTTACTTGCACTTATATGGCCTTTATATGCAGTGTGTTTAACCCTGCCTTATATGGCCATATTTTATTTGGATCTACTTTGAAATCCCGACTCCCATATGGTTGACGGTCATATACCCGAGACATAGTGAAACTTGAAAAACCTGAATGTCAACTTTTTCCCAGGGTAAGTAAACACTTGCCCAAACATAAACAAAACTTACTCCAAAGTAAGGGCAACCCACCTAGGTGGGGGCTGCACCCCCCCCCCCAACTATATATACCAACTCTGGGATCGCACTACAGTGGAGAAAATGGAAAAAGTCCACATTCAGGTTTTTCAAGATTCGCTATTTTCATCTTGGATATATGACCGTTGATCATATAAATGTCAGGATTTCAAAATATATCCATTTCATTTATGCATTGCATTTGTTAACCAGGATAGTGTACTGGGCAGAAAATTGCCCCTTTTCAGTTGAGTCTTTAGGAGAAGAGTTTTATTTCATACAACAAGTTAAGATTACAATTAAAGTGTTTTCTTAGACATAAAAACAAGGTGCAGGTGTGTACTGTTTCAAGAACAACTTCAGACTGCATAGTTTGGTACAGAGATTACAATGCAGATATCCCTATTTTGAACAGAGATTACATTATGTGTGTGAGTGTGTGTGTGTGTGTGTGTGTGTGTGTGTGTGTGTGTGTGTGTGTGTGTGTGTGTGTGTGTGTGTATGAATGTGTGTGTGTGTGTGTGTGTGTGCATATATATATATATATATATATATATATATATATATATATATATATATATATATATATGAAAACCCACAATCACGAACACTGCAATCGCGACCATTCACACACACACACACAAACCAAGACATAATCACACACACACACATACACCTACCTAACTAAACAAACATAACACACAACTTACCTATAAGCAGGGGGGCTGCGCCACTCACACCCTCCCTACTTTTATATTCTAACTCCGAGGTCACACTAAACACACAAACACACTAAAAACACCACCGCACACACACACACTAAAATCCCTACCCATTATCCTCAAACACACAACACTTACCTGGAACCCCAGATAAATCCACAAACCTCACCACACGTCACGAACGTAACACCACGATAGAGGCGGATTCGGCATAGTGTAGTGTCTGTTAACTGCACTTTCCACTATTCGGTCTCGACGTACTGAATTTCGACATTTTAGTACATCGAGATTGTCTAGTGTATCTATCTGTCTATATATACATATATATATATATATATATATATATATATATATATATATATATATATATATACATATACATATGTGTGTGTGTTTAGATACATTTGATTAAGGACATAAATATGTACAGTAAATAAATGCAGGCAGTAAACTATGTAGGTCATTGTCTTTTAAGCAAACAAGTAGATGTGATATTTATTTACCTGTTTATTTATTTAATGGCATTTGTTTACCAGGAAAGTCCACTGGGCGAAGAAGATCCCATTTTCAGTGGAGGCCCAGGGAGAAAAGCTCCACAAAGGCAGTAAGTATGAATGTACATAATATTCAGAGCAATTAGTAAAACAAAATGCATTGTACAAGAACAACAAATGCATCATAAAACACAAGATGTCTAGGGAAATACAATTCAAGGCAAAGATAATAGTTTAAGCCAGTCTAATTAGAATACATTTGAGGCACACTTAAAGTTTAAGCCAGTGTAATCACATGACAAGTACAGAGAAAACACATGTAGCAAATATAGTACTACAAGGTACGTGCATTGAGTATATATATTTGTAGTGTATTTGGGTACAGGTAATGTAAGCTGGCAGAGAAAAATAATGGGTGTACAAAAGTATAGAATATAGGAGAGAAGAATAGGTCAATAGATGAGGAGAGAAGAATAGGCCAATATATGAGGAGGGTGAAGTATTGCTATATTAAAATAGCAGTATTGGGGTTATAGAGAAGGTAATGAAATATAATACAGGGAATTGGGATAGAGATTATTAGTTGTATTAGATAAAGGAAGAGGAGATTTTGGCGATAATCTGTTTGAGAAGAAGTGTGTTCCATCTTTTTTAAGTATGGGATGGCATAATTTGTGAGTGGATAACACTTGTGCAATTTTGAGTTAATAAGGCTGACGGACTGGATACACATTTAGGTTTATGGGAGGTGTTCAAGCATTATGAGATTATTGTTGTGACAGAAGGGTATTTAAAGAGTGTGAATTTCAATCGGAAGAGTGGAATAAAAGAGAGCGGCCAATAACTGAGTGTGGAGACTATGGGAAGTATAAGGTAGAGCACAGGAAGGTATAACAGAAGTGCAAAAAAAATTTTAGCAATACTAATTATCACAGCTGGATATTCATAATGTAAATCAAAGGCATGTTTAGCAACAGTGAGGAAGCTCTCATTATCAGCTAATTTTCATGTATTTCAGTTGCTCATAATTATTCAAGTGCTAAACCTACAAAACACTTTTTGGCAGAAATTGCCAATGGTGGCCCATGTATACAGTTGGCATAAGAACTTCCCACAGTTACTCTCTCACACACTTGCAGACATTCGTATACACACACACACACACACACACACACACACACACACACACACACACACACACACACACACACACACACACACACACACACACACACACACACACACACACACACACACACACACACACACACACACACACACACACACACACACACACACACCCAACCACTATGACTCTACTGACCTTCCTTAACCTTATCTGCAATATGGTTTCTTCTACTAACTATGCATGTGTCTAAACCACCGTAATTTGTTCTCTTTGATCTTTTCTGCAATTGGAGCTACTTTGGCTTCTGCTCTTATGTCCTCATTTCTTTATCTGTCCCACAGTGTGCATCCTACAACCCTTCTCAGGCACTTCATTTCCATCACCTCTAGCTTCTTCAACTCTTCTGCCTTTGCTGCCCAGGTTTCTGTACCATACAGTAGTACTGGTTGCACCACTGTCTTGTACACCTTACTTTTCAGCTTCTTTAGCATTCTTCTGTCATAGACTACACCTGACACTCTATGCCAGTTGGCTGCAGCCCCTCTGATTCTAGTTTTGACCTGTTCATTCAGACTTGCCTTCTCCTCCAACACCCTCCCAGATACTTGAAGCTGTTTACCTTTTCTACTATCTTTCCTTCTATCTCTATTTTCAGCTTCTTCTGATTTCCCCAATTTGCTGCTATTACCACCACCTAATCTTTGCTTAGTTTCATCCCACATGGCTTAAGTTTTGCATTCCATTCTCCTATCTTTTGTTGAAGTTTTAGCTCAGTGTCTGCCTGTAATGCCACATCATCTGCGTACAGCAACTTTGTTGATCTGTCCCCTCCGACCTGTTTGATAATGTAGTGAATCACCAGTATGAACAGCAGTGGGCTCAGAGCTGAACCCTGGTGTACACCCACTCCCAAATCCCTCTGTGAAGCCGAACACTTTTTGTACTTGAGTCATTGGGTCCTTGTACATAGCCTACACTAATTCTACCAATGTTTCTGGGACTTCAAACCACCACAGTACTGCCCAGATGAGCTTTCTTGGGACCTTGTCATATGCTTTCTCTAAGTCTAGGAATGCCCAGTTTGACTCTGTCCTCATATCTAGCTTCTTCTCAAGTATCTGTCTCACTGCAAATATTGGGTCAATTGTGCTGCATCCTGATCTGAATCTGAACTGCTCATCTCTCATCTTACATTCTACTACTCTGCGTATCCATTTATCAGTCACCATCTTCAAAACTTTCATGCAATGTGATAGGAGTTTGATGCTTCTGTACTGCCCACTGTTGTAGATGTCCTCTTTGTTCTTGTACACGGGCACAGATATGCTTATTCTCCAGTCATATGGGAGCTCTGGGAGACAAAACTGTCTCTCCAGCAAGTTTTGTTGATGTCACATATTAGATTCAGGCCTTTTGAGTGGGTAATGCGTGAGGAGTTAGACATATGGATATGGAGCATCTCTAGTAGGGCAGGGTCTGGGATTGCCTCGTAGGCGAGACACAGATCACCTCTAAGTAATCTGTATGATATTGAGTAGAATGATAGTGATTTGAGCCTGTCCACATAGGACAGGTGTTGTAGGCCATGGATTCTCTTTGTGAGGTATTTCTGTGGCCTTTCCAGTTGGTAGAGATGTTTGGAGAGGTACATACCAAACGGGGCATTATACTCAATTATTGCTCTAATGAGGGAGGAGTATATAGAGGTAATGACCTCCTTTTTTCTTTATGCAGTCCCTTTACTTATGATATGAGCCAATTAAAAGGCTTTCCTGACCACTGCCGCTACATGATGGTCGAATGTGAGATTGTTGTCAACCTGAGTACCCAGGTCTCTCAACAGAGGTTGTGTGTTTAGGGGGATGCCGTTGATGTGGTAATCAGTAGGGGCCGTGATTTGCTGAATGGTATGATGATACATTTTTTTGCATTTAAGTTGAGGCCAACTTGAGCTTTGCTCAGATCTCCTGGAAGTAAAAAAAAAACATAAAACCATTCCACTCTTTCTACAGGAGTTGCAACCTATTCTCTAGCACATACATTGCATCTCTGGCTCCATTCAGAACTGTGGGATAACATCTTTATGGCCTAACCCATAAAGTAATTTAATTTCAGATATATTTTAAAGTTTGCTGCAGCTGGATTGTGATTAACTTCTGTTCTGCCAGTATCCTCTGTTGAAACATATACATTTAATTCAGTCACATTAATGCATGTACATTTCTTTCCGGCAGGGCATACTGTTGATGCATTTTAACACAAGCAACTTTACAAATACATTTTTAAACACAAGCATCTGTACAAATCAATTTGATACACAAATTACATAATTATTTACAAAATGCAGCTAGCTGTGCTGGCATATGTTGCAAATCCACTGCCCTGTTTCTCCTGGCATGGCTGGCAGCATCTCCTAGCATCACAGTAAATCTTTATGAAACCCAGGGACTGTTATGTAGTTGTCAGATCATATGATACATGTTGAATGTCAAAGAACCGTTTTGTCTAGGTTACTTCCCTGAAACAGTGTTGTTGAGAAAAGTAAATGGCAACACTTTCAAGAAACTATGCAAAGCTTGTATCAAAACTGCTTTTGACTAATTATCTGAACTCTACTTTAACAATGAAACAAACTGTCCATCATTTTTTTGGTCACCGTTTGCAGGATTTCCTTGTTTTTCCTGCAGCTCATAATCCATTTTGGATACAAGTCTTGGAAAGCTGAAATGCTGATTTTCCAGAGAATCCCTGTTGTAGCTTATATGCAAGAAGCCATTTTGAGATAAATTGGAATAGCCAGTGTGCTTTACTGCCCATTTTGCTTCACTAATGCATGGATTACTTTTGAGGTGACATATTTGTTGGCCTTTAGAGTTAACAGTTTAATAAATCAAGGTGCAAAGTAAAAATGGTTGAAAAATGCATGTAAGTGGCTTGCATAAAATATATCTTGCAGTGGATATAAAAGGGTTGTTTTTGCTGCAGTTTGAAACTTTATGCTATTCCACTGCTGTTTGTACTCATGATACTTATGGGGAATGGTGATCCCATTTTTCTGGTATAAAGGACACAAAATGCCAACCAGTGTCTTTAGTGTATTACATTTAATTTAAAGTGACCCGATTTATAATCACCATAAGGTGCCCTTGAAGGGGTAATTTGGAGGGATACAATAGCCCTTCTCAGGTGTTGAAATCACTTTATTAAACCTTGCTGTCAAAACCAGTCAAAATAAGCTTTTATCCTACAGCAATATACTCCCTGCAAAGTGCTATTGATTATTTGCTTTTATTTGTTAATTTGACAAAACCAATAGAGAATAATCGCTTCTTTGCAGAGGCCATCAAGGGACAATGCCTGGTTATGTGACTTGTTTGGAGTCAATAAGCAAATGATGACTAAGGGAATCAAACCTAGGACACAGGAATGACATTCATAACACATCAAAATCCAGATTTATTATATATTATCCTTTAAAACAAATACATGCACATACTCTCAAGAAATGAAGAATATCAAGCTGTTACATTAAATGTCAAGCTTTAAACCTTTTAAGAGTGCAGCTTTCCCAGCATTGCAAATTTCTTGACAT
Organism: Protopterus annectens; assembly: GCF_019279795.1. Taxonomy (NCBI): domain Eukaryota; kingdom Metazoa; phylum Chordata; order Ceratodontiformes; family Protopteridae; genus Protopterus; species Protopterus annectens. The sequence continues at coordinate 282,812,039 of NC_056737.1, forward strand.
ACACATTTTCCAGTGCATGGAATTCTAGGACAGTAATTTAATAACTCATAAAGAAGAATAAATTTCTGAAGCCAAACAGCATAATTTATAACATCTGTATTGATTCAGCAAATACATTGTGGCATCACACCTGAATTTGAATGGTTTCATTTTTCATTTTCAGTCATTACTCCCTGTGACCACCTAACAATCATGTTCAGCCACTGATCCTTTCATTCCTGCATTCACTTTACCAACTGTGATAGTGACAGGAGTTCGGTAACAGGTAGTCATGCTTGAACCCTGTTTCTGAACCCAAACCTTTCTATTTCTGCCTGGCAGTGCCACTGTACAAATGCACAAAAACAAAATTGTGCTTTGCTTGTGTTTGTCATGTATTTCTGGTGCAGGAATTAAAAGACTGTCCTTTTGTAAAACTAAAAACGAAATACTATCCAAAACGAATATTTATTAGGCCTGATTTACAGGTAAATTTCCTTATTGGAAAGACAATGTACAGTGTATTCATGTTTGATAGCTAATATTCATATTTCACAAATGTGGTTTTCCATATCTGTTTATTCCATTTTCCATGTGCCATTATCCAGTGTTCATTCTTAATTTCTAAACTCAGATCCTCTCAGTGGGAGAAGCCTAGGGTGGGTTCAGAGGAGATAAGGAGTCAAAGTATAGTGTCATCCTGATGATAGGGTGGTCTTTTTCTCCTGGTGCTTACTTTTAACACCAGCACCAGGTATGCATTGATGTCAGAGCTGTGTGTGTGTGTGTGTGTGTGTGTGTGTGTGTGTGTGTGTGTGTGTGTGTGTGTGTGTGTGTGTGTGTGTGTGTGTGTGTGTGTGTGTGTGTGTGTGTGTGTGTGTGTGTGTGTGTGTGTGTATACTATCAAGTGCACACCCTCCAGTGTTGACCTGCTAATGCTTCCCCTTCACTTTGTCTATATGACATAGTGATCCTGTCCTCCACTAGAGACCTTAACTAGGCAGGAAAAGCACAGACTCTTTTCTCAGGAGAAGGTGAGTTGGACAGTGTTACTCAGTTTCTTGTGAGGATGCCATATCTGTATGCACTTTCTCTGTCTCACATCACCAAAACATGCAAAGCAATGGACTGACTATTCTGAATTGTCCATTTATTTATAGGTAGCATTTACTTTTATTATTGTGCATTGGGGCATGTTTGAAAAAAGGTGTATGGACCAGCCTGTCTAGTCAGTTGACAGTTAATAAAATAAAAATAATTATTTGTCATATACTCCCATCAACCACAGGCTGATCGAAGGGCATCTACATGAGGCTCAGTGTATTAGGCTATGAGTAACAAGACTGGGCTAAAAAGACTTGTATTTTAAAGCTGTCTCTCTTTTGTTTTCTTTCATGAATGATTTTCAATCTGTGTAATTTTGCAAAATAATAATAATAATAATAATAATAGGGTATGTAATGACACCACAATGAAGGAAATTGATTTTTCAAGTATCAACTTGTGGTCGTTAGGTATACTACTTCCCCCAGGTTTTCCTTGTTTTTCTGTTGTCTAACAGGAACACATAGTAGGCATAACATTACTTTTTGCAGCCATAGTAACTTAAGATGTTTTTGTAGCATTGTTGCTGTCAGAAAAAAAATCATCAAGTTCCATCTTGCAGTGCACTTTCACAGTGGTCATGAAGTAGAAGAGGAAAGACAGTTTAAAAGCTAATCCTCCATCACAATAGTGTGCAGCTGTTTCTTATAACTTAAGTGTGATATACTTTCTCCATGCAAAACAGGACAACATATCATTATGGTTTATATTTATTATAATTATTATTATTTATTTTTTTGGCAGAAAGATTAGTGGACAGATTACAATAGACTCATTTCAGTTACAGCTCATTTGGCATGCTATGAAGTTGTATCAGCATTGACTGGCCAAGTATGTTTTGTGGTACCCTTACAGCCTCTTGCATATTTTCTACCACTAATTATATTTGGACAGGTTCCAACACTCTTTATATATTATCAAGAGTATAGTCTTCTATTGAAGATCTGTATATTCTACACTCAATGGAAGCAATTGGATTTTTACAACTGCTTGATGTTTGAGCCTATAACATAACCTTAAAAATCAATTTTGTTTTGTTGTTTAGAGGATCAAAACTCAGATAAGACACTCTGCCTTTCGTCACAGAAGCAAGGCTTTCCTGGAACTGCCTTGATCCAACAAATATTGATCACAGACCCAAAAAAACAGAACTACTTTTTAAAAGCCATTTATTGATAACTTACTGTAAACACATGGCTGTTTCTTAAGTTAAAAATACATTGCAAAGCTATACCTATTGCTTACTGTTAAAAGACTGTCCCACAAGGATCTGTCCTTTTTATCATTCCATTAACTACATTTCCCACCATTTTATTGCTTTCTGAATGTATCAGTTGCAACCCACACATAACTGTAAAGCACCTTTACCCTAAAGTGAATGTTTTGTTTAGAAAACAGGACTCAAGGAGACAATATCATTACCTAACTTTCTGTTATAAATTTTTAAAGGACTAGTGTGAATCTTTATTTTTTTATTTTATTTTGCTATCACATATCTGAAATCAGCTTAGAAATGTCTAATTTTTTTATAATTTTGGGAAAAATTCTGTCATTTTCCACTCTACTACTTCAATTAACTTTCTCAATGTAACTAAGACAATGACACATATATTTAATTAAAATGCACTTAAATGAGAAGTAAAAGAACTTAAAAAGCAATAATATGCTTGACAATTTACAATATTTAATACCTATATGAATAGAAAAAATTCACAAGTAAAGAAAATAACAGGCAGAAGTGTGATAACTAGGACTAAAATCTTAAAGAACTTAAAAGACCCTTTTTAAAAGTAGATCTAAAACCAGACATTGACTACCAGGTACTTTCTGGGGCAAAAAAAGCTACAGAAGTAAACACTTTAGTTTTTAAATGAGTTAATTAGCAAATACACAGCTTGGCTATCATTTGAAAAATGCAGTGTTATTATACTGGAAAAACAAGTGAATTCCATATGCCTCAACTGTTAATGATTCTTCTCTTTTTTTTAGTTTCTCCAAATGTTTTGGTTTTCTAATACTGTGATGGGCTGACTCCATTCCCAGATTAGGGTATGATTAAAGTTCATGAGATTAGTATTGCTTTAGTCTTTGATGTTTGCCAAGAATGTTCTCAGCACTAGTAGAGTACACCGATTTCCCTCATTTTGTAGCGCATTTGTGGTTACAGAAATTGGTAACATATTTAAGTAAAAGCATAAATTCTATATTAGTCATGGTGCTCCTTCATCTGTCAGAACTGTCTAAGTTTCTTTCTTCCATATTGCCCTCATTTCTGCTTGCAAAGCTTGATACTTTATGACTTGGTAGCTCTCAGTACTTAAAGGAAAACTCCATCTTAGAATTAAAAAATATATATTCTTTCACTCCATCTATGTTTTCTGAGTTATTTTAGCATAATAAAATCAGTCTGAGTGTTTCTTATAGAATTGCAATAAGTTTTCTGCAAAATGATGGTCAATAGGGCCTGACATATTAACATTATCGTATTTTTCTTCAATTCTCTTTCTCATAATCCATTTCAAGTCTGATTTATATGTGTCATGCTAGACATAAGGAAGTTGTGGTGTATTCTCATACCATAGAGATATAATGGGATTAGTGTCAGTCACTGTCATTTTATATACTGTCTGTAACAGGACTGCTTCTTTTGTTTCTTAAATGATTCTCATGTGTGTGTCTCAGGGATTGTTTTATAGTATACTAAGTAATTATACAGTTGCAACCAAAACAGTTGCTAAATTGCATGCCTTTGTTCAAAGTATCTTTTTGTGGTCCAATATGAATTGACAGCTCCTCCTCTTATACTTTGGTAAATGTGCTGATACTGTACAAGAATTATAAGAAAAATATTTTATGAATTTTCTCTAAAATAATAATATCTTTAATACTACATTCACATCATCTTAACATGTAAAGTAGTATAAACGACAAACATTTAAAGTTTAAAGCTTAACATTTCAATACTGTGATGCTGCTTATGTGAATTTGTCAGAAGAGGTGACAACTGCCTTTGGACCATTGACTGGTCTAATTGCTCTGTTTTCCTATGAAAGGCATGGCTACATTGGAAGCAGCTGTGAATTGGTATATGCTCTTTTCTTCTCTGCAATAAAGACAGTGGAAAACATTTTCACACCTGTCTGTCTTGATTACAGCAGCCTGAGCTCCTGACTACAAATTTCTGTGTCTGTGGTATGTATTGCAAGTGCAGACAAATTCCTCTGCAACTTATGTGAGAAGTTAAGCTTTTAAAAAAAAAGTGGGTGGTCTTTCCCGTCCTTTGATACCAAAGTGAGGAAGTGAAAGTTTTATTAAAGTACAGACAGGTTTCAGGTGCCAACACTGTACTGGAATCATATTGTGGGGAGAAAAGCAACCTAAGAGTTGAGTTAAACTGCAGGAGAAGGTGGCATTTTCCTTTAAGACACTATAATCACTGAGTGCAGCAATTTTAATAATTAATACTATATCTGTCCTTTTTTCCCTTGGACTACTGTATCGTTTTTTTGTTTTGTTTTGTTTTTTGTTTTGCATCTATTCTTTTGAACTGCTGGCATTGTGTAATCCCATTATGCTTCATTATTGCCAATAAAGCTTCTTGGTTCATGTTCTCAATACTTCTCAATTACTTTTATATTGTAGTGTTTGCTCAGTTCCCAATGCAATAGTATTGCCACATTATTGGGTGTTTCAGTACACAGACCCTCACCTATGAGTGTATCATAACCAGCAAAGAGATGTGCAGCCATTTCGAGATCTGCTTTACAGAATCTGCATTTCTTTGTTCTCCTGCTTTTTATTTAGACTTAGAAAAGCAGTGTGTGTATATAGCCCACTATCCTGGGCATCCATTATTAGCCTTTCATCTTTTGGTTTAAATGTAGTTCTCTTTAACCATTCCTGCATCAAAGAGCTGTGCCCAGTGTGAAAGAATACTGTACAAGATAGCATCATTTTCTGTTGTATTACCCTGTTCAGTTATTAAGTGTAATAGGTGCATTATGCACTTGCCAATGATCATGTCTACATCTTTTATTTGATATAAAACAGGACTGAAATATTTACAGAATACTTTTTAGAGGCTAATGTAAGTGATAATGTCACGTTATTATCCTTCAGGAATGAGTGTTAGAAAATGATCTGCATTCCTTTTTAGAATTTTGTAAAGGTAACTGTCAGTTGAAGTATGCTGTGTATCTTGCTAAGTGCAATAGTTGCCCCACTTTTTATGTGGGCAAAATGGAGAGATGTCTTTGGAGAAGTATTTATGAGTGCAACTATGAAATAGGGAAGAGGAATGATAAAAAATGCCATATATAAACATTCAAAAAATGCCATATATAAACATTCAATTGCTTGTACAAATTACAAGAGATTTCAATTTGATATCTTGAAATAAATAAAATATAAAATACAAGAGGGAGAAATGTAAATGATAAACTAGAGGCACAAGAAGTAAAGTGGCAGTTTAGATTGCGTACTTTTCAAAAACCTGGTCTGACTGATTAGAGTTCCATTCAACCTCTTATGAGAATGAAATCCATATGTAGTTGAATAGGGCCTGGTATTTATGTGTGTTTGGTTATTGATTTATGTTGTTTCTTCTTTTAACACTGTTTTTATTCAACAGGAGTGAAAATTTTGATGTTGATAATTTATTTTTCATAGAGGGGTTTCATTTGATTGTTTTATAAGAATTATATATGATTAGAACCAAGTCTTAATTGTTCAATTTTTAGTTAGTACTGTAACTTTAAATTCCATTGCTTTATTATCATTTTATTTATTCAGTTTCATGCTACAATATTTAAGGGTATTTTTGAATTCATTAATTTATTCTGAATAAATTCTGGGTCAGTAAGGATGAAAGCACTTAATCTATTTGGAAATCAAAGTTTTTAAAATTCACTTTTGCTGTCTGGTTTGTTTAAACTGCTCGCATTACATTTACTCAAGTTCTTGGTTGTTTTTGGTAAAGCTACACTCTTGGTTTTATATCTGCCTGATACTTAGAAGTTTGTTCCAGAAGTGGGGGATATGCTGGGCTATGAACCACTCATGACAATACGTCTTATTTATCTTTTGTTGAAGACTTAGTTCCTTTAAAAGGTGTTTAATGGACAATTTGTTCTGCAAAAAGTAGGAGGCTGGGGGAAGGGGGTGTCAGATTGTTCCAAAATACTTGGTACAGATCACAATGGATGAGTCTGTAAGAGACTAAGATTGAAGTAGGGCTGCCAGTCTACTAAGATGACTGAAGATCTTCAGGTCATTGATTTTTTTTATTTACTAATGTCAGAGGTCTCTGAGGATGAGTGTTATGTTTATACAAATATGTGCCAAAATGGGCATTATATTTGGTAACGGGTCTGATAAGAGATGAATAAATGTGAATAGAGACTTCTTTGGATCTAGATGATCTAGAAAAGATGATTCTGGAAATTAGATAAGATAGATAGATGGCTTTTGAGTCTATTAAATATACATAATGGTCAAAAGATAAATAATTACATACAAGAGTGCCTAGATTACTCATGGCCATGTTTGTTTGAAGTGGTATAATGTCTATATGGTATAATGTGAAAATGTCTTTTTTTACAAAAATGAACTATGCTACATGTTTGCAGCAATTATTAACATAGTCTTACCCATGTTAGAACAACTATGAGTCAGTGGAAGATCAAATAACAACACATGATTTGCAGTCATTTATAAAACATGGATAATTGTAGGTCAGGAGTTTCAGAAACCAAATAGAAGTGGCACCTGTAACTCTAACCTCATGGTTCTGCCTGATGTGTAGTTGGCTATCACTGCATAATTTATGGATGTATATTCAGATCTGCAAATCTATCAATAATGCCTGCAAGTGGAATAGTATGAAATGCCACGTCCAGGTCCAGATATATAGTATGACCTCTGGCCACTGCTTTGATGACTATTTTAAAGAAATTAATGAAGATAAAGAGGCAGGACCTGCCTTTGACAAAGCTGAATTGTTGAGGGCCAAGAATTGAAAGATTTTCATTTTGAGGATTAATGAGGTCAGACATAACATGTCCAATAGCTTTACATATGAGTTGAGTGAGAATAATCGTGTTATAGTTACTAGGTTTTGTAGTTAGGCCACTTACATGTGACAGCATTACAATGGCTGTTTTCCATGCTTTAGCAATGTGCCTAATGGAGAGGGTTTGATTAAAGAAATTACACTGGGGTACAAAGAGGCCATACTCAGTGCTGAAATTCAGGCAGTCTGGCATATTGCCAGGATTCATGGATGAGACATTCTTAGAATTTAAAAGCACTACAAAGACTTCTTCCACAGTACTTATACGAGGTGGTCTGGTCTGCAGAAACTGTGGAATAGCTTTAACCATGGGTGGAATAAAATCAGATTTTTTAACATTCTGAGATTGTTAAAGAAGGAGTTATGATTTTTCTTGTCTTTGTATTTCAGTTTCAGTTTGTATGCCACTTTGATCCTATTGGTAACTCTCTGGTCTTTGCTGATCTTTTTAATAGTCTTTAATATGGTTTTATTTTGATTTTGTTGGCTTAAATATTTTTTCTTTTGTTCTAGAGTTATTAATGTTGGCATTCCATCAAGCTGGTTTATTTTTACATTCCCAATATATTTTGTTCTGACTGAGACTGCATGGTTTACATTATTTATTAGATGGAAGCAAAATCCGTTGGCATAATTTATAGCTGAGACTACATGGCAGCTATAAATCTTGCAGTTGAATGTTGAGATGTCATCATACAGTTATGGTGGGTTTAGATGCTCTAAAGGAGATTATGGATTTTGATTGGATTTGACCATAGATGAGGATATTAACAGAGTAGTGGAAGAAGATGAGTTGTTAGTGAGGACATGAGCTAGAAGGTTTTGATCTATAGTGGGCTGATTAAGTGTTCCTACAATGGAATCAGAGTTTACTAAATCTAGGATTTTTTGGTCATATTCTGGATTCACTAATCTTCTATGCAGGACTAGCTTAGTTCTGCACAGAAGCGGCCATTTAGGAGCAGGACAGCAGTGAGCCATGCATATTAATGAGGCACGCTGCTTGAGCTCCTAATCTTACATGGAGCGTGTAAGAGTGCAGGGGACGTGTCTGAGAGCAGAGCTCTCAGAATATACACCCCCCCACAATGAAGAACAGCAGAAAGGCCTAAGAAATGAGTGAGACCGCTCATAGGTGTCCGCATATCCCCACCAACATACCCCCTCGTGTACAACAGCAAGTAAATACAAATGAAATGAACAAACCCCTTTTTTAATTAAAAATCCAATTAAAGCTAACCATAGGTGCGCGGGTGTGCCCAACACTTAGCTACGGTTAATGCAGCTTAAATGGCTGAAGAGAATAACAAGGAAGATATATGCAAATGAAGCAGCATAGCAATGGTGTAGTGGGCAGAGCATTCGCCTTATGAACAAGCATTCCCGCTTCGAGTCCCACTGCAGCACATTCCATTTTCCATGGCAAAGCACGTTATGACCAATATTTTTGTTGCATAACCCACTAAATAACATATATTTGTGAACTGTTGTAGTGCATTAAATGCACATGTGAGGTGTCAGTGTCATAATGAATAAAGCACTAGTAAGCAAGTTTAAGCACCAGTAAGCAGTAGTAAGCATATGTAAGCACTAGTAAGCGAGTTTAAGCCCGTTTGCATAGGGGTAAGCCATGCGCACACAGGCTAAGCAATTTTGAAGCTAACTCTCTATAAGCATCATTAACCAGAGGTTAGCAGTGCTTACCCTCTCGCAAACCTGCACAAACCCACATACAACTGCTCAAAAGTGCCTTAATCAGTCTGTATCCAACAGCCCTTGTTCTGGCCAGCAACAAAATAAACAACCTTGCAGATCTTGAACCCAGGACCCTATACATTATAGTCACAGTAGTTAACCACCAAGCCATCACAGCAGTACAGAAGAATGAGGTATCAGCAAACACGTCCTCACTATAGCAAAATCAAACTGAACCTGTGAAAGGAATCTGTATACAGTCATATGTTCCATAACCCACTACATAACATAAATATGTGAACTGGAGTACAGCAGTAAGCCCAGAAGTGAGGTGTAATTTTAATAGAGCATCGAAGTCCCCAAAAAAACACAAGGACCCCATACAGTGTACGTACACAAGAATCGTGTATACCAAGCATACTTATAAGATGTAATGAATAATAAATCAATGCAAAAAATAAACTATAATGCAAAGTCTAATGTAAGCAACACTAAGCATTGCACAGGCCAGCTTAGGAGGTGTAAGCAATGTGTAGGCCAGCTAACTCAATGTGCCCAGTATTATATCCTTTTAAACAATGCCAACCTTAGGTAAGCAGGTTTTCTCATAGCTTAGTCTTTTCAAAACCGGCCAGTCATGAAAAAGTGGGGGAAATTGGACTTACTTAAACCCAGAAGGCAGGAATACATCTCCTAAATGGTTGTAGCTTCCCTTGCAGGCACCATGTCAGGAAGGGGAGAGAGTGTGCACTTTTGGGCACAATGTTGGTGCATGCAGGCATCCAGAGTCATGGTGGGACTCATTGTCAAAGACCATGAGCAGAGACTGCTACAGGGCCAGTACCAGGGTTCCCAATATAAGGCAGAAGCCTGGGACCATCTCGCCTGTGACCTCACCAGTGCCATTGGCATACCCCAAACTGGTAAGCAGAACAGACATCACTATGCCGACCTGAAGTGGCATAAGGGGGACCTCTTGGAGCAGTGGATCCAAGAGGCTAGAATGGCAGGGGATGTCCCAGCTGTGTATAAGTATCACCCCACTATGTGTGTAATAATTGCCAGCTCATGTATATCATGGATAGGTATGGCTAAATATTCCTCTTATGTCCTCCACAGATGCACTCAACCAGGCTGCGAACCAGGAGGCCCATGGAAATCACATGGAGAGGTTGCAATGCGAGGCAGGTCAGTAATACTCTTGCATGTACTGTCATAGGGAATAAATCTAAAAGTATTAGTCAATTAATTGCCTGTATAAAACCTGTATTGTTTAAAGCAAGTACTGCATATGCCAGAGAATATGGCAGGAAGAGGCTCATACAGTATGTATGCAAATAAAAGAGTAATAGCCTGACAATAAAGGTCTAACTGCTGGACTGCATGTGTATACTCTGGTAACATATGGTAATGTAGATTTGCATTCACATAATAGTATTCTTGTATTAAGCACTGTTACCCACACCATGCACCATAGCTAAAATGTGTAGGAATGCCTATATATGATTGGTGTAATACCCAGAGGCCATTTAGTACAACAGAGAGACACATAGACAGAAAACAGGGAAAAGTCAGATAACAAAACCTGAACAGAACATGCAACTGAGATATGAACTGTTGTATTTTTAGCACACACAGCCATGATTTGAATCCTACCAGTGGTAGTAGTCTTCATACAGAATCATACCCCACAACTGTACAGATAAGACCTGAATGTCCAGTATATGGGCCCATATCTGCTGCCTGTCCCTTGTCCCCTTGGGAAGTCTGTGGGATGATCCCAGGTGTTTACCCAGAAAACAGGGAATACAAGTGATTGTCAAACATGTATGAGAACAAACCTGTCACTGTAGCAACTCCCAAAATTGTTAGGAGAGTAATAATCCAAGTATGTCCTATCTACACCTCCATGTTGTCAAGCTGTGACCAGAGTGTGAACAGTAACAGAGTGAGATGTATGTGCATAATACTAATGTGTAATCTGGAACTTTGTGTGGCAACATTCAGCTAGTGCTAACAAACATTGCTCCCACAGGTATGTTGGATACGAACACTGTGCTGAGAAATAAAAATCATTATACACTGTACTGGTACTGTTTACTCTGGTATTGTAGGGAACTGTGAGTGTTGCAGTTTCTCTGAATAATAAAGTATCACTGATCACTGTCACCCATACTGTGCTACATAATATAACTGTGTAGGAAAGCATGTATATGTGTGTGTCAAGTCACTAAAGGTTGAAGGGGGCAATACTCCAGATATGTCCCAGTACACCTGCATGTGGTCAACACATGGCCAGAGTGTGTGCAAAAAGGAGTATGTGTAGAAACAGTTAGTTAGTGTTAACAAACATTCCCTCCACAGGTATAACAGGTAAGAGGTGTATACTGCAGGTGAAACCAGTTCATGTATAATGATGATGACAGCCATATCACTGTCCAAACTAAGGCTATAGGGTAGTGTAGTAAGACTTGTAAGGTACAGATAACAGCACTTACTAGGAAAGTAATGTGGACTACAGGAATATACTAGTTGTTAATTGACATCTTTCTCTCCCCCCTACCATATCTCCAACAATAAACAACATACCCACCCCAACCGGTATGTAATGACTCCAATGTTTTGATGATGACCTATTGGTTGATAAATATTTTTATTTGTTCCCATGCATGTGTTATATTGAATTATTCCAACATTGGTGGCATGGTGGCATCAGTGTATCTGCATGCTGTTCTTATTACCACAGTAATCCCATATAGGCATGTGTTCTGTTTGCTATGCAGCTGTTCCCTATCTGGTGTCTGGGTTAATGGGAATATCTATGCATGCTGTTATACCTAACCCTGGTATGTGTTGACTATTACTAACCCACATATGATGATAAAAATCTAAACACTATAGCATGTTTGGGAAGGCCGGTCCCAGCGCTACCACCTATCCCACCTCGGCTGGCCATGGCACCTGGCACCAGCAGGTCTGGGGCCCAACCCGGGACCTCCCTGGCCCATTGGTCCTGCACCACGTTCTGGTGGGACCACCTCAGGGGATGGGGCTCTTCCCCCTGGGAGCGGAAGCTGACAGGAACCTGTCACCCATCACCAGGTCTGGGTCGTGGTGCGTTGTGAGCTCAACCAGCAGTTTGGGGATCTGCTATGAAAGCTCGAGGGCCGCATGTCATGACTAGATGGTCAGCCTGGCTCTGCAACTCAGCCCCCAGCACAGCCACCTTCGGGGCTGTGAAGGAGCAGTGGTGACTGCCCATGGGTGGGGACCTCAGTCTCACTGTTTCCACTAGGGGGCTCATGAGCTTCCGATTTCCCAACACCCCTCCCCATCAAGGTATTTACCCCCCACATGTGTCACATACCGCCCCTGTATGTGTCTTGTTTGTCTTTGTGTTAACCTACCCAATCTACCTCCCCAAATATACATGCTATCCCTCCCCAACATTCCACTCTCACCTGAAAAAAAAATAAAAAAATGGAAATCTGTTCCCTCAAAAAATCTCATCCCATACATAGCTGTCCATTTTGCACACGTATCCACTGGACACATGTAACCTGGTCTAATTGGCATCACAACTTATTACTGTTGTCCTCACCCCTGTCCCAGGGGTTTGAGTGTCCAAATCTACCTCCAAATTCAGTGTATATGCACAGCTGTTGCTGTAGAAGAAATGGGCAGCTATGGACTTCCCCACACCCTTCCTGTACATCCCTAGCTATTTTCCCTACTGTATTTCCCTCTTTGTACCCCTTTTTCACCACTTTCCTATCAACCCTTTTTCTTTTCTTTTAAAGAAATTAGTGCGGAGGTAAGCAGGAGTAAGCACTTTTAAGCAGCAGTAAGCCGGTTTAATCCTGTTTGCACAGAGGTTAAGAAATTGAGAAGCTAAATTGGTATAAGAAACTGTAACCAGAAGTTAGCAGTGCTTACTTCCATGCAAACCTGCGCAAACCCACTTACAACTGCTCAAAAGTTCCTTAATCACTCTGTACCCAATGGCCCTTGTTCCGTCCAGCAACAAAATAGTCTCTGCAAGGCTCAAACCCAGGACCCCGCACACCATAGCCAAAGTGATTTACCACTAAGCCATGTCAGATATACATAACCTTGATGTTTTCACAAACATATCATCCAGCCCAGTCATTCAACAGTACAGGGAATGTATTCTAACATGTAGATGTATGTGTGTGTGGGTGTACATATATTAATATCTAAATAGATAAAACATATATATATATATATATATATATGTAGTTATAGATATGATATCGAAATATGCACACACATACACACACACACACACACACACACACACATATATATATATATATATATATATATATAAACATATATATACATACAAATGCATGCATCTGTAGATATATATGTCTACATTTATATGTATATGTATATATATATATATATATATATATATATATATATATATATATATATATATACAGCAAGTTATATATATAAGCAGATATATATATATATATGTACATAGACATACATCTGTAGATAATGGGAGCATAACAAAAACATATATGTCCACATGCACTGTTAATGGGGTTGAGAGGCCCCAAACAACATACGTCTTGTATGAATAGGTATACCCCCCACAGCCAAACACATCTGCCCTGCAATACACTACCAACTGGTGCAAATCCCATAACCAGGACCTGACACTACATTGGCACAAGATGTTAACAGTACTCCATTCCACCTGAATGATGTCAGCCTGGTATCAGTAACATATCATGCAGTACAGTCTGGCTCCCATAGGGAATGTACAATGTGGAAACTATCAACATCCCTAGGATACATATACACAGACACATATATGCAGATACAGATATATATATATATATATATATATATATATATATATATATATATATGTAACTGCACATACACACGCAGAGATATGTATAGTAAGATACATATGTAGAAGGTGCACACAATATGGAACAGCCACTATGCCTACAGTTAACACCTTAACAACTGGACACTGCATGAGCCACCCATACAAATGACAATCATTGCCTGCAACATATACCCACAGAGAGGTCAAAGGATATAACACCACACACAGGTTTGCATAAATGGGAAAGCTTTATTTGTGTACTATTACAGTTGTATATACCATGTCATATAGCTGTTTAGACACTGACATCCATATAAAGAAAGTAATGCAATTGTGAAACGCTTATACTAATACAGTAGTCTAGAAAGGCTTACAAATGTTGCTGTCCAGGCTGAGGCCTTCAAGTAGTACAATAGTAAAGACAGACTGGGCCACAGGATACCAAACAATCAACAGTAAGTAATGCAGATGTATATTTCAGCAGCCTCTATCTATACTCTGTACACTATCCCTAGGGATAAAGACCTCTGCTGACACAATGGGATGTAACTGTTACATAACAAAGCATAACTGACGCCATCACAAGCATACTGACAAACAGAACAGTCTGTATGGCTGAAGGCAGTAGGCCTGCATTTGCCCAATATATTTAATTAATTTAATTTTAGGTGAATTGTATGGTAATGTACATCCAGATACCTTAAAGCAGCTTACCCCTGATACCCCCACATGTTGTAACAGCCTAGGTTAGTTATGGTGCACTTCCCCTAGACTCAATAATACAGAGCCATATACCACTGTTGCATACACTGGGCTCTGGAGTGCATAAGGGCACACATGTATTGTGTAGGTGAGGCCCACACATATATGGCCCCAGACCCACCGTAGGTGTGGAGTATACAACAGCAGTAGACTGATGGCAGGATTGGCAGCATGACATACTCACAGCCCACTACAGAACAACCCCTGACAGCATGTCATATGTGCAAAGCCTGGTATGTAGATGGAGGACAGAGGCTGGAACACAGGCCCATATGTTGAAGACTGTTGTCATACACTAAGCAAGTCACTGGTGTTACAGGATAGTCTGCAACATACCCTTAGTCAGGGATTTGAAGTTAGAAACATAAATGGATGTAGCCATGTACTGTTAGCACTAAACACACACACACTACCAGTGAAATAACTGACACAAGACCTGTGTGGTGGACAGACAAAATATAATAGGCACACCTCTAGCCATCAAGAGGATAGATCCACAGTTGAGAGCTATGCAGACAGACTGAATTCCAAGGTAAACTAGTATGTACACACAAACCCTGTAACACTAGTACTATACAATGCATACCATAACTCTACTCACACTCTGCTTATAGTTCTGGAACCTCCTACAAATATGTAGCTGGCCTGAGTGTGCAGGTTCTCCTGTAAGAGGTATAGCTACCTGCTGTCTGTAACACTGATGCCAACACACAGGAAGGATGTCCATCACACAGGAAAAGTAAAGGGACATGCCCACATGATGTAGGGATTTATAGGAAGTGGTTGCCATGATGTGGTAATTAGAAGAACTACACAACAAGCTGCATGCAGGTAGCAAGTGAGGATACTGACTGGTGCAGAGACCATCATCTGATCACCATCATCTGATCATGTGCATCACCTACTAAAGCCATGCTATAATCTACGCAAAGCAGGTCAATCCATTTACTGCAGAGAGACGAGAGAGAGACAGAGAGAGAGAAAGAAAAAACAAAACAAAAAAAGCCTAAGGCAAAAGCAAAGTAATAGCCAAAGGGAAAAAAAAACTATTATAACATCCAGCAAACCACCCAGAACTGACATCATTCCCACAACAGGTATGTGAAGTATATATGCATGTAATTGAATGTATTACCTGGTCCATAATAATAGGATAGATGATGTGGAATGATTTATATGTGCTATCAGGTGTTATTGTAATGATGTTCAACTGAACAACTGCTTTGGACAATAGTGTCTGTACCTGTGGGTAGTGGACCATAGCTATCAACTGTGCAGATCAGCACTGACTGACAGGATGTAAGCCATCATAGTGTGTGTTGTATAATGGGAAGTATGTATATTATGTGGCCCATAGCTGGTGTTGGAAGTAATGCCATTATGATGGACACGTGGGACCCAAAGCCCACCCCTTGCAGGATACTCAGGTTAATCTGTAATGTAGCATGCAGGAATGCCATAGGTGTGTAATAGGGTTACCTGCAATCTGGTCCTACATATACCACCCTTATGTCAGACTGTGTCCATATGTTGCACCTGTCTGCGTTGTAGCAAGGCGGAACAGTGCAGTTGTGCAGGAAGGTGTTGTGAGATTGTGGATCTGATGTCTGAATGTACCCCACATATAGGTATGTATATGTGTACATATGTACACATATATAATATATAAATATATGTATGTGTGTATATATATATATATATATATATATATATATATATATATATATATATATATAACATGTATGTCCACAAATATGCAGATACCCATGTGTATACATATATATACATATGAGCACATATATACAACATCACATATATCTCCACATATATAGACATATACCTATATGCACATCAACATATATACAAACACACACATAAACATATATGTATGTAAATACCTGTCCCCTATATTACCACCACAGTGATGCATGCTATGTGCGAGGCAACAGCACACATAGCAATACACACAGATATCTACAGCTGGCAGTGTGTGCAACTTGGACTGGGATGCCACATGTTAATCCCTTGTAGGGACCACATTGCCCTTGTCTTTGAAGTATGGAATGGAAATATGGGGAAGTATGGCAGGTATAGTTGTTGAGGTGGTCAGGGTAAGTAGATATAGACGACAGTCTACAGGGGTGATATGTGACACATGTGGTGGCTAAACATCCTGGATGGTGTGTGTGGTCTGTGATGTGGATGCCCCATGGGCCCCAACATGGGCACAATGGGGACAAGCTACCCACCAACTGCTACTCACAACAGCAGTTCATGTCCTAAAGGTGCCTGGCCTGGAGGCTGAGCAGCAGGAGCATGTTGGCCCTGTGAATGTTTATTGGGGGCCTCAGAGTGATGTAGCACATCCCACATGTGTCTGTGGAGCCCGTTATGGAACAGACCCTGGACCTGACCTCAAGGGACAGGATCATGTCTGTGTGTACCCCCCGGGGGGGGGACAACATCCCCTGGGTTGGTTCCACCTGATGGTATTGCTGGACCAGTACATGAGGAGTCCCCAGGTTGGGACACACACGTGATGTGGCCAGGTAACATGGGCAGATGAGTTTGGAGATGTGGTTCTGCTGGCCAATAGTACATATACATGTTATTGTATCACTGTTATAGAACAAATGTTGGTAGTAATAGTCTACACAATACCAGAACATGTCCAACAGCATGCATATATATCCCCAATGACACAGAATGTTAGATGTGCAGCAATCACAAAGCAGCCATACCACAGTCATATATGGAACCATAGTGGCCCTCACAATGGTATGCAGGCGAATAGTCTGTAACAGGCCAGCAATAATAGTGTCCACACAGGGAACATGGCTACAATCACATAGCAGAAAGTGTGGTACAATACAATATCTGTCCCACTGGTAGGTAAGCTGTAGCCATACCTAATGAGTTGTGTGTACAGTATGTTGAAGGTGATATGGTGGTGGGGGGGGTGACAGAGATGTATAGTACAAACTGTGGTAACCTTGCTGTATGAGTTGCTCAGATCTGTTTCCATCTTTATGTCTTTCAGCCAAGATGTCACATACACGTTTGCGTACTTATTCGGCAGCTGAAACTGAAGTGCTCATCACATACCTAATCCAGCACTACCCAGTGCTGTTTGGCAGGGCTGCCCATGATCAGCAGGAGTGGACCGCCCTTGGAACGACCTAGTCCACAGTGTCAATGATGTCGGACTGCACAACCACAGTTATGAGCAGGTCCGGCATCATTGTACTGACCTGCTTCGCAATGCCCGTCGGCATGCTGCTGCAGTCCAGGGGATCACCTCACTACAGGGGAGCCTTGGCATCCACCCCCCCCGACACATGTGGAGGAGCTCCTGGCCAGCCTTGTGGCACCTGCCTATCCGGCCAGCCACCAACCACCGGACACCTTTGTGGAGGTGGGTGCCACCCACACACCGGCTGAGAAATGTGCAGGTAAGGACACAGGGCACATCAGTAGACCACTGTTGCTTATACATCCGTATCGAAGATCATGCATATCTGACATGTCATAGATATATTGTGTTGCTGCATAGTAGTGATAAACAGATGCCCAGATGTGGTAGTATTGTGGAAATGTACCGCTTGATGTGTTGTATTACTGCAACCACCCTGTAGCACTGCCACAGGTGTGGCCACTGACATTGCATCTCTCACCCTCTTATGTAGGTCCCTCTGGGATACCACCAAGGCAGCAGCCTGTAGCTGGTGAGTATGGTTTATGTAGATGCTTGCCAACACAATGGGCATGTAATGGCAATGGTATATTCCATACACACATCTAACACACCTACCCAGAATGCATGCTGTACATGCACACGTATTGTTGCTGTGAAATGCACGGCATCACAGGGGTGACCATGATGGGGTATTGGAAGGGTATGTCAGACACCTGCATGATAACTAACATCCTGTTATTGTGGAATGTGTCCACAGGGAGTAAGATAATGGTGGGAGACATGGCCTATAGTAGGGACATATTTGGAACAACACCCATATACAGTGCAACACCAGTGTATATACATGTAGGACAATGGGAACTGCTGCAGAGATACACTATGGCATATGGCATTACAGTAGTCCACATTATCTGCTGGGACTAGGCTGTAACATGTGGTGTTCAGTGTATGGGACACTGCAAAGTGACACACATGTGTAGGGCATACTTGTCATGCATCTGCAAAAAGGCTGAAGGAGGGGTGGGTGTCAGCATGACACACCAGTGCACTGCAGCAGGGATCCTAAAGATGCTAAGAATGGCAGTATCAGCACATAGTCAGGTTCAGGACCTGTGGGAGACATAACCCTACCCCCACAGCAATAGTGACGGCAGTGTGTGAACACCAAGAGATGTGCACATGAGTAGACCTTGCAATCATGCAGAGTAGGGGGACATGTGTAGGGCAGACTGAACATACACTGGCAATTGCAGATGGCCCAGGCTGTTATACCCCCACCAGGAGTAGTGACTGCTGTAGTACACAGAACAAGAGGTGCATCAAACCGTCATAACACACATATGCCCGCACAGAGTGTATGCATCGTGGTCAGTTTCCACAAACCTAACACATTCTGTAGACACTGAATGTGAAAGTACAGGACATATGTCACATATCGAGCACATGTACTGTTAAGATATGCAGTGATGTAGTCCCAATGCAGATCACAGATGGGTGCGTCATATCAGGATGGGTGTGTACACCCCCATAGCCATGGTATGCTCTGATGATTGTTAGTGTAAGAATATTGGATTGGTCATACATGGTCTGCTGATGTCGAAAGCTGTAAATCAGGCATCAGGCATTCACCAGTGACAAGCTGTTTAATCTCAGCCTTACCACAGGATACGTGCCCAAGGAGTGGTGTACGGCAACTGTGGTCCCACTCCACAAAGGACCCTGGTAATTACCCCATAAGCTTAACAAGTCTAGTCTGCAAAGCTATGGAGAGGATCATAATGGAGCTCATAAACAAAGATATAGGGGACTTGCAGACATTGGACCCGACCCAGTTTGGCTTTGTTAAGGGAAGATCATGCCTTTTGAACTTGGTCAACTTCTTCGAAACAGTCACCAAGGCCATTGATGAGGGAAAGGCAGTCCATACAGCCTACCTTGACCTTGCAAGGCCACACAATACCCCACTCGGGTATTGTAGAAAAACTTACCAGCTTAAATGTAAACCCATATGTCACAAGATGGGTTGCAAACTGGCTTAAGGACAGAACCCACAGGGTTAGAGTTGCTGGCGCTGTGTCAGACTCAAGCCGGTCACAAGTGGTGTCCCACAGGGCTCGGTCCTTGGCCCCTATTGTTTGGCATCTACTTCTCAGAAGTACAGGCCAACATGGGAGGACTTTATTGACAAAGTTTGCAGACGACTGCAAACTGGGCCATAGTGGAAAGTGCATCGGACACGGATATCCTTCAGAAGGGACTCAGGAAACAGATAGCTGGTGCCAGAGCCATGGCCTGAAGTTAGCCAAAAATGTATAGTCATACCCTCGGGAAAACAAGATAACCCCAAGCTACCATATAGGTGGCAATCCACTAAGCACAGAAGAGGTTATCAGGGACCTGGGGACCCAGGTTGACAGTGGCCTTCTTTGACACTCACATTGCTAAAGTGGTTAGAAAGACCTTCTACATTGCCCACCTGATCATGAAGGATTCACATCCAGATCTAGTGAGGTCATTGTTCCCTGTACTCTTCACTTATCAGACCAATGATCGAGTACAATGCCCCATTCGGGATGTATCTCACCTGACATCTGCAGCAATTGGAGAGACCCCAAAGTTCCTCACCAAAAGGATAAAGGACTCCAAAATCTGTCATATGCTGCCAGATTGAAGAAACTCCAGCTCTATTCAGTCGCATACCGTCTGCTCAGAGGTGACATGTGCCTGACATACAAGGCCATGTCCAACCCGGAATTAATGGACATGCTCCACCTCAAAAAATCCAAATCCACCAAAACCACTAGAGCAAGCGACTTAAACCTTAGCACGGATATAAATAGGACGTGCTGGAGGGATAGATTTATCACTCAGAGACTCCCTGTGCTGTGGAATAAAATCCCGGTCCATGTGAGGCAGAGCACCTCACTGACTCTGTTCAAGAGAAATCTAGACCTGTGGATGGGAGATCGTAGATTTACCCCAGGAATCATATCTGTGTCACTGCTGGACAGAGGCACAACAAACTAATGGGCACAGTATTTTTTCATATAAGGGGTGGCGTAAGCCACAAAAATTTGGGCTAGGCTTATAAATGCCTTAGGGCAGATAGCCTAGTATAAACCTATGAACCTATGAACAACTGAATACATATCATCCCAGGTATGTGTTGCTGAAAAACATAGGGGCTGTGAGCATTAAAGCTGACATAACTGACACAGTACTACACATTTTGCAATGGGTTGTACACCTGTGAGGTGTGGTGCACAGTACATGGCAGGGTGCAGAACAGGTGCACAGCAATACTGTGTACATGGGTGCAGTGGTATCCAGGGGAAGGGGCATCACCTAGTGACACAGCACATGCATCACACACATGTATAGTGTTGCTAGCATGGATTGACTATAGCTGAACTGCATGCTGTTCTGTATCAGATGTTCTACATGTTGACAGATGGGTAATAGGAGGACTGTGTATACTATCACTGTGCAACCTCACCTGCATCTGTGTGTATGTGTGTGTGTGTCCTGGTGGTTAGTTAGCTTATCTGCAGGGTCAGTCTGCTGAAGTGGAGGGAGGTTGATGCATGTAGGATGTGTGTGTGCATGTGTATGTGTGTGTTTGTGTGGGTGGCCATGTATGCACATGTGAGATTGTGGTGTGTTCATACAGCTGTACCTCCCTTTGGGAATGTGCAGTACATGGACATGGACTGCCACATTACACTCCAAGAATACCTGTCATGTGTGTAATCACAGGACAGCTGATAGTATAATATGGTCTGTAGCATGGAACAGGCATTGAGAGGAAAGGCAGACACCAGGTACACCCTTAATATTGCATTCACCAGGGAGGTCACCTACAACCCATGAATGCAGCCCTACAGATGCATTGGGGAAGTACTAGTTAATACCAGGGAGTGTCTCCATATATTACAGTTGTCACATGATAGGCTAAATGAGCAGCATATCTGGCATGTACTGAGCATTACATACACATGCCACACCAATGCATGATATTACGTATAGAACATAGTAGCCCACACATATGGGGGCCATGCTCATGATGTCCGAACATACAGAGGGTGCATACTGAATGACAGCAGTGAGGCCATGTAAAACCACTACACACAGGTCAGGCAGGTAATGTAGTAACAGGTCTTGTGGTGTGTCCGCTTGTGTAGGCATTTAGAGGACTGATATTAAGGAGTGGTATCAATGTGTGTATGTTAAGTGTAATGCAGGATGGGGTACCACATGGACATATATGTGGGACTGCCTGTACATCCATGGACAGGTAGGTATTACGGACGTGTGTGTGTGTGTGTGTGTGTGTGTGTGTGTGCACTGTTAGGCAATGCTGTACAGGTTTTAAAGTGCGTTTATTGTTTTCCCCCTCAGGTGGCGAAGTAGGTCAGGGTCCCTCCTGCAAGCAATCTGATGTTGGTGTCCATAAAGACACTGAAGATGTTGGTAGTACTGTTGAGGAACAGGAGGGGTTGTCAGGGGCCGAAACTGCACAAACATTTGACATCCCCCTTTTAGACACCCCAACCCCGCACACAGTTTCAGTGCCTACACATACCCCATTACCAGTGGCCATAGGGGAGGAACAGCTGGTGTTTGGTGCCAGTGCACAGGAAAGTGTGGTAGCCATGCCTATTGTGTCTGGTTGCAGCAGGCATAGCTGGATGTCCGGCAGGGCATCACATAGGTGGATGTCCCAGAGTGCTCGTGGTAGGGCCACTGGACATTATGCTCCTTACATAGGCGCCATAGCTGGTATCAGCAGGTGCATGTTTCAGGCTGTCATGGTGGTGCAGGCACATATGGAATGTTACACCAGACAGTGCCTGAGCCTGCAGAGGGTTGCTCTCGCATCTGTAACGACAACCTCTGTGAACTGTTGGGTGCCATCCATGCTAAAACTGAGCTCACGGATAGACTGCATGGTGAGATGATGGCCCTCATTGGCCGTGGCGTGTCCATGCTTCAACATGTGGTGGGGATGCGGCGATGCCTGTGTGGATGTGGGCCAGCAACACCACCAGCTGGCAGTCAATGTGGACATGCTAGGACATCAAGGGGCTCTCGTAGTGGCAGTAGCAGCCCTGGCAGTGCGGGGTGTGTGCTGTCCACACCACCCCACAGCAGGCCATGGGCACGTTTTCCTGGCCAGTCCCAGGAGGGACCTGGTAAGTGGACATTTGTCATCAGCAGGTGAGAGTAGCACATTGAGGCCTGTACCTGGACGTGCCCATTGAACCCCTGGCAGGCACAGTCCACGTGTCCATGGCCGGAGGCAGTGAACTGCACACCCTGCCAGGTATGGTCTGCAGCTGTCCATAAACACCTGTGTAGGGCAGCCACATGGCAGAACTGTGTGCATGCATACCCACACACTATGCAAACACACCTAGGGCAACCCCATACCAACACACACCACATCACCTTGCCCAGCTCACCACAGTACATGCCTCACCCACACACATGGTGTCAAATGTATGGCCCACCCTTGGCCTCTGGCAAACCAATATCACACCCTGTGCATATGATGATACCTGTGCCACATCTCTGTCATCCATACCATCAATGCAGGGACAGGCTGATTGGTTCTGATGCACACAGTGACTGTACTACAGTGTACCACAGTACTGCAGTGTAACATGTTGTAGGGAGTTGAGTGTAATGCACATATGGCAGGTAGAGTAGCCATCCAGCAATGATGCCTCATAGCTGTTAGTAACACTGGTTGGTTGTGGTCTCTATATTGTTATCCATTTGTGTTGTAGGTGTATGTGTCAGCACAAAGATGCCCTGTGCATATGATGATACCTGTGCCACATCCCTGTCATACATACCATCAATGCAGGGACAGGCTGATATGGTTCTGATGCACATGGTGACTGTACTACAGTGTACCACAGTACTGCAGTGTAACATGTTGCAAGGAGTAAAGTGTAATGCATATATGGCAGGTAGTGTAGCCATCCAGCAATGATCCCTCATAGCTGTTAGTAACACTGGTTGGTCATGGTCTCTATAATGTTATCCATTTGTGTTGTATGTGTACATGTGTCAGCACAGGGATGCTCTGTGCATATGATGATACCTGTGCCACATCCCTGTTATCCTTACCATCAATGCAGGGACAGGCTGGTATGGTTCTGATGCACATGGTGACTGTACTACAGTGTACCACAGTACAGTAGTGTAACATGTTGTAGGGAGTAGAGTGTAATGCATATATGGCAGGCAGTGTAGCCATCCAGCAATGATGCCTCATAGCTGTTAGTAACACTGGTTGGTTGTGGTCTCTATATTGTTATCTATATTGTTATCCAGTTCATCCACATTCCCCAGTAGATATTGTACTCCCTGAAACCCATGATGACACTCTGCCATACCCACCATCACACATTGGCCGCGACTGTGATACAACCCATAGTATACCCCAACAGTGGTACTACAGGATATGCATCTCATGCACATGCCACACACATAGTAGGGTGTTGCATTGTCATGCCTCACCTATGGGCAGCAACAACACTATCTGTACTACTGTGAGGCAATGGGTATTGTAATAGGAGTATGTGGCCTCGGAATGCTGTACCCTACAGATATACAGACATGCACAACTACACACACATGCCAGAACACAATGGGTATCCCATGCCTATCAACCCATTTTTAAAACACTGTTGTGCTGGTACTGCAAGGCTCATGTAGCCAGTATGGGGGGAGTTTAACAGGGTACATGTAATGTCCCATACAGCAGCAGCCACAACTGACTATGGCAATGGGTGTTGCATTGGTTGTGAAGGCCCTCATGGAATTCCCAAGTACAGGTGTGCTAACACACAGACACTGCTATACTCAGTCATGCAGACGTACACATGTGTCAGTACAGGGGTACATCACTGCAGGTGGTCATAGCTGTGTACCTAGCTATTGTCCAAGGGGTTGTATAACACATGGTTAGTGTCTGTGATGGTGACCTGTACCCAAGCATGTTTAGTTGACTGTAGTAGTGCAGTGGAGGCACCCATGGCATGTGGTGCACACAGGGTGACATCTCCTGTATGTGCCACTTCTTGGACAGCTGGGCAGACATGTCAGTGTCAGTCAAGCTTAGGTTGCCTGTACATATCCCAGCTGGATACCTGTCATCTGCACATCTGTACAGGGAATGACAGTCATCAGCTTGGCAAGTAGCTATTTAGTAGCATGAGAGTGTTGACAGATAGACATCTGACAACAATATGTGTGCCAGAACTACATGTTGGATGCCCTCACTAACGTGGTGTACAGACGGTAGACTACAGTTACATTCCACATGACAAATCATTACCCAGTAAGGGGTATATACTGTGACACAGCTCACAAAACAGGGAGGCCACGGTGTCAAGCTATGCCCGCAGGTGTGCCTGTTATCAGTACTACATTTAGCACTCTGCTCTCGCCTAGGTTAGCACTGTCAGCAGTAGTACTGCCATGATACACTACATGCCAGTGTGACAGCATGTACCCTGGGTTACTATGCCTGTATGTAACACATTCACATGGATAACAGTGCTGTACAGGCCTCATATATGTCTGTGTCCCACACATGACACTCACACCCCTTGCTACTGTAATGACAGCACATAGGTGCATGTATTGTACATGGCATTACATACACGTATTACAAATTATCACACTGGGTGGTGTGTCCTGGTTAACAGGGCTAAGCCATGCTTAGCAAGTATCAACATTGCTGCAAAATAACAGCTAAGCTGATTTGCGCATTGGTAAGTGATGCCTACACTGTATAAGTACCCGTATGTTTACCCTTAGCTCAGCACTGCTTAGCTTCACACAAACCTGTGCAAACCTGCTTAAAGCAGCTCAAA
Source organism: Protopterus annectens (assembly GCF_019279795.1). Lineage (NCBI taxonomy): Eukaryota > Metazoa > Chordata > Ceratodontiformes > Protopteridae > Protopterus > Protopterus annectens. Next base: position 282,837,607 of record NC_056737.1, read on the forward strand.
ACTGCCATAACCACTCTGTATCAGCCAGCCCTTGTTCTGCCCTGCAACAAAATGAACAGCCCTTGCAGGTCTCGAACCCTGGACCCTGTACAGTGACGTCACAACACTTTACCACTACGCCATGACCACTGTGAAGACACCTTTTGTTTTACCAATATAGCTGTCAATACACATATTGAGTAGTATTGAACAATTGCCTTTAGTTCCTAAATTGTGTAGTCCTTGTTATTAATATGACTATTGCATCACATATGTTGTTTTATCATAATGTGCACATAGCAGACACATATGGTGAGATACATCTGGGACGGTATACACAACCGTGAGGTTTACTCATGACAGGAATATGGTTGTATACGTATAATAGGTCTATATATGTCTACATATACATGCACATGTATATTCATACATATGTCTGTATACACATCTGTATAGTGCTACATATATATGGCCATGTGTACATCTCTTCGTATATATCTATATACATATATGTATATATAGATATATGTATATATAGATATACGTATATATATATATATATATATATATATATATATATATATATATGTCTATATAGCTATATATGTATGCACATTCTCGTACAGATATGCCTAGATGTGTTGGTATATATCTATAACTATATGTGCATACATATCTAGTCTGATATACCTACTACTGTCAATATATATGTAGACATCCATATGTATATGTGCAAATGTATCTCTATCTGTATATGTGTCAACATCTATTGCTCTGTACAGGTATATATCTAGGTGTTTATATATATATATATATATATATATATATATATATATATATGTGTGTGTGTGTGTGTGTGTGTGTGTGTGAGACACATCCATCTATATATGTCGATATGTATATGTGTATATATCTATATAGATATCTGGATAGTTATATATACATATATTTTCACCATATGTCCTGAACATGGAGTATAGCCCTACCTCAGCCCCTATAGTCCCAACTTTGTAGTGCAATGGGATGTCAGGTATGTATAGCAGGTATATTTGTAGACTATTGCTACTGTAATAGGGATTGTCTTCACAGACATGGTGTGTGTGGGAGGTCACATCTGCTTTTATTTAACATGTGCTCCATTGGCTATTGACAGACATCCTAAGAACATCATGGTAGAGTACCGCTGCTAGCACGTAATGCTCGTGTGGACTACAGCAGAGATATTGACCAATATATGTGGACATTCTGACACAGTCTGGCCAGTCAGAGGTATATACAGAACACCTTAGTGCAAGACATGTGGACCAAGCCTGACAATATGGATGTTAACAGCCATGTAGAGGGGTATAACATGTAATGACTGGTATACATTTGCCCTCATAGATTATGCATTCACACACCCCTGTCTGTCCTGACACATAATAACCGCTGGTACAGCAGTGCCATGGCCACAAACTACCTACTAGATATTGACGTACATCTGTACAGCATCCCACTGCTCTGTATGACATATATGACTGTTAAGGGAGGCCCGGCAACAGTACATCTGGCAAGTATCTGGACATGACATCTCACTGGGTAAGTACACTAAGTTGGTAGGCATGTAACAAAGCACTGTGCAGGCTACAGGCAGACTGGCTCAACACTGACCTACATTTTCTATGGAGGAATGCACATGTACCTGCATATATAGCAGACTCTACAGGCATGTCACAGCACAGAGTATGATACATCAGTGTGAAAGTGCATAACCACAACCAATGTGAATGCAGTCATGTATGGTAAGCTAGCATAGTATTACAGTATATGGACTATCTGTTCAACATCATCCTCATATGTGCCACTCACACACTAACCATAAATATACTGGGCCGCTACACAGTGTGGTCCGATGCCTGTCTGTGGTATGGTACATGTGTGTATGGCCCTACAAGCATGTAAGCTGATAGGTAACATACAGTGGAGCAGCATGTAACATCAGATAGAACAGGACCAAGAACAATGACATCTACCACAGTCTGTACACAGGCCAAAGTACATGTTAAAAATACACACACTGTTGATATTCACCTTAAGTACACAGACCTCAGTACTGTACACACAACCACAGAACGTCCAGGTTATGTCATCAAATATAACCCCTACTATACATAACATGTATACAGTCTATCTCACTGGCTTGTTATCAAATATGATGTCACTAATTATTATGGTGTACAGCACATATGCACCTCTTACTGCATGACATATGTACAAAGGTTGACAGAGTTGTGGCTGGAGGCACATACACAGGGCCAATATTGACATGTTGCTGTGATAACCTCATACATTTACTGTTGTAACAGGGTTTGTTGCAACATATGTCCTATGAGGGATATGAAGTCAGTAACTCTCATGGCTGTCACCATCTCCAGACTGCAATACTCACACTACCTTCTGCAGGTCACAGATAGGTGCTCTGTGGGTAACATATGAAAGAAAAGGCACCACACATTGCCCAGTCTGCAGATGACCCTACAGATGGGGTTTCCTAATAAACATAGCACTGACATGGCAGGTATTAAAACATGTAGGAAAGCCATATCCACATGCACCCTGTTAAACCAACATTACTCCAAATGCAGTAGAGCAGCACTTACAGTCTGTAGTCAGGTTAGGCATATCCCCCTCCTGTGTATTGCCCTGTTTCCACAGTGTATGTTGTTAGAGGTAAATCCCCAATCCATCTGAGATGCTGTTTGCAAAACAACAGAACAGGTTTCTGCTCACAGTGAATGAAAGGGAACAACACCAACATGATGTTCCTAGATATTGGAGTGTGTTTCCATGCAATTGGCAATGGGAATATTACCACAGCTGTTCCACATGCAATCAGCTACAGGAGGGCTGCAATTCATGCAGAGGCCATCAGCTGATCATGAGCATCACTTAAAATACACATGCTGCTGCCTAAGCAAAGCAGGTGTAGGTCTGCATATCCACCAGAGATGGAGTGAGAGAGGCAGACAGAGGGAAAGAAAAGGCAGGGAGGGGTGGGAGAGTAAAACTTAAGCATGTTTGTTTCGCACATCTACCAGCACATGGTATCAAACCCCTGATGACTATGTAGTGCTGTCACATTTCGATGCAGGTATTAGATGCGCCACATTGGTTACATGTTGAAGAGCCCTCAAAACGTATATGTGATGGCAAGTGACATCTGCAACAGGGATATGGTAGCTATACGATAGGTGTAGTACATGTGACTGTCCGCATGAACAGGTACCAGTATCAACACAGCCACAGTCTCACAGAGATGCACACACATTGACACACTTGGCAGGGTCAGGAATACAACTCATAATTAGTGAGATTGCCACAACACATTACTGTGCAGGTATCACATGCACCACAGGGATCATACAGAGGTTATACGGGCAAAGGGTATGTGGAGGTGTCTGACATCAGACAGCATGCTTCAGTACGCCATTGGGGGTTGTAATGAGTGTGAATGTGATCATACACATCATACAACACACACACACACATGCACACGCACACGCACACACGCACACACACACACACACACACACACACACACACACACACAGGGTGCCAGTACTGACATGCATGGGTGCATTGCTTCATGGGTATGTAGTTGTCAATTGTGCCAGACAGCTATACAAGGCTAGGTGATGGGTATACCTTGGCATCAGGCCAAATGACAATGGACTGCATTGTGGCTCAGGGGTGTAGTTTCTGGATTAGCCCACATAGGTGGGTATTGTATTCACCATCCAGTCACCCGGGTGACTATTGCATGTAACCACAAATTCTCTGTTAACAGGATCCAATGAAGGCAGTCCCACAAACTCCATATAAATAATAGCAACTGGTAGTTGTCTTTCAAAACTATTCAGTCCACAAACAGGCAATGAATGATATATTGGTTTATTGTTTTGACAAACAAACAAAAGTTCAAGCAGTTAGATTAAGTGCTTTCATTTCCAATACAGGAAACTTCATCAGAATAATTGGTATATTTCTACTTGCGTATTTATATAGATCTAAATCCATTAATTATTCAATTTGTTACAATTAAAAATGTTACAATTAAAAACATGTGGTTCAACTTGTTTTAATCAGAAAACACTTTTCTCTTTGACACTCCACTAAAAAAATAATAATAATGATGACACCACTTGAAAAACTTCAAGTGACTGTGGTTAGAAAGCTGCAGTACATCATTTGTAGTGTAGTTAGCATCTTTATAAATTTTTATAAATTTTAATTATATTAATTATTTTATTTTAATTATTTTGTATATATATATATATATATATATATATATATATATATATATATATATATACACACACACACACATATATTTATTTATTTATATTTATATTTACACTTATATTTATATTTACATTATATATACTTATATATATTTACTATAGATGGCTACAGGATGACCACTATATAACAATATCGGTCAACAGATGTTTTATTACATACATGTTTTATTTATTTTTCATATATGTTATATATTTTATGGTTATTTATGTGTTCATTCAACTTTTCATACAACCGACTTCTATCGAATGGTGAAAATTATGTACTGCAGCTTTCTAACCATGCTATTATTTATACAGAGTTTGTGGGACTGCCTTCATTGGATCCTGTTAACGGAGAATTTGTGGTTACCAGTTTAATTTTTATTCTCCGTTTTCCATTTTGTGTTTGTGACTATTGCATGTGGCCAGTGCTGTGCATTGCTTGCCATGTATGTGTTCCTTAGTCCATGACATGGATAGTGTCTGGGATGTGCACACCTCCCACATGCATGTACAGTGACATGTGGAACTGTACCTGGGGTGTCTGGGCCATGTTGTGTACACAGATTGTTATCATCAGATGTGCCAGTCCTGGCCTCATGTGGTGGGAACTGTTAATGGACAGCAGGTTTACCCTGCACCTACACTGATAGTATTATACCAGCATTCCCTGGTGTTAGTGGCATCTGTCCATACAGGGCATGTTTTCAAGCATGGTATGTCCTTTGTGGGTCACATCTGATGGCACCATAGGTGTTGCCGGTGTCCAGTGGGGAACATGGGGAAGGTGCACTGTTGGCATGTACATGCCTATTGGAGAGATGGACAGGGTGCCATGCCCTCTGTAGCCCACTGCAATCACACCATGGTTACTATCAGTGGGCAATATGCAGGGTACTACCAACATAGTGGCTGTTGCTTAGGCAAGTGTGTGTGTGTGTATGAGACATGGGTTGAGAGTGTTCTCTGGGTAATACTAGGGTTGCTAACTTTGTTTTCCTGGCTTTGATGTCACATGTAGGAGTATGGATTTTCACCCCAGCCTCTCCACTATTTCACATCTGTTATCACTGTACGGTGGTCATTGTGATATATACTAGGGCCACCAAATAAGAAGTTTGCAAAACCCACTCCAATTTGAGTCCAGTTGTTACACACTCACAACCACCTCCACACAGTATATGAATTACAAACACACACACACACACACACACACACACACACACACACACACACACACACACACACACACACACACACACCTGTCAGGTCTGGGATTAGAACTCCAACCTAACTAGTTTATCATGCTATAGCACTACGCAGTTATAGGACACCCCACAGAGATTACTGGAGTACTCTTTCCCCAAAGGTGTATTTCACAATGAATGACATCAGCAGGGTTGCCAAAGTAGGGCATTTGAATCGTAATTGTGTAACTAATATAAAATGCATTGATCCCTACACAGACAGGGAAACACACACACACACAGTTGCCATGTCTGGGTTTAGAACTCCAACCTAACTAGTTTATCACACTACAGCAATACACAGTTATAGGACACACCACAGAGATTACTGGGCTACAACTTTCTGAAAGGTGTATTTCACAGTGTATGACATCAGCAGCCTTGCCAAAGTAAGGCATTTGATTTGTAGTTAGTGTGACTAGCCTAAATAGCATTGCTCTCTACACACACAGTTGCCATGTCTGGGATTAGAACTCTTACCAAACTAGTTTATCACACTACAGCAGTATGCAGTTAAAGGATGCGCCATGGAGATTACTGGGCTACAACTTTCTGAAAGGTGTATTTCACAGTGTATGACATCAACAACCTTGCCAAAGTAGCGCATTTGAATTGTAGTGAGTGTGACTAGCCTAAAAAGCATTGCTCTCTACACAAACAGAGACACACACCCACAGTTGCCATGTCTGGGATTAGAACTCCTACCTAACTAGTTTATGACACTGCAGCAGTATGCACTTATAGGATGCACCACGGAGATTACTAGGCTACAACTTTCCAAAAGGTGTATTTCACAGTGTATGACATCAGCAGCCTTGCCAAAGTAGGGCATTTGAATTGCAGTGAGTGTGACTAGCCTAAAAAGCATTGCTCTCTACACACACACACACACACACACACACACACACACACACACACACACACACACACACACACACACACACACACACACACACACACACACACACACACACTTGCCATGTCTGGGATTAGAACTCCTACCTAACTAGTTTATCACACTACAGCAGTACGCATTTATAGGATATGGCATGGAGATTACTGGCCTACACCTTTCACAAGGGTGTATTTCAAAGTGGATGACCTCAGCAGGCTTGTCATAGTAGGGCTATGAGGAGGGCAGTGTGTGTGCATGGGCCATAACCCATTCATCTAGAGGTTGACACATCACATGCGGGCACACGTAGGGTTATATTCCACAGGTATGTGTATACAGCTGCTAGATGACTACTTCCTCGTACAGTCATGTTGCACAGCTAGCAATTGCACCACATAGTCTGTAATTCTGACAGTGGCTTAGGTCTACAGTGAGTAACATCTGAACCGTATGTGGTTGTAGCCATTTGGCTGTGTGCTGGGTGGGACAGGCCTCATAATGGATGGCCCCTTGTGACAGTCACTCTCTTCCACACATCTATGTATGTCTACGTTTGGCTTATTATAGCATGTTGTCCTTGGATATATGCCTATATTCCTATCTACTGTGTGTGCAAAGCATGAGTGGTGCATACTGAGAAATGTCTGTACTAACATCTACAACTGTCAGATGTGTCTGGTCCACTGTTGTTTGCAGACATGGCCTTCATTTGTTTCATTTGTTTAAGTGTGTGAGCATGCCCAGTATAACCTTTCAGTATTGAATGTGTGGATCAATTCCAGGTAATTTGTACTGCAGTGTAGACCTTTGTGTTGTACACCTACAGGTAGTATACTGTTTCTGCTGAGTATCCATCGATCATTTGGCAATATGGGGACAAACTGTGCAGGGGATAGTGTGTACTGTAGGTGATTGTGTCTGTGCTGCTTCAGCTGCATGGTACTGCTGTTAGCAGAGATATTCAGACATGTGTACTGTTATTTATACACAGTGATGTTTTCTGTCCTCATGTACTTTCAGGTGGACATTCTTGCTCACAGTGATGTCTTGGGGGACAATGGTGACTGCAGCTGTGTCCCGTATTGTGGGCAGACACCTACATATTCATGGTAAGTTATGCCATTCTGGATGGGAAGGCTGCAGACACTTGGTGCTGGATGTGTATCTGGTTCAGCACCTTGGTACAGTACTGGCAGAGGTTCCCATACTTGTACACCCATCAGCATGACAGTATGGGCTTATCTTGCTGTGACAATGCCTCACAGCTGTACAGATTCACACAGGTTAGCCAGAGGCAGGGGCCATGGGTCAGGACATTTACCCTATTATGGTGTATGGGTAGGTGTGTAGCCACCCATTTATATGTTTGCAGCCAGGGATAGTGTGTGCACACAGCTTGGTGTCAGACCCTGCACATTCCATGCTGCCCATGCTCCCCCCTGTTATTCTAACCTCTTCCATACATTATGCATACATTCTCTGATACTTTCCCTAAGGGTATCACCCCATTACAGGTGTGTGGTAGTGTTTGTCCACAGTTCATGTTTTGGGACATGGTGGACATGTTACTGTGGTTTGTCCACATGGCCTTGCATATGGCTTCTGTGGAGTGTGTTGTGTTGTTATTTGGGTGTCCATGACAAAACTTTCATTGGCAGCATGTATGAGAAACAGGCCTTTGACAGAAGTCTGTGGGGCATTAGGTGTTGCTGCAGGCCAGATGTGGCAGGCTGTTGCATTCTGTCAGTCCTGCAGCTCAGACCACCATACAGTATATTCCCCTGGGGTGACATGGTAGGTGTAATATGTTTTCATGCCAATACCTTCTCTCAGTCTTGATCAGGTGGTGTGGATGCTGGCTGGGTGCTACCTACAGCTAGGGACACCTGCATGGGACACCTACACTGCATGCTGCAGTCTTCCGCTATTGCCATATACAGGTGGGGTCTTACTGTACCTATTCCCCGCAGCAGGGATATGACCAGAGAGGTGCCTGTGGGTGGTGTTTGTGTGAGCTGGGTCCATGTGTGCTATGGACACTACTTGCATCTGACACACAGATATGCATGGGGAATTCCAGTTAAGCTGGCATGTGCAGGTACATCAGCTGTTTCCCAATACATCAGTCCTACCTCCTTTGCGATCTGCAAATGTTTGGGCAGACATCACCCTTATCCCCTACTACAGGTCCAGTTACTGTGAAGCATACCTGTATGTACAATTCTAAGAGTGTCTCCATTTCACAGTGACAGAATATATACTGTATGTCTAGGGTACTTTCCCCTGTGTACTGCTTGTATATCTAGCCCAACAGCCATGCCATGTCAGTCTTTCAGATGGTGACACATATTACCACCATACATATACAATGGCTTACTGCTAGCATGTGTTATATTGGTGGGGATTGTCTTTGGCACTGCAGTTGTGAGGGCTTGTCCCTGTCATCAGCAGTAGTGGGCAATGGCCACCAGGTCTTACCTCAACATGCATACATACTGACCACTCTCACACATTATGAAACACACACCATCCTAACACACACAGACCTGCATATTGTGCAAATGCTACAACCTACCCTGCTACCTTGGCCACCTCTGGGCATCTGTGCTCCACTTGTATTATACCTACTCATACATGCTACTACATTTCTACACAGGATTGGGGGGGGGCACCTGACTGTTACTACATTTTTATGCTGGATTGGGGGTAGGGGCACACCTGACTGTTTCTATATGTCTACATGGGAGTGGGGGGCACACCTGACTGTTACTACATTTCTGCATAGGGTTGTGGGGGACACACCTGACTGTTTTTACATTTCTACACAAGATTGGGTGGGCACACCTGACTGTTACTACATTTCTACACAGGATTGGGGGGGCACACCTGACTGTTTCTACATTTCTACACATGATTGGGGGGGTACATCTTACTGTTTCTACATTTCTACATAGGATGGGAGGACACACCTGGAACTTGTACACATTTGCTATGATTGTACTGATATGTCAGGTACTCCATTTCATTCTGTATTCTAACCTGTCATGTTGACTAGAGGCATATCAGTGTACTACAGGTCTTAGCTTTGGTTGTTCTACATATTGGTGTCTGACTTCCTACCCTCCAGAACTAACATCCCACTGCCTGTTCTGCTGTAGTCTGCCTGTGTTGGCCTGGGGGGGGGTTACCCATAGGCATCATTCAGAGGCCATAGCACAGGCTCTGTTTGTGTTTGTCTACACCTGTCCTGCTGGCTGAAACTGCTGTTGGGTATGTAAACTTCCCTAACTGGCATGTCTGAGCCATATGGACACACATGTTGCCCAGCACATTTCCTGCAGTGAGTTTTGTCACCCTGTGTAGTACTGGCTACTATGGTGACTCCAGTATTTGTTACAGATGTCATGTTGCCACTATGGGTGTCTACTATCTGCTGCCATACCATTCAGCCACCCGATTCCTTGCATGCTCACATCCATACTATAGATACGGGTAACCACACATTGTACTCCATTTGGCAATTGGTAGGTCGATTGACTTACCTTGTGGGTGTGCCAGTACTGAGGACGGTGCTGGAGGGTTGCCTATGTCAGATACACATAGTATACTCCCTATACATGGTTGAGGACAGGTAGTGCTCACATCCATACTATAGAGACGGGTAACCACACATTCTACTCCATTTGGCAATTGGTAGGTCGATTGACTTACCTTGTGGGTGTGCCAGTACTGAGGATGGTGCTGGAGGGTTGCCTATGTCAGATACACATAGTATATTCCCTATACATGGTTGAGGACAGGTAGTGTCATGTTTGGCATCCCTTTTACTGTATGTGTGAGTCAGAGAGAGGTGTCATTCCCTGGGTCCCTACTGTGTCAGTGTATGTGCTATGCATTGTCTCTTTGCCAAGGCCAGGGCATACTGGACATGCCTCCATCTGCCTACTGGGGCAGGCACAGGTTCTTCCTCCTCTGAGTCACTCTGTGCCTGTGCAGGCCTTGGCATTGGTGGGGGGCTGTGTGGCCCTGCCCCATGCTGTTCCTGCTGCAGCTGTTTCTGCAGGATCATATTGTTTAGCATGGCGCATACAATGACAATTTGAGTACATGTAGCTGGTGAGTACTGCAAGGCTCCACCAGATGTGTCCAGGCACTGGAACCATGACTTGAGCATCCCAAGCACATGGTCTATTATAAGTCTGCTCTGTGTGTGTGCCTCATTATGGAATTCTTGTTCGTGTGTGTGTGTATTTCTAATGGGTATCATCTGCCATGGCTCCAGGGGGTAACCAGCATTCCCCACTAGGTGACCGTAGGGGATGTCCCCATTGGCAAATCTCTGGTACAGCTGTGTCAGATACCAGATGTGGGAATCATGATAGCTTCCAGGTCAGCCAGCACACACATTCATTATAATGCCCTGGGCATCGCACATGACTTGGCAGTTTATGGAGGGGAGGCCCTTGCGGTTGATGTAAGCTCTACCCTGATCACTGGGTGGTGCTTTGATGCATATCTGCATGCAGTCTATAGAACCCACTACCTCAGGGTATTCTGCTATTTGGTGGAAAAGACGCATACTGCTGGCCAACACCTCACGGGTGTTGAGGAAATATACGTGGTCACTGGCATGTGCTGACGTGGCATCCAGGAACTGGTGGAATGATCTGGATGCTGATGCCTGTGAAATTCCCATGATATCCCCAGTTGAGCTTTGGGAGGTACCTGTGGTCAGTATTCCTAGGCCTACACATACCTTGGTATCCACTGGGATGGGCTCCCCTCGGTCAGTTCGGTGTATCAGGCATGGCTGGCACAGCTCAACAATTTACTGTATGAGGTCTCTGTCCACCATATAGCACTCCACTATCTGAGTCTATACACTCTTCTCCGTCTTCTCACTGTGGGTTGGTTGGCAGCATTCACATCCTCACCACCCTCAGCCTCTTGCACCTGTTGTTGTATGATGCGTGCTGCAGCCTCTATCATTTTGTAGTTTTGCTTGTTAAAAGTTCCCCACTTGTATATACGAGTGGTGTAGAGTATGGGAAAAAACTGAGGGGAAGGTGTTTGCATAGTTTATAGCAGTGTTCTGGGCTGGGCTGGTCTGCTGCCTGTGTAATTGGCTGATTCTGATACATTTCACCTGCCAGCTATGCTAGTTCTTTTTGATTAACTTCCTATTACTGTTTTCCCTTCCCATTGCTTCCTGTTTAAGCCTAGGGGCACTCTGCACAAACACAGTGCTCAAATGTGCACAGAGCTGCTATTTCCTGGTTTACCTTTTTTTTATCCTTTAAAACTGGTGCGCGGTGTGCACACATGCTTAGGCAATGTAAAGAGTGCTAGGCAGACTCAGATACACACCCTTGCCTAGCTGTGCTAAGCTAGGAACTTAGCACAGCTAGGCAAGGGGGTGTGTCTAGCCTAGCTGTGCTAAGCTAGGAGCAAACCTGAGCCACAGGGCTCTGGTCTGCTTACAGTATACCTGACACCCCCCCCCCATGATGTCAGCTAACTCCAAGGCTTGCACCAAGCTATTCCTGCTCTTATACTGTTGGGAGCTGATTAGCACGTTGGGGAAATCTGGGATTCACTATCATTCCCCTCATTTGCATAGGATTGCCTGCTAATGCATAGTTACATGTCTGACACTGAGCCTCCCCCCTTAGCAACCACTACTCACTGGCCGTGTTGTCTTCTGCCTGCCATTGACTATAATGGCAGAATAGTGATTTTGGTTAGAAAGTTTATTTTGGGGTTGTGTTTATTTTTAGCCCGATCCCATTTGCACACCACTGTCCTACGCTTAAACAGCCGAGATCGGCTAAGAAAATAGAAGTTGTTTTTTTATTTTTTAAACTGTTTTCAATGCCAATGGCCTTATACTTGGCCATTGGCATGCTTCCTAGATGATATGCACCCTTTATTTGGAGCTGTCATGGCTCCATTTTGGAATTTGCAGAAATGTACACTGTTACTGGCGGAGTACATTTCAGCAGATTTCACTAGTCCTGCACAGCTGGTTTCCAGCTTCCTGGATCGCAAGTTCACCTCATTTGCATGGATATCTCCTGCAAATTGGGTAATTTGCATACGGGGCTGAGTCCATGCATGACTAGTGCAGAAACGCTTGTACTCACCCCTACAAGCTATTCCTGGATCGCATGGCAGACATATTGTCTGCTGAAACTCCTACACTAATCCTGCACCCCGTGCAAGGCTTGCACAATCTGGGGGTCTGTCTTTTTGCTATTGATAATCCAGTTAATTGATGGAGAGTTGAAATCACCTATCAAAAATATTTTTTTTTGTTATCAGTAGTTTGGAAGCACATTTAGAAATATTTCTTTGTCCACTGTGGTTAAGGAAGATAACCTAAAGCAGGCTCATCTGTTTTGTTTAAAGTAATTGCAGCTCAGTAAGTTATGTTAGTGAGTTGTGTGGAATTTCTATAAATGTGACTTTGTCCCTGACAAATATTGATAGATCTCCACAATTTCCAGTAAGTCTGAATATTTTATAGATGCTGAAACCTGGAAAAGAATGAGTGCCCTCTTTACATTGGAAACACATCTCTGCTACAGCACAAATATAGATTACCTATGGAAAATATGAGGCAATTGTAGCCAAACTGATCCATTCATTTGCCACTGGGATTGCTGCTGTCATTTTAATGGATTGTCAGCAGTACCTCCATCTACTAGACTCTGCAGTACGATGCTTTTCCTCAGAAATATGAATGCATGCCCTTTGAAAGTAATATGGTAAAATTAAATAAGTAAACCCTAAAACAACATAACACACACATTCCTCCTGTAGAATGTCTGCCATTTTCTAGTAAATATAGAAAATATTCTAGTTTCTGTAACCAGAACTGGAGCCTTTTCACACAATCTGTCATGCTAACAAATAGAGCTGCAGAGATATTCTTGAACAAGCTTCATGTTTAGCAGGCTTTAGATTTTATGTGTATATTTTACTTGTGTATGCACTGGACCAGTAGAGTACTTCTTCGGTCATGAGCTAGATACAATAAATCTTACGCCAGCAAATAATATCAAGTAACATGACACAAGCTGAAAAATAAAACAATTTTCCTTTCAGCATGAAGCTTAATATTCCTTCAATAAATTTCCAAAACAATACAATAGTGTTATACTGGCCACATTCATTTCAGGCCCCATCTGAGCTTAGCAAAGGCAGTAGTTAACAATGACAATATCTACATGCAATAACATCTGGTCATTTGCAGTGGCTTCTGCTTTTACCAGCTTTTTCATCTTTCATGAAGAACAGTATACAGAATGCTTGTACTGAAGTTTTTACTCCTATATTGGAAATTCTCAGCATGATTACCAATAAGTGAGGAGATGTATGCAAGCTCATGGCCCTTGTTTATCTAGACATGAATGTCTTGGGAACTGCCTTTAATATCAGGCATCTCTGTACTGTCAGCTCTAAATTAATCAGATTGTGTATTGATAAACAGACTTGGAGGCTGGCTCCTGGCTATTCTAAGTGAATCAGCTTATATATTGGTATACAGACTTGGATGTTGGCCCTGAGACTTACATGGAGTTGGTTTTCTTCAGACATAGAGCTGCTCTGGAGCTGCTGTTTTTGAGGTGCCAAGGATGAACCTACTGATCTAATTTTGGGTAGTTTGTAGTTTATTTAGCCATCTTGTCAGTGTGGCTGATATTGTGGGTAAAGGGAACCTGGTTCTCTAGCCTTTCTGGTTAGTAGGTCTGAAATTCTGTAACAGCTAGGGAGAAAAGTCACTAGTTTTAGTTACAAATTTTTATATAGGATAGTAGACAGCAAGGGAAGGCTCTAACCAGACTCCAAGGTACATAAAAGCTTGTATCACATGTAAGTTTAAGTAATAAGTAAAATGAGACCAAAAAATGTAAAAATCAACAATAAAACAAAAAGTCTCCACATGAACTACCAGAGGAATACATTAAGCATTTTTGTCTTTATTATAAAAGCACTTATTTGGAACACACTGTTAAAGACAGGACCAGTTTAAATAATGTTATAAAGCACATCCTTCAATTCTTTATCCAGTTAAATAATTAAGATAGTCTGTGATTTGCTAACTGTCTTATTTATTTCATTGAGTAATGAATTGCCAAAAAAAAAGTCATATTCCTCTGGTGGGCAACGTGGATTTTTTAAATCACTTCTAAGATTGTCACCACTGGCTCCTCAACTTATATATTGTATTTTCAGACATGCAGACTTTTTTGTGTGCAAACATGTTTAATATGTATTGGGCAGCAGGGCATAGTTAATTTAGGTACACTACACAATTTCAGGGAGTAGGAAATTATTTGCCCCGCTGAGTACTAAAGATAGAGTTGATGAAGGTTTCCTTGTTACTAACTACATCTGTGAAGCGAGTATAAGTGTTGTTTAGCCTGGTTCTACACGAGCACATGTCTCATCCCCTTAGTCTCTACACAAAAGAGAGGTATGAGGTATGTAAGATCATTAAGTTGTTATAACAAAGATGCTCATCATAACGGAACAAATAAAGCAGATTTTTAAAAAACTAAATACATACATTATTCCTCTTGAAGGGAGGGTAGCTGCAACACTCTCCATGGAGATCACTTCTTTGTACTATTCAATTTTAGGAATTCAGTACCTGAAGACTTAAGACAGATAAAGAAGGATTGATTCATAAAGAACCAGGCTACATACCATTTGTTCCAGATTTTAAATGGTTAAGGTAGTATTACAACATGCTCAGGACAGCAGTGCAGTTCCTGGTAAGACATGTGATGTGTTTTTCCACACCAAAATTGTTCTTTGAAATACTTCAATAAACTTACATGCCTAACTGGAACTAGCCTAGTGGGTAAAATGTGCACTTGCAGTTCAGACTTTAGGTAGCCTTCGAGGTTTCACACTGTCACTTGTATATTACACACTAACTAGCTATGGAAGTTTTATACTGTCAGATACATATTACCAAGTCGGCAGATACAAAGGTGCTCATATATCATAAAACAGATAGCCATTTAGATAATATACTCTCATTTACACATCACAGTGATGGAAGGCATGGAGGTTACACACCTTTAGTCAGACATGGCAAAGCAGGTAACCAAGGAGATAGCACACACTCACTCACATATCAGACATTGGGTAGGTATGAAGCTAGCACACTCACACATCACACAGAGGGATATCATATGGGTAATGCATTCTGACTCAGATATTACATAGAGCTGCAGGCACAAGCATAAGCTACACTTATATATCACAAAGGTGGTAGCCATAGCTGTAACATACTTAACATCATGCATCACAAATTAGTACCTGTGGAAGGGAAATAGGGCAAATTTAGCTGATAACAACACACTGAGCAGGTGTTAATTAAATATTCACTTATGAGGGAAGACAATGCCTTGCCACTTCCTTATGCAGATCGTCGATCCCCCTGTACTCCCTAATTATTAAAACTTATTCTGTGGATGCCAAACTTTAGTGTTAAGTTAGAAAGCTTTTGACAGTTACCTACTCACATGATTTGTCTTAACCAAAGGGGCTATTTTGTATTCATATTCTTACAATGTACTAATACCACTGTGGAGGACACACACTTAGACATATACTAGTTAGTGATTGGCCACAGCAGTTGTTCACTATGGAGATGTAGTATTGTTTGCTGAGGGTAATGGTTAGAAACTAAGCATTCTGCTTCAGCTTCAAATTAAAATGTATTAATATGCCGACAATTAAATAAAGCCTGGTAAAAGCAAGAAAGAGACAAAAGAAAATACATATTTGATACTTCAGTTAGTAATATTTGTAATCTTGTCATTTTAGAATTTGACTAGTTACTTTAGTTTTGGTCAGTAACAATGTGCTTTCATCAAGGAAAATTGTATCTGGAGCTTTTCAAGATAATCCACCCATTTCAGTAAACACCACTAACTGTTTTCACCATGTGCTGCAATGACTTCTGCCTGCTCAGAATCAGTTGTGATCTAGACAATCCCTTGATCAGCCCAGAATATCTGTTCTAAACTGCTGCATACTGTATGTATGTTTAATTTTCTCAGCAACAAAACTAGATGGCATAACTAATATATATTCCATTTTAACTTCAGTATTCTCAAAGACATTTTCATGGGCTCCCACCATTTTAACTTGGTGCAGACCACAAAGACATGTATTAACCACACAGAAGCAAAAACTAGTCCATAAAACCAGGAAATAAACTAAAGATTCTTCTCTTTGACCCACCTTAATCCATTCATTGGAGAAAACACAATCACTATACTCTCAGAAAAAAGTGCTAGTGACAAAATTCTGGAAAAACATGTTCAGTCCAGAGCAACCACTACCTTGATCAGAAATACTTTTAGTAAATTTCAACAGTTCACAGACAAAGTCCCCAAACGTTTTGTCAAATTAATATATCATTCATATGGAAAATATTCAATATGCCTACTATATAATCACTGCAGTCCAACAACTGAAGATAAGGCAAATACTAGGCTCCTCAGAAAAGTATTGCCTGGGGGGGAGCCTAAATGGCACTCTGAAAGCAGCACTTTTTTAGACCTCCTCAAAAATACTTCAAATAACAGGAAATAATCATTTTTTTCACAGAAAAAACAGTTAACCATTGTTCTTTAACATTTATGCTATCATTATATCGAGTTTGGAATATATTATTCAAAAATTTCCTGTCAGAAATATCTGGAGTTTAAAACTGCTCTCTGAAGATGAGTAGCTCAAAGAACTCACATGCAGAATTTACTTTGAAGAAAGAAATTCAGTTGATGTGTTCTACTTTACAAGAACTATCTATTAACATGGATAGCTTCAATAACAACTTAGAAAACTTGAGAGAAAGCTGTCATAAACAAACTGAATCCTTTAAAGAGTTACTTCAGCAGCATCAAACTAAAATATTAAGCATTGAAGAGTCTTTATCTGATATAGATGGAAGGCTCAAGGATCAAGAAATCCAGGGAGATGTCCTTCAGCAGCAAAATAAATGGCTTATTACCAAGTTGGGTGACATGAAAAATAGAGAAAGGATGACTAATGTGAGAATTTTGGTTTACCAGAAAAATCTGAAGGAGATGATATTATTTCCTTTCTTAATTCATGGTTACTCAAAATCCTAGATCTAAAACAAGGATTATCTTATGGTATAGAAAGAGTTCATAGTGCCACTGGGAAACCTATTCCTTCATCACCATCATCCACTCCCAGGTCAGTAGTGGTTAAATTTCTCTCTTATCTTGATAAAGAACTTGTCCTTAAATGTGCTTGGAGAAGATCCCCACTGAAATACAAGCAAAATATAATTAGATTTGACAATGAATTTTCCTCTAGAGTTTTGGAAATGAGAAAGAAAGCCTGACAACTTGTAAAATTACTTAACAGAATAAAATAAAGGCACAACTGGCATACCCTGCAAAAATAAGGATTTTTACTTCAAATGAAATAAAAACTTTTAATGACATTGAAGAAGCAGTGACCTTTGTCAAAACAATAATATAGTTACAGTCCCAGAGGAAATGGACTGGGCTTTAACTACATCACTGAAAAGATCTCCAGAAAAAAATAATTGGATTGATGTAAAAAAAAAGAAGCAAAGAACTGACTCAAAAGGTATCCCTTCCACTACCTCTCTCAAAGTATCAACTAAAACTAAAAATATATGCTAAAGGTAACAATTTAATATTGTTTGCTCTTTCTTTAAAAATGTTGTAAATTCTGTGTTACAAACTTATAATACACCTATTGCATACTTTAGAGTCAAAGTTTAGTTCATAAGTGACATATTACATCAGTAATTTAATTGACTCTGTTAGTTTACTTTTGTTCATGACAGTATTTTACAGGGGAAAAGAAATGATTTGCTGAGTAGGAAATGCTAAATATAGATTGTATTTTTTAGTATAATAACAGCTATGCTTTAGTTAATTTAATTTTCTTAATATTAGTCGCTAGTTAATGGGTGGGATTTAGTTGTATTTTATGACTAATTTCAGTCATTGATATGGTTTTATGATTAATTTATACAAAGTCTGTGCATATTCACTGGAGCTTATTATAGCCAACAAGTTCATGATTTCAGTTGAACGTTTATTTTTAAAACGAAGAAGTGAAGCTTTTTAAATGCACGAGACTTGTAGGGAAATCTTCAGCTCCCTTTATGCGAGCCTGTCAGTGCATTTGCGAACTGTCATGAATGTAGAGAGCCCTTTTGACATTTAACTTCTAACTATAAACCCTACACATTAAATAGATATCACTTTGCCCTTCTAGTTAGTTTAATCATGTAGAATTTATTTCCAATACATTTAAATGTTTATTTGGATGTTTCTCCTCCCCTTTTTTTACATTTTTTTTTGTTTGAGGAGTTAAAATGCCTTGAATTGCTAAGCGTTACACTAATTGGAATCTCATTTTGTCTCCTTATCGAACACCATTTATAAAGTGGAGGAATATTAAAAGTAGCCTGCTTTGTCTTTGCTTGGGTCAGAGTTGGCACGGAACGTTGTTGTTGATGCTTATATGAAGCGTGTGTATTTTGTGGCCAATGATGACTTGCATAGGTTTTTGAAAAGATATTCCTGTTTCCCCACAGATGAAGAACATAAAATCCTTTAGTTATGAGCAAAAACTATTCCCAAAACACCCAGTAATGTCTGTACAGATCAGTTATTTTCTTTATTGTTGATATTAAGGAGCATTCCAAGAATGCTGTGGAGAAACAATCTGTCATCCATTAGAACATATTTGGTTTCCTGTCAGCTTTCCCATATTCGACAACTGTGTCTCGGTGCTGGTGTGTGGTGATACCTCAGTACGGGGCTCTCTTCATTGTCCCCCAGCCATTTACAGTCTAATGGGTGGGTTTTCCCATTCTAGCCTAGTTGTGCAGTTGAGTGGATTTTTTGATTACACTTGGGAATGGTGCATGTGAGCTACTGTGTGTGTGTTTGTGTGGCTGGCTAGTCAACAGATGTTCTGTAAAAAGGATTTGATTTTACAAATTTCAAACAATATACATGACACCAGGTATTCAATTTCAAAGATGACCCAAAGCACCATACCTACACAGCCTACAACAACACACACTGCTAACAAGAAAGGCTGTAAATATAGAATAAACATCTATCTCTATAAGTTCTTTTCACTTACTAGATGACTGCAGCATAAAGTATATTAAATAAGGGTATGAAACTGTGGGGATAGTTTTATTACGGATTAGAACAGCGGCCATATTCTTTGTAACATCATCATATGTAATGGTTTCTGTGCTCATGCAGTTTGTCTACAGAAGGAGAAGTTATCGCACACAATCAGGCCAAAGGCAGATCCTCCTAATTTGAGGAAACTGTCATTGTGGGTTCGAAGAGCTTATTATGATATAGCTATTGCCAGTCATTGTGTTGGGGGGGGTATAAGTCGCAAGGCTCAAGATACATAAGCTTAAAAAGTTTTGAGACATGTGTTTGACTACCTTACCTCTTCCCAAAAGATATACAAGCCTCGTAAATTCAGCAAAGCAAACTTACACACTTCAGCTTCCACTGGTACAGGTCAAATCCTCTCCAGAAAGCCAACATTACATCTTAAGAAACCACAAAAGAAAAATGTGTTAGCAGGGGACATTACACCATATTATTATTGTAAAAATCACATTCTTTAAGATATGCATCTGGGTAGAAAGAAAATATTCTTGAATTTAATTATCCCTGACTAACTAACTCAGGGCTCGGTGTTTCTCACTGATAGCGAGTATAGAGGGGACTTTGGGCAGTGTATCAGTGGAGGAGCAGAGGCACAAGTGCAGACATCAAACGATGTTTGGTCATGGTTGGAGTTGTTTTTTTACATGGGAGGCTCTTTGGGGAGCATGTAACATAGTAAAACGGCAGCAAATAGAGTTTCTTAAATGGATATAGCAGTGAGACACCCAGGTTTGCAGAACATATTAACTCGCAAGTGGCCCTAGAGCACGCAAATTGAATTACACATGCCCCATTGACCACACAAGTTCCTACTACAAACACTCTAGGGACAATTAACTCAAAAACAATACTAATGTATAGCAATTGTATAGTGTAATGTGGGCACATGCTTTATTTTAAAAAAAAATAACAATAGCTGACAAACAAACATGGCGTTCACAAACAAGCATGAGAGATCCATTTTTAAATGGAGGAATAGTGTGATATTGACTTCACAATTAGAAGAGGAAGAGAAAGTATAAGGTCTTATATGATACTTTATCTTTACAAAGCTATATATTATCGGAAACTCCATACCTGTAACACTGCTTCTCATTTGATACAGTAGTGACAGAATACAAACAAAGAGCAATTTGTGCATGCTCATTTATCTATGCAAAGGTTGTCCCTGATTTATTTATTTCTATACTGCACTGATGTCATAAGAATAATTTTAGGTACACCCATAATGTTTACACCTA
The DNA here is from genome assembly GCF_019279795.1 of Protopterus annectens. Lineage (NCBI taxonomy): Eukaryota > Metazoa > Chordata > Ceratodontiformes > Protopteridae > Protopterus > Protopterus annectens. The sequence continues at coordinate 282,858,526 of NC_056737.1, forward strand.
TAATGGTATATTCATGGACAGGGCTTATCCAAATAAAGAAGGCTAAGAACAATGATGGTTGAAATTAGTACTAATATCAGTTTACACTGATTCTGAACCACATTTACAATTATTTAAAGATAGACAAAATGTGGAGTGTTTGTCTAGTGAAAATAGCAGGTAAACTACTTATGGGTGAGCTGCACTAATATGTAAGTTGCATAATGTTTATATTCAATAGATGCAAGTTGGATGGTTCATTATTTAAAGTTTCATATTAGCATTATAGTATGGGACACAAGGAAGTGAGTTCTGGTCTTGCAACTGTAATAATGGGAAAAGTACACTAATAGAATATATTCTGCAAGTTCACTGAATATATGCTGACGAGGCCTGAAATTCCTGGATTAGTAGAACTTCAAACAGGTGGGCGGCCATGGTGGTGCAGCGGTTAGCATTGCTGCCTCACAGCAAGAGGTTCTCCTATTCGATTCTCGGCTGGGGTGCCTTCTGTGCGGAGTCTGCATGTCCTCCCTGTGGTCGTGTGGGTTTCTTCCGGTTGCTCCAGTTTCCTCCCACATCCCAAAGACATGCTGTAGGTGGATTGGACACTCTAAATTGGCCCTAGGTGTGAGTGTGTGCATGTGTGTGCCTTCTGTGGAAGGTTGGGAGCTGGGCTGGCAACTCAACACTGTAAAACTTCACTGACAATCATGAGCGAACAGGTGATCTGCTGTGGTGACCCCTAACTGGGAAAAGCCAAAAGAAGAAGAAGAAGAAGAAGTAGAACTTCAAACAGGTGACAATACATGCAATATATTAGTTGACATACACTTACAGTAATAAATTGAGACTTGTACAAATTCATTCTAATTCTACTCTTGAAACCTGCTAACATGTAGGATTGTGTACAGGTCTGCACTGACACATATGAAAAAAGAAGGGAAAAGTGATTGTTAAACATTGCTCAAGATATGAAAAAAGGGAGGTAAATAAAATATAAAGACAAGATATATACATATGGAACCATTAAAATATAGAGAAGGTAGTTGGTGCATTTTTCAGTTGACTCATTTTACTACCTTTGGTTTTTCAAATTATTCATGAACTTGCATTCTTTATTGAATGAATAAATAATAAAAAGACTCTAAAGCACCTGTATATTGCATATTTTGTGGTGGTTTTGAGAGAAGATAGTTTAAAATTGGGAATTGACTTCACAATAAGAAGAGGAAAAGAAAGTGTGAGGTCTTATCTGATACCTGATTTTTACGAAGGTATATATTATTGGAAACTCCATATCTGTAACATTCTTCTCACTTGATATAATAATGACAGAATACAAACAAAGAGCAATTTGTGCATTCTCATTCATCTAGGTAATCATTCTAATCATTAAATGCATTCAAAAAGAATTTACTGCTAAAAAGGCTTGGAGTTGTGAAGTTATTATTTCAAAAACCTGACAGATTGATTATCTTACCTATGTTTTTAAGATTTGGTATCATTTATTTGGCATTTATGATAGCTGTTCAATTAAATTTATAATGTCTAGAGTGGTATTGTGTGTTTAATATTGAGGTATAACTGTGAACAATCACTTATGATCTACTCTATTTAATGCTCTACATCAAGAGTAGTAAAGGAGCTCTTTACTGAAGTTTGGAGTAATGTACAAATACGATATTGAGCTCTATTACATTAAATTTCTATGAAAAAAAGACCTTGAGCCAATGGAATAGCCTTTACCAGCTTGAGCCTTAACGCAAGTTTATTATGTTACTAAAAGACAGCGTTTTCGCTACTCAAAAAAGGTAGCTTCCTCAGAGGATGAAAAAAGCGCGAAAACAGCACTCTTTTAAACTTTGCACTGTAATGCTCTTACAAATTACATCACTTCCTACAAAGCGGAAGTTTTTTTTAAAAGAATATCTGACAGTACAACAAGTGCCATATCATAACTGCATTAAAACATTGAATTAATAAAGTAATGCACTTATAAAGACCATTTCAAACAATTATTTAAAACCATAATAAAAATTATTATTTAACATACCGCTAACTTTTGCCATAAACCCTTTTAACATCTAACTTTTCAGTTGTAATATTAATTTTATTCTATCACTGTAGCAACCTAGAGCGAATAAATTATTATTATAAAAATACAAAACAAGACAACACATTAGACAACCCAACCCCATGTTAAAAGCCATGGGATGGGGTATTAATCTACACATGAAATATGCACAAAATTACGTATAAGCAAGTATGAATTCTGTGCTTCCAAGTATCAATTCAAAGCACATTTTTATATATATATCACTAAAGATTTTTCTAGCTAACTAATTATTTGTAATGCTTCGTATGCGTCTTTTTTGAAAGAGCTGTGAATTTATAAATATTTAGTTGACTGGCACTGAGATTAGTGATATATATATAAAAATGTGCTTTGAATTGATACTTGGAAGCACAGAATTCATACTTGCTTATACGTAATTTTATGCATATTTCATGTGTAGATTAATACCCCATCCCATGGCTTTTAACATGGGGTTGGGTTGTCTAATGTGTTGTCTTGTTTTGTATTTTTATATAATAATTTATTTGCTCTAGGTTGCTACAGTGATAGAATAAAATTAATATTAAAACTGAAAAGTTAGATGTTAAAAGGGTTTATGGCAAAAGTTAGCGGTATGTTAAATAATAATTTTTATTATGGTTTTAAATAATTGTTTGAAATGGTCTTTATAAGTCCATTACTTTATTAATTCAATGTTTTAATGCAGTTATGATATGGCACTTGTTGTACTGTCAGATTTTCTTTTAAAAAAAACTTCCGCTTTGTAGGAAGTGATGTAATTTGTAAGAGCATTACAGTGCAGAGTTTAAAAGAGTGCTGTTTTCGCGCTTTTTTCATCCTCTGAGGAAGCTACCTTTTTTGAGTAGCGAAAACGCTGTCTTTTAGTAACATAATAAACTTGCATTAAGGCTCAAGCTGGTAAAGGCTATTCCATTGGCTCAAGGTCTTTTTTTCATCTGTTTGTGGATCTATTCGTTAGTTGTGGTACATTAAATTTCTATGTATAGTACTGTTTGGAGCAGTACTTATATATGTATTGAAATACTACATGTCTAGAACAATACAATTTGAACTCTTCAGCCAATGCATCAGAGAAAAAGTGATTTGTGGATTTACAATGGCTCACTAGATTGATTGTTGATACTATTGTAGTTAAGTCTTACAAGGTTGGTCATAGTATATTATATAAGATAATTACTAAATGAATGAGTCACTTTACAGAAACTCATGAACGTTGAAAGGTAACTGGTGTAGTAAATGTCTCTTGAAAGTTTTGCCTACATTTTATGAATATTTGATTTTGATTGAAATACATATTTGATTTACTATGTATAAAGTAAATTTGTTCCAGTTATCGCCTACATTTTGTATTAAGTTAATTTTATAATAAATGCATACTTATGTGCATGGATCAAACTAGAAGTATATGATGGAGTTGATTATTTATTATCTCCAGAATAACATATAATGGAGCCTCTAACTTCTCATTGTTATTTGATTTATTGTTAGTAATGAGGGTTATTCTGACTAAACATTTAAGTTCTTTCAGATTAGGAATGATATTCATCCCATGTTTGTTAAAAGATCATTTTAAATATTTGTCTATACATGTGTATACAATTAACTATTGTACTCTTGCTAGTCTTACCTTGTGGCCTCTTCTAGTATACATATTATGCAACTCAAAAGGAAATAAGAAGGTTTACTACATTATTAATATATGTATGGAATATATGCAGCAAATAAGTAACAAAATAACTTGCTATTGTTTCCTATCAGAACTCTTCAATAAATAAACTGGATGAGTATAGAACTTATCTCACAAAATGTGAATGGTTTAAATATTCCAAGGAAAAGATCTAGCCTACTTAAATATCTAAAAGTAAACAAAGCACGATTAATATTTCTACAAGAAACTCACTTTAAAGCTAATGATAATTTCATTTGGAATCCAAATGATTTCTTAAAGCTCTCTAGCTCTTCATACAGTAAAAAAAAAAACAGAGGAGTATTAACATTGTGGAGGAAAAGTGCTACTAATCCTCAAGTAATATATAATTATGAAGACAACGATGACATTTTATCAATAATAATAATAATAAGATATAGTAATAGAATTTGGACATTGGTGAATCTTTATTGGTTTCCAGGTATAGGAGTAGGAACAATTAAGCGCATATAACTTATTAATAAGACTTCAAAAGGTAGACTAATTGTAGGAGGGGAATTTAATTGTATCTTAGATAGTCAGGAGACTACAAGTAGACAGCCATTTCATTTAAAATCTACAGGAAGAACTCTTAAGAAATGGTTAGATAACATGCAGTTATTAGATTCCTTTAGTCTTAAAAATGAAAGTTCATTACAATTTTCTCATAGTGATTATAGATTCAATACCCAAACAAGAATTGACAAATTATATGTATCCCAAGATTTAAAAATGAAAATATCACATTCTTCCATAATTCCCTGTCCCATATCTGATCACAATTCACTTACTCTTAGAATTCAAATGGAATTTAAGAAACTAACACTTACTAAAAGAATTCCTGCATATTTTACTAAATTAAATGAGTTTAAGACTTGGTTAGATTTGGAAATAAAATATTATTTAGATGCGAATAATACTGGTGACGTAAATGTAGTTATTTTATGGGATTCACTAAAAGCATATCTTTATGGTAAAATCATTTCTTGATAGAACAATAAAGTAAAAGAATGGGAGTCTGAATTAGTTAATATTCAAAAATGCATTATAGAAATTAACCACAAGGATGTGGAGAACATGACTGAACAAAAAAGAAATTGGAGAATTGAATAAAAAATACAATGACATTATAATGCATAAAACCAATCTGGCATTGGAAAAATTAAAATTAAATTCATACGCTGTTTCACCAAAATATATGCATAATCTAGCAATAAGATTAAAAAGGCAATCCAATACAAACAATATTACAAATATAATTAATGAAGGGGAAAACAAGAAAAATGTATCAGATATAGGTGATATATTAGATGCCTTCACATTCCATTTCACAAAGCATTATAATATTAATGATTCTCCTCATAACAAAATAGATATAGGACTAGATTATACAAATTTAAATAAAATACCAGATAGTTTAAACATAAATATTCAGAAACAAATAACATTTAAAGAAATTAAAGAGAAAATTAAGGAAGTCAAAAATAACAAAGCTCCAGGCATAGCCGGAATCATTATAGAAATTTATAAATTACTTTCATCATCGGACATAACAGTACTTCAGAGGGCATTAAATGAAATATATCTACAAGGCATTATTCCACCTTCATGGAGATACACATTGATTACACCTATTTTAAAAGAAAATAAAAATCCCAACCTGTGTAGTTCATACATGCATATTTCACTTCTAAATAATGATTATACAATTTTTATGTCTATTCTGGTTAACAGGATTAAAAAATCTCTAACTCAAGTCATTAATGAGGCTCAAACGGGGTTTATTCACAATAGACACACTCAAGACAACATACAAAGATTTTTAACCATTATAGATCTCCTAAATAGAGACAAAGCTGAAGCTTTAATAGTAACATCAGACATTGAAAAGGCATTTGACTCACTAAATTGAGATTATCTTTTCAAAATACTACAAATTTATAATTTGCCCTCAAGATTCATTAATTTAATAAAAACATTTATAAGGATAATCTATCTTATGTAAAATTAGGCCCTTTCACATCAGATGTGATTAAAATTACTAAGGGTACCAAACAAGGATGCCCTATGTCACCACTGTTGTTTGCATTAGCAATTGAACTTTTTTCTTCCACTATTCGTCTTAAACCTAAAATTAAAGGTATTGAAATTAATAATCAAATTCATTCCAAAATGATGCTCTTTGCTGATGATATTCTACTCACTTTATTAAATTCAGAAGAGTCACTATGTGAACTAAATTTATTAGCTGAAAATTTTTATCACATCTTAGGTTTAAAGATTAATGCTTCCAAATCGAAACACATGTTATTAAATGATACAAATAATTCAATTTCTAACATAAATCCAATTGTTGGGAAACAGGTTTCTTCTCTAGATTACTTAGGAATTGTTTTATGTGAAATGATAGAATTAACTCTATCTACAAATCATAATAATATTCTGGATACACTTAAATCATTAATAGTGAAATGGAATAAACTGTTCCTAACATTTGAAGACAGATTGCAGTTAATAAAGATGGTACTTCTCCCAAAGGTAAACTACATCACTTTAGCAATACCTATTATGCCTAGTAAAAAAGTTTTAAAAGAATTAAATATAATTTTTTTAAGATTCCTTTGGTATCCCCCCAAAAAATAGGATTGCTTTCCTAAACCATATTAGACCCTGGGAAATGGGGTGCATAAACTTTCCTGATTTAGAATCTTCCATTAAAGCATCTATTCTTAAAACAGTTATAAATTGGATAGATCCCAAAAGTTCTTCTGCTTGGAAAACATTACATACTGCTATTTTTTCAGGAAGAAAATAAATTAGCAAAAAATATACAACTGCTTGGACAGAACAATGTACTCTGGAATATCATCTGTATCAACTTACAATACAATTTCACCAAGCCTACTAACCTAAGTTATATAAATTACATTTATAACACTTTCCAGAACTTCATAAACAATAATATTAAATTAAATTATGGTTTCAGTTATTAACTCCTTTTAATATTACAAAAAACTTTGTTAACATTTCCATAAATACTCTTAACTCATGGAAAGGAAATGATTTCTCATGTTGGTATCAATGTATAGAAAATCTAACAGTCATAAATGTCAATCAGATAATTAATACATTCAGTCTATCAAGTAGTGACTGGTTAGTTCTTAATAGTCTGGTACCATATGTGCAAGATATGTGTAGAACAATAGAAAATTCTTCATTTAACCCCATCCCTAAATTTATATTTTATCTACAGGAAGTATTATACAGAGACTTTAATTGGACAAATTTAACTTCAAAGTTATATAAAATTATTATTAGTTACAAAACAAATTCTAACCAGAAATTTTGGAATTTTATCAATAAAGATTGTTCATTGTTGTTAACCAATGAATCAAAAATAAAAATACTATATTCTATTAAGTTAACTTCAAATATGCAAAGTTGGAGAATCTTTGCATGGAAATTCTTGCATAGAGCCTTTTACACCCCTAATAAAATAGCTAGATTTTAAAATACTAATGAGGCAATATGCTGGAGATGTAATCTAAAATGTAATGCTGATTGGTCACATATTATATATGACTGTATTCATATTAAAAAAAAATTGTGAGGATATTGGTGAATTTCTGCAAGTCATTTTTACTGACTCTTTCATTTTGTCAAAGTCATTAATTCTTCTGAATAAAACTGAAACCACTACTATGAAAAAGAAGGAACTTTATCTTCGTTGGACTATAATGGCTATCTCAAAAATGCATCACTAGGAAATGGAACTCCTCTATCATCCCAACAATTGATGATTTTCTCACTCTATTGAAAGAAGTAACACGGTTGGAAATTAAAATCAAGGAAATGAGGATCTTTCCAAAGAAATGGACTAACAATCCTTGGGAGAAAGTTCTCTCCCTAATAGAGACACTCAAAATCGACACAAGTTTGTCTTCATAAGAAAAGAGGAGGCAAGAATGCAAGTTATAATTTGTTAATGCTTGTACAATAACCTTTATTATTTGTCTCTGTATGTATGATTGTATTCCTTTTGACTTTGTCTGACCTGAAGCCATTGTATATTCTGTAAATAGTTCATTCAATTCACTTTTATTTGATCTATTATATTTACTATGTATTGTTTTTAAAAAAAAGTTTTCTGAATAAAATTATTTGAACAAAAAAAAAAAAAAAGAAAAGCGCTGCTCATGATATACTCCTGAAAAAGTGTTCAGCATACAGAAATCCGTTTTAGGTAAAGCTGTACTGCAAATATTCACTGCATTACTTAGCAGCAGTATCACAAAACACTTAGCCACATTAATTCATCATTCTCAGAAGAAATAACCATTTTAAATAATGTTTATATTCCAAAAAGGTGTTTCACGGACATGATAGAATGAAAAACTAAGCAGCTAATTTCTGTGGGATCTCCAGCTTTCTCCTGTCATCTTTGTCCCATGCATAGAAAATCTTCTGTCCAATATGCTGCAACATATATAAATATGTAGAAACAACAGCAGGCAATGATAAATATGGTGGAATTCCAAGTAACCCAAGAAAAAAATAGCAGAAAACACTGGAATCAAGGCAGGATACAATGACTTAGCTTTAATGAGACACTTTAAAACACTAAAACACTTTAAAAACACAAGTAAAAACTTTCGCCAATATGGCTTCTTCAGGCATAACACTACAATAGTAAAACCTTTCCTTTTTGTAGAGTTTAAAATCACATGACACAGCAATTAATTAAACCTGTTTCTGCAATTCCCTTAAATAGGGTTTTAAAGATATTAGAGCCATTAAAGACAGGAGAAATGTGTGCTATCAAACATAAAATCCCTGATATTCACTCATTTCTGAATTAGGTTCATAGGTTATTCTTAGGCTAACTGCCTTTGTGGGCCATTTTAAGCCTAGCCAATCACCCCATGTGAGAATCTAACCCTGCACCTTCTGTCTGGAAGGCAAACAACTTAATCATTATGGCAACCTCCCAACATAGCATGCACTATACTCCCACCTCTCAGGGATGCATGAATAATAGTTAAAACTAAGAACTTAAAATCTGCGTGATGCTTATAAAGTGCATTTGTGGGTATCTTCCTTTTAGTTTCAGATACATGTTTACGGATATGCTCCTTAAGTTTCTGATTTGTTTCGCCAACCATAATAACCATTACACAGGTCAAAAGTTGCTAAATATACTACATTTTTAGATTCACAATTTACTCACAAATTTACTCTAATTTCTTTCCATGTAAGGGATGTTTGTAAGTCTTACTCATATTAATATATTTGCAAAACATACATTGACCACATCTATAGCTTCCTTTTTTAACCATCTTCATATGTAAAAAAGTTTGTGGTTGTTCTTTGTAACACAGGGGCTGTTTCAGACTGGCACTACATTAATGTCCAAAGTTGGGATGTGATATAATCACACTCCTTAGCTCTGGAATATCTGTAAGGATGTGCCAGTGTCTGCTTATAATCTCTTTAACTGTCTTAGTATTTTTTGTTAAAAGTTAAAAGAGACGCAGCCTCATTACTGTTCTTGTTTTCATTACTGCTCCCACCATTATATTCACAAGAAAACAGTGGCTTTGCTGAGTAACCACTTGGTCTTCATAACAGCAGAATCAACATCACATACATTGTAACCCCTGCTTTTAAAACTGGATGCCATAGTGCCCAATTGGATATGCATACTTAAGTCCAGAGTGTTCATCCTAGTGACCCTCAGCATCTGATTTCTAACAATATTGCTGAACATATACTGTGGGTGCGTACTACTGCAGTGCAGATAGGCTTCCCTTTTAATAGGTATTTTATAAAGCATAGTGTCAATCATAAAATGTTCACTGATAAGTATAGCAACATCCAAGAATTCTAACCTATCATTCCCAAAACATTTCTTAAATTTCAAAAAGGACACTGTATTGGAGAGATACTCAAAGTAGGCATTTCAAATGTTTCAGTGTTGATGGGGTAGTTCTAACCAATTTAGGCTTAGTGCTATCCAGTGGTAGGTTCTGAAAGGGCTAGTTGCTAAAAATGTTGCCACTTTATTATTTCAAAGGATGGGAGTGGCATAAAGTAGTCAGGAGAGGAGGCAAGTAGTGGCAAGTGTAGGATTAATTGCATTGGCTAAAAAGTTGTTGGCTCTGTAAAGCATCCTTATTTTTTTTTGCTGATTTTTCTTTTAGGAAATGTTGCATATGTAGGTCAAATTTATGATAATCATTCACCGTCATCCCTTATAATATGCTATGACAAGTGACTTCAATGGTTCTATTATTAACAGAGAGGATTTTAAATTTTGTTTTTATATGACAGAGGGATTTGGGGAAAAAAGTTGTTTTCTGGCTTGAGCATGAGTTGTAAGTCATAAAGCCATGTTTCAGTAACTGATAAAGCTTCCTGAGTAATTTTTTTTGAGACGTAGTAGGTTGTCAAATGTACATACGAGTGTAGAGTCATCTATGTATTGTAGTAGGGAGACATATTGCGTGGATGTGTGGAGGATTTTGCTAAGAATGTTAAAGAAAAGGAGACTAAGAATAGTGCCTTGTAGTACACTGGTCGTGACTGATAGATAAGTAGAGAGGGTGGAGTGCAATTTGACTGACTCATACCTATTGGATTGGTAGCTTTTGATACATAGAATGGTGGACTGAGATAGACCTAGAGAGGACATTTGAAGTGGCAGTTTGCTGTGACAAACTGTGTTGAAGGCTTTAGGGAAGTCTGGAAAAAAGGAAGAATAAGGAGGAAACTAATTTGTCATTATGTCTAGCTTTGTTGACAATATCTATAAAAATTAAAAGTGCAGTGTTAGTACTATGGGAGGGACATAATATGTGTTGTCTGGGGAACAGGATATCTTCCTGCAGGAGATAGTTGATCATTTGTTTTTGAATACATTTTTCAGGTATTTTGGAGTGAGGGGATAAGATTGCTATAGGTCTAAAGTTAGTGATGTCTGTTGACTTCTCTCCTTTGTGTAGATGAATAATGTGTGATTTATTCCAGAGAAAGGGAAACTGGGATTCCTGGACTGACCTATTTGTAAGGAGTGAACAGACAAATTGTATTATTTGTTTTTAGCCTCTTCCTTCTAGGAAGTGAAAGGCTATTTAGGATGCTTAGGAAGGTTGTAGTGAATTCATTTACAGTGTCATCTAAAGGGAGGATTGTTAGGATGTTCCAGTTAATTATACCTCTCAACCTCTTAGCACAAGAAACCTGGACAAAGTCTAAAGTTATGGGGGACAAAGATCCATAAATAGGGACAGATTTTAAATATTGCTCTTATAAACATAAAATTGTTGGAGTAACAGTATTTGTGTTAACATGCATTTTTGAAGGATATGAAGTCTGAAACTGAAATGTATGTCATTATTTACATCATTCCTCAGTGATTTGCCAGAAAATCATTATTTTTATGAGGAAGAGATAAAAATATGATGCAAAAATCTGGACATTCTGAGAAAATCTGGACAGCTGACATGTATGCTAGATGATAGGGTAGTTATGAATATTTCTGGGTTAATCCTGGATGAATTGCATATTGTTTTATAAACGTGCTGTTTAAGCGGATCTGTCAGATGTCTGGTTGTATAGATTGGGAGATGGTCACTGAGAGAATATGACATTGTACCGTAGGTGGCGAATTTGCTTTCGTCTGCTACTATGATCCAGTCTAATAAGGAATTTGATATCTGCTATAATGAGTGGGATTATTAATTAGTTGTGTTAAACTGTACAAGTTCATGTTAGATACAGAGGAGTTAGAGGTTATGTCCAACCAATTGATAGTTTCATCACCTAGTAGTATTTTTATGATGAAATTGTTATAGATATCCAATGTAGGATATCTTCCATGTGTAGCTGTATTGTCAGCAGGTGGGATGTAAAGTACAGTAATGCAGATTTGTTTGTTTATTTTTATTTTTAGGAAAGTATTAAGAAGCTCTTCTGAACTGACTTTTGGTATTGGTTTGTTGTAAGGTAAATGTGGTAGTTGTGGGGAAATATTAAAGTAATGCCACCACCAGCACGTCATCTTTATACGGTCATTACAGATGATATTATAGCCGGGGGGTGGAGTTGTAATACTGGGTTTAAGCTACGTTTCAGTTATAGCAAGAATATTAGATTTCTATTTAGTAATCCAGGCATGTAGTTCATTGGTTTTATTTCTTATGCTTCTATATTTATGCTGGCAAAAGTTAGACTACTGGGGTTAGAGGTGGACTGTTGCGGGGTTAGAGTTGTGTGTGGAAGAGAATTGTATTGGTGTTCCTTGTGATAGCCTGGGCAAGGATTAGGATGAATCTCTCCTCCTAGGAGGATTTTAGTATATAACAGTATTAATGATTCTTGTTTTTGTAGATTTTTCCACTTAATTTTATTTTTATTTGAATTAAAAGAGAGTTCATCTGTCTATATTTGGGGTGAAGGTGAGGGACATCATTGAATAGGTCTGGTGCAACATGTGGAGAGTTTAAGAAGGAAGAATGGATAAGTAGTTGGGATAGAGTTGGAGAGATGCTGAGTGCTATTACTTAGTCATGGTAGGATGAGGGATGGATCAGTAGGAGTGGAAGAGTAGAGGATAAGCTGGGGAGTAGCATGAGTAAGTAAAGGAATCTTAATTTTTATTGATTTCAGGTAGTGGGAAAGTAGGAAGCAAGAAGTTGCAAGGCAGTAGGATACATAGTGGTGGTGGTGTATGAAAGCTGGTAGAAGGTAGGCAGGAGATAAGTACTTTCTATGAAGGAAGGCAGTTAGGTTGTCCTATATCTTCTCTTATGTTTCTGAATTGTAAGATATTTATGGGTTTGAAAGGACAGAGTATGAGGATATTTTTATTTATTTTATTTATTTTACATTTGATGACTGGGATAGTCCAACTGGATTAATGTCCATTTTCAGTGGAGGCCTGGGTAGGAAAGCTCCAAGGTAAACCGATAAGTAAAAACAAAGAAGGCATATTACCAAGGTAGACAGATAAGTAATAACAAAGAAGACATATTACAGCTGAGATATTTACAAATGACATAAGCAGACATGAAATAGACAATATCACAAGTTAGAGTTACTCCTGGTAAAAGTCAGGGGAAAAAAATAACAGTGATTTGATTAATAGATTATATACATTCATGGTGAGAGGTAGCCAGGCTTGTTACAGTGGCAAAGCCAGTTTAGTGCCAGATGTTGTTTGAGTTTAGCTTTGAACAGGGATAGGGAGGAGAGCAAAGTAATGTTAGCTGGAAGAAGGTTCCATGTTTTGCCTGCAGAGTTTGCAAAGAGGGAGTCACCTGCTACATTGATAATTTTAATTGTCTTAATTTGTAGGCTGTTTGAGGATCTGAGCAGTCATGGATTGTTTTGTGTGTGTGTGTATGTGGGGGGGGGGGTGATCATATTTTTAAGAGCTGGTGTATTATCTGGATAATAGAGGATTTTATTAGCCATAATCAAAAGGTTATATTGGATTAGACTGGGAAGTTCTAGCCACCCAAGCTTAAAACAGGAAGTAGTGAGGGTTTATTTGGGGAAAGCAGAAGCTGAAATGTAGACTAATAGAGAAGTACTGCTGGGGAGGGGTCTGTGTATGAATACATGTAGTGCAAAGCAGCATGGGAGGGAGAAAGGTTGTTAGGAATGATGATTAATGTTAGAAAGAAGTTGGGAAATAGGAAATACATAAAGTAGAGTTTGTATGTTAATAAGGTTGTTTGGGAGGAAACATATCTAAAAAAATATATTTAAGTATATCTAGATTTTCAGGTTATTTAGAATGTTGTAGATTGTTAAACGTTTTTATGCATCTTGTTTATATATATGTTTTTTATGAAGGATGTTTTTTATTGTGGTTGTCTTTTTAAATAATTCTCTTCTTGAGCATATTCACTACCGTTTTACATATCACATGACTAATTATTATTAATTGATGGAGTATTTAAACCTGTGTTTTTTTTGCTCTTTTTGTGATCTGAAGAAGCAATTGTTTGAATTGTGAAAGCGCTCATCTTTTTCATTAAACTTTTTGACTACACTGGACTTGGAATTTCATCTTTTATCAGCCGTGGAACTGCACTTTTCTTGTTTTTTACATGTTAATAAGGTTGTTTGGGAGGATTAAGTAATGGGTGTCACAGGTGAAATGAGTATGTGGGAATTATAATGGTAGAGTAAGAAGATACGTGTTTGAATTGGTGGCAGGGGGAGTGAAGTGAAGTCGAGGATAGTGAGGCTGACCTTAGTGGGCTTCACATTGTCAGGTCAATTATTCCAGAGAGAAATCAGTTTATAGCTGTTATAGGGCATTTAACAAGAAGGCACAGGTAGAACAGGTTTTCTTTTCTTTTTATTTACTGAATACGTAAACCCAGAAACTAGGGAGACTAAGCAACTGGCATATATAGTATAATTTATTGGTCAAGAGAAAGGACAATGGGCAAGTTACAAAATGGTCCTTAGAATACAAGGACTGCTGATTTTAAGGGATGTCACAGTTACTTTCCAGCACAGGCCATGCAAGTATTTGACTAATTACATTTAATACACAGCAAAGCTATTTAAAGAACAACTACAGGAAACCACATAAGATTTTTTCTCTAGATCATATTTTCCCCATTCCTAATGATCCCATCACTGTAAGTGCCATTAATGTACAAGAAACTATTTATTCCTCTGTTTTTGTGGTTAGCAGCAATGGTTTATCAGTAAAGCTTGCCATTTTTAAGCTAAACTTACTCTCGCGCTTGCTTCATTCTCCCAGTCACCCATCAGTCAGAGTGAAGTTTTCAGTTGAATCCATTTGAATACACCCACCTCTTCAGCTTTCACCCAGTAAATGCACACTCAGTAATTATTCAAACCATCTTCAGCATTTGCATTTAATTACACCCCTCTTTATGCATAAAACCATCCACTTCCACAAGCAGGAACTTCTTCTTCTGTTATCTGTTGCTGGACGTTTTTGTTTCCTTAATGGATCATAGTGTTGCTATGGACTTTGTACTGAGTTAAATTCTCATACTGCAACAGCTGCCATTTTTGCGGGGAATTACTATACAAAACTGACTGTAGCTGGCTCTTGCTGCCTTCTTTTTCTCGGTGAGTTTACAAATCAACACTGTACTGCAACTATGTTAGTGTTAGTGTCAGAGCAATCTGAGCTGGGTACTGTAAATAGATGTAGTTGCATTTGATCCAGTGGTGGTTAAATCTATTGAAGCAATTGATCGATTGTTTTTTTTTTTTTTTCATACCCTTTACAAGGCAATAATTAATAGCATTTGGACTAGTTATGTGTGGCACTTTCAAATATTTAACAAGCAGAGGCAGTATGTGATTTCCTAGATTTGTTAAAAAGAACACTTTAAGATGCAGGGACTTGACTCTTTGACTTAGTAACTGTATCTGATTAGTAGGATTTACAGTTAACAATTGAATTAAAGTAAGTTTTTTTTTTTTGCAATGTACCCACCATTAGCTAGCATCCTTAATAATGTATGTAAAGTAACTGAAGTGGTACAAACGTAATATTGGGTAAGGCTTCATTAACAGTACAGCTACAGTATATGACTATACTGAATATGATTGCACTTGCACAATTATTTAGTTTTCTACAGTTTAGGACCTGGCAAAATACTACACAGATGATGAATTATTTTCTTTTTTGAATATTGTGCAGAAACATTTGAGCAGTCCTACTTTATTTCTGTGTTATCACCCTATTCCATTCTGTTTATTTTATGTCATCTCTGCTGAACTTGATTTCTTGTATTTAGTTTAGTGTTTTTAGGACCTTGGTAGCATCCTTCCTTTCCTTACATAGTTTGAAAGGAAACCAGTCATAAAACTTTCACCACAGTGCAACAGTGCCCAGAAACATAGTCAAATTTTAATAAGTGCAATATTCAAACTAGTATTACACAGATATAAGCACACTCAGAGCAGTGGAAAAGGAATAAAAACGGGTAAGAGAAGGACATAGGCAAAAAGTGGAGTGGGGATAAAAGGAATGTACAAGCCTGCAGATTTTAATGTAGTTATCATGCAGCAAAACTGTTTGTAGATCATGAGTGCAGCCACAGGAGCATTTCTCCTCATAGAGGTTGAGGGTACACTGCACTGCAAACTCATGCAGCCATAGCTTATTCAGATTTTCTAAAAGGGGACTGACATCATTAAACAAACCATTTATATGATGACTAAGTAATGTTTCAAGGAACGGACATGTCATAGGGATATGATGCACAGAAGTGGAGAACCTCTATCTCCTGTTACCACTCACGTGGGGTGCATGGCAGAGCAATTAATTGTGACATACTAGAAAGTGGATTGTTACTGTCCATAATCTTTGCTTCTTTTCCTTCAGCAACTGTAGCTAGGCTGCCTTGAAGCTATATAGACTCTGTAAACATAAGATGACCACTGGAGGTGCATTACTTGATATAGTTAGAGTTTGGCCATACAGATGGCATTTGATGTTTGTCATTGTGGAATATTTTTTTCTTATTATATAAACTATATTATTGTGTACTGATAGAATATTATATCATACATATTTAATAATAAGGTATAACATATCACTGTTTATAATATATAGTGTGAGAGAGTATCTGACATGAACTCTCAAGGAACATCACTTTCAAATGATGTTATTGCCACAACTGCAACAACTGGAAAGGCTGCAGAAATACCTCACTAAAAGAATCACAGGCCTAAAGCAGATGCCCTACACTGACCATCTTAAAAAACTCCAGCTACACTCTGTCGCATATCGACTACTTAGAGGCGATCTCTGCTTAACATACAAGGCCATGTCAAACCTAGAGCTGTTGGACATGCTACACGTAAAGAAATCCCAATCCCTCAGAGCCACACACTCCAGGGATCTAAACCTTGTCATCACAATAAACAAAACATGCTGGAGGGATAGGTTCCTGACCCAGAGACTCCCCAGACACTGGAATAGACTGCCCATACATGTCAAGCAGAGTGTCTGTTTGGCCCTCTTCAAAAGAAACCTTGATGATTGGCTGGGAGAAAGGAAATTCACCCCAGGGATCACATCAGTTGCCCTGCTAGACAGGGGTCCAGGGAAGTAAATAGTGTGTGCAGAAATAGCCAGGGAATTGTTATGGCTAGGCTTGTATAGGCCCTAGGGCTGATAGCCTAGTACCAAACTATGAACCTATGTTGTTTTTATCAGTAGTACATGGCATGACTAAGCAGGAAATATGTTTATACCAAATCAAAAACAAGGCTTCCCCATAAACGATAATGGACCTTTTAGCTTAAACCCAACTGAGCCTTACTAAGTGTTTTATTATCAGTCAGAAAGAAGATCAGTTAATTATTTTTTAAGTTGATTGGGTTGTAGCCTTCAGGACTTGGAATTTTACCACATCAAAATGTAAGCAGAGTATTTCATTCTTATGGAAGAATCCTAAGCACTTTAAATTAGAAGTAGCATAATTTGTTTATCTGAATCTGTAGCTAAACTTGAGATTGTTTCAGATTTTTCTGTGGTTCAACACTTTAGCACACCATAATGCTACTTGTCTTGCAGAGCAAACTCAAGGCAAACTTAGCATCAGTGATCTGACTTGTGAACAGTGCTTGAGTAATTCTTTCTTTTTTAGTGCTTGTGCATACTTGGACATATTACTAAAGGGCCACTTGGGTTCTTTCTTTTTTAGTGCTTGTGCATACTTGGACATATTACTAAAGGGGTCATTTGGGGAAATGTTTCATTTCGGTACCAGTGCATACTTGGACATATTACTGATGGTCTCACTTGGATAAATGTTTGATTCTGGTGTTTGTGCATACCTGACCATATTATTGAAGGATCCTTACAGTAAATGTTTCACATTTGTGCTTGTCCATGCTTGGACATAGCAATGAAGAGGTCACTTGTTTAATGTGTCATTATTGTGGTTATGCATATTTTGACATATTACTGAAGGGTCACTTGGGTATATGTTTGTGCTTACTTAGACATATGAAAGAAGGTGCCATCTGCTTAAATGTGCCTCTGCAAACTTGAAAATATAACTGAAGTGGTTTCTGTGGTAACTGTTTTATTTTGGTGGTTCTGCATACTTGGACACATTAATGAAGGGGTCACTTGGATAAATGTTTCACATTTGTGCTTGTGCACACTTGGTGTTTGTGCTTATGTGGACATATTAAGGAAGGCGTCTCTTAGTTAAATGTTTGATTTTTGTGCTTGTGAATACTTAGACATATAACTAAAGTGGTTGTTGGGGTAAATATTTTAATTTTGTGTTTCAGTATTCATGGATGTATTTATGAAGGGGTCACTTGGGTAAATGCTTCATTTTTGTGCTTCTGCATGCTTGGACATATTACTGCAGGTGTCACTTGGGAAAATGGTTCATTTCAGTGCTTGCACGTGCCAAACATATTAATGAAGAGATTGCTCAGGTAACTGTTCCATTTTAGTACTTGTGGATGGTTGGACTTATTACTGATGGGGTTGCTTGGGGAACTGTTTCATTTCAGTACCTGGACATACAAATGAAGTGGTTGCTGGGATAAATGTTTCATTTTTGTGTTTCTGCATACTTGGATATGTTAATGAATTGGGTCACTTGGGTACATGTTTCATTTTTGTACTTCTGCATACTTCAACATATTACTGAAGGTGTCATTTGGGAAAATGGTTCAATTCAATGCTTCCACATGCCAAAATGTATTACTGAAGAGATTGCTTGGGAAACTGTTCCATTTTTAGTACTTGTGCATGGTTGGACTTATTACTGAAAGGGTCGTTTGAGGAACTGCTTCATTTCAGTACTTGGACATAGAACTGAAATGGTTGCTGGGATAAATGTTTAATTTTTGTGTTTTTTACATGTGGACATATTAATGAAGGCTCACTTGGGTAAATATTTCATTTTTGTGGCTCTGCATACTTGGACAAATTACTTAAGGTGTCACTTGGGAAAATGGCTCATGGTGATGCTTGAACATGCCTAAACATATTACTGAAGAGATTGCTTTGGTAACTGTTTCATGTTTAGTGCTTGTGCACATTTGGACATATTACTAATGGGGTCACTTGGGGAAATGTTTCATTTTGGTACATATGCATACCTGGACAAATTACTGAAGAAGTCAGTTGGTTAAAGGTTTAATTTTGGTGTTTGTGCATACCTGGCCATATTATTGATGGATCCTTAAGGTAAATGTTTCACATTTGTGGTTGTGCATGCTTAGACATAGTAATGAAGGGGTCACTTGGTTAATGTTTCATTATTGGGATTGCGCATAACTGGATATATTACTGAAGGGTCGCTTGGGTATATGTTTCATGTTGGTATTTGTGCTTACTTGGACATATTATAGAAGGGGTCGCCTAGTTAAATGTTTGATGTTTGCACTGGTGCATACTTGGACCTGTTACTGAAGTGGTTGCTGGGGTAAATATATTTTTGTCTTTTTGCATACTTGGGGACATATTAAAGAAGGGGTCACTTGGGTAAATGTTTTATTTTTGTGCTTCTGCATACTTGGATGTATTACTGTAGGTGTCACTTGGGAAAATGGTTCATTTTGATGCTTGCACATGCCTAAGTATATTACTGAAGAGATTGTTTGGGTAACTGTTTCATTTATAGTGCTTGTATTTATTTGGACATATTACTGGAGGGGTTGCATGAGAAAATATTTCATTTTGGTACTTGTGCATACTTGGACATATCACTGAAGAGGTTATTTGGATACATGTTTCTACTTGGTGTTTGTGCATCACTGGACATATTATTGAAGGATCTTTAGGTTAAATGTTTTATATTTATGCTTGTGCATGCTTGGATATAGTAATGTAGGGGTCACTTGGTTAATGTTTCCTATGATGTGATTGTGCACACTTGTACACATTAGTGAGGTGCCGCATGTATATATGTTTCATGTTGGCATTTGTGCTTACTTGGACATAATAAAGAAGTGATTGCTTAGTGAAATGTTTGATTTTTGTGCTTGTGCATACTTGGACATATAACTGCAGTGGTTGTTGGGGTAATGATTTATTATTGCATTTCTGCATACCTGCACATAGTAATGAAGGGGTCACTTGGATAAATGGTTCATTTTGGTGTTTGTGCATACCTGGTCATATTAAATGGTTCATTTTGGTGTTTGTGCATGCCTGGCCATATTATTAAAGGATCCTTAGGGTAAATGTTTCACATTTGTGATTTTGCATGCTTGGACATAGTAATGAAGGGGTAACATGGTTAATGTTTCATTACTGTAGTTATGCATACTTGGACATATTACTGAGGTGTTGCTTGGATATATGTATCATGTTGGTAGTTGTGCTTACTTGGACATATTAAAGAATGGGTCGCCTAGTTAAATGCTTGTTTTTTTGAGCTTGTGCATGCAAGTGCTTGCTGGAGTAACTGTTTTATGTTTGGTGTTTCTGCATACTTGAACAGATTAATGAAATGGTCACTTGAGTAAATGTTTCATATTTGTGCTTGTGCATGCTTGGACATAGTAATAAAGGGGTTGTGGGTTAATATTTCATTTTTGTGGTTGTGCATACTTGGACATATTACTGAAGGGTCACTTAGGTATATGTTTCCTATTGGTGTTTGTGCTTACTTGGACATATTAAAGAAGGGGCCACTTACTTAAATGTTTGATTTTGTTCCTGTGCATACTTGTACTTATAGCTGCATTGGTTGCTGAGATAAATGTGTTATATTTGTGTTCTGCATACTAGTACATATTAATGAAGGAGTCACTTGGTTTATTTTTTTTTCATTTTTGTCCCTCTGGATACTTGGACAAATTACTGAAGGTGTCACTTGTAAATATCATTAATTTTGATACTTGCACATGCCTGAACATGTTACTGAAGAGATTGCTTGGGTAATTGTTTCTTTTTTAGTGCTTGTGCATACTTGGACATATTAATATAGGGGTCACTTTGGGAAATGTTTCATATCAGTACCAGTGCATACTTGGACATGTTACTGATGGGACAACATGGATACATGTTTCATTTTGGTGTTTGTGCATACCTGGCCATATTACTGAAGGATCCTTATGGTAAATGTTTCACATTTGTGCTTGTGCATGTTCAGACATAGTAATGAAGGGCTCAATTGGTTAATGTTTCATTACTGTGGTTGCGCATACTTAGACATATTACTGGAGGGTCACCTGGGTGTATGTTTCATGTAGGTATTTGTGCTTACTTGGACATATTAAAGAAGGGTTTGCTTAGTTAAATGTTTAATTTTTGTGCTTGTGCATACTTGGACATATAACTAAAGTGGTTGCTGGGGTAAAAGTTTTAATTTTGTGTTTCAGCATACTTGGACCTATTAATGAAGGGGTCACTTGGGTAAATCTTTCATTTTGGTGTTTCTGCATACCTGGACATATTACTGAAGGTGTCACTTGGGAAAATGGTTCATTTCAATGCTTGCATATGCCTAAATGTATTACTGAAGAGATTGACTGAGTAACTGTTCCATTTTTAGTACCTGTGCATGGTTGGACATAATACTAAAGGAGTTGCTTGGGGAAATGCTTCATTTTAGTGCTTGTGCATACTTGGAAATACCCATAAAGGGGTTGATGTAGGCAATAATGCTTTTATAGAAATAATACTATTATACAGAAATAATTATTTTATAGAAATAATGCTATTATGAATAGAGATTATAGACACAGTAGCTATGTAGATCCTTACTTTATGCTGATTGTTCAGATTATATTATTGTCTGGAATTATTGTTTTGTTCATTTCAGTCATATGTTTTTATCTGCACTTTGTATATATTTTTTTCTATACAATTTCAATTTTGTAATTCAAATCATTAATCGCTTTGTACTGTGGAGCTTTTCCCCATGGGCCACCACTGAAAATGGGTTTTAATTGGCCCAGTGGACTTTCCTGGTAAACAAAATGCAAACAAACAAAGAAATAATCCATTGATGTGTCAGAGAAGTGCTTGTGCATATATGGTTAGACTGCTGTAGTGATCACTGGACAAAATAATTTATTTTGTGTCATTGTAGTGCTTGTTCATAACTGAAACAAATTAATGATGGGGTTGTGGATAGAAATAATTCTTTTTTGTGTCAGGGAATTGCTTTGTGCTTAACTGGTCAAACTACTGAAGGAATGGCTAATTCCATAATGATCCTTTGAATAGCCTAACAGATAAGGCTCTTCAGATTGGTGAGTCTACATTTACTAGGATCAGTCGATGGCTTGCCCTTGTGGATGGTGATGAATGCTTAGGCCCTCTATACATCTGGCACATAGCCTGTTCTGCATATAATTATGAATGGCCTCTGCAAGGTGTTTTATAGGTACAGTTTCAGGTCTGGCCATAATCAACAGGTGATATTGACTAGCACAAGAAAGCTCTGCTCTTAGTCTTGGATACTGCTTTATGGACTTGTTCATGGGACATCTTGAGGC
This sequence comes from Protopterus annectens, assembly GCF_019279795.1. Classification (NCBI taxonomy): domain Eukaryota; kingdom Metazoa; phylum Chordata; order Ceratodontiformes; family Protopteridae; genus Protopterus; species Protopterus annectens. The sequence continues at coordinate 282,880,782 of NC_056737.1, forward strand.
AGCGTACACAAAAGTACGTAGACTTGTGGAATGTTGGCATATGGGTGTACTGGGAATGTTGAACTTTAGGGGTATTAACTTTGATTCTCTGTTAGTAAAATGGCTATGAGCTCTGTGTCTGACTAGGTGCTATCAAATAGAATAAGCTCTGAGCATTTGGTGAGTATGGAAATGTATTACTATTGATTGGTATGCAGATTAATGCTTGTTATTTGAAGGCAGGTGTGTGTGTGTGTGTGTGTGTGTGTGTGTGTGTGTGTGTGTGTGTGTGTGTGTGTGTGTGTGTGTGTGTGTGTGTGCGTGTGTGTGTGTATGCTATGTATATATAAATAGTTATATGTGTATATGTGTATATATATATATATATATATGTATCCGTACATTAGATAGATCAAAAGTTATGTAAATATATAGAATTACATAGATATATAGATAAATGCATATGGAAAGATACATATAGCTAGACAAATTCCTTAAATCAAAAATTGAACTATGTGTGTATGTATAAAGAAAAATACCTACATGCACCATATGTGTAATAGACTGTCCATAGCCAGTGTTTACATGTAAAGTTATATTTATTTGTTTATTTTAGTAATTAATTACTTATATATTTTCTATTTGTTTATAATGTCTCCATGTGTAGATATGGAGTTTGGAAGTAGGCAACGGATATGCATATCTTTCTACTGTCCCTGGATTTGCATTATCTGCATTATTTGCCAGCATATTTTTGCCATGTCCTTGTACACATTGTTAGGTTCCATATAAATAACTGATGTTTATAATCATTGAGTCATCTGGGGAAATATTTCATTTCAGTACTTGTGCATACTTGGACATATTACTGAAGGGGTAACTTGAATAAATGTTTCATTTTGCTATTTGTGCATACCTGGACATATTATTGAAGGCTCCTTAGGGTAAATGTTTCACATTTGTGCTTGTGCATGCTTGGACATAGTAATGAATGGGTTGATTGGTTAATGCTTCATTATTGTGATTATGCATACTTGGATATATTACTGAAGGAGTCGCTTGGATAAAGTTTTAATTTGGTGTTTTCACATACCTGGGCATATTAGTTAAGTATCCTTAGGGCAAATGTTTCAGATTTTTTCACTTCCACATGGCCCATTCTCATCATGATCTTTCTGTCCTTTGATGTAAGATGTATGATAAGACATCAGGAAGCACTATTAGGACACCATGGGGGGTCATGGCTACCTGTGTCAGAACTCATTTCTCTTTGACAAACCTGTTCTTCCATTGTCTGTTTCAAAAATCAAGCAAACTCATTTACATAGGAGACCCAATGTCTGCAGTTGCCTTTATTTATTTACTTATTTTATTTAAGTTTGATGATCAGGGAAGTCCACTGGGCCAAGTAGAGCATTTTCAGTGAAGGCCCAGGAAGAAAAGCTCCACAATAATTGCGAGTTACATTTTACATGTTATAAAAGGACATAGTTCATACAGCTAATCAAACGTTTACAGATAAGCTCCATGATATTTGCAATTGGCTTGTCACAATGTTACAAAAATGAAAAGACATAATTCAATACAGAAATTTCAACATTTACATAAAGTGAATATTTTTGTTATAAACTCAATTGTAGGTTTAACATTTCAAAATATATAGCAACTAGCCATTAGTAGATTGGGAACATATTATGCATGGAGACGGTAATAGTATATTTGGGATTGGAGAGTATAGTACAATAGATATTAGAGAGAAAATTAGTTTTTGGTAGGGGAGTGATTGTTTTGGGTGGGATGAAGTAATAGTAGAGGTAGTTGGATGAGTCAGTGCAACGTGGAATGAAGGGGGGGTTAAGTTGGAGCGTGGCAAGGGCATTCCCATTTTGAGGAAAGATGAGAGAGTAGCTGAGATTTGAAATTTGCATGGTTAGGTAGGTTGCGTAGGTGTGTGGGGAGAGAGTTCCACTGTTTAGCTAAGGAGTGGGACAACAGTAGATGGCCAGGAGGTCGTGCAGGTTTGTGGACCTGAAGGAGGTTTTGTTTTTTGGATCTGAGTGAGGGGTTAGGAATGTAAGGTTTTAAGGAAGTAGTGAGAGCTGGGCAGTTGGCAGGTTTAAAGATGAGCTTGTGGGCAATGGTGAGTTGTAGGTAACTGATTTATTTATTTTTGACATTTTTTAACCGGGTTAGTCCAACTGAGCCAGAAGCCCATTTTCAGTGGAGACCCAAGGACAAAAGCTTCAGAGTTATACAGACAAAGATGTAGTAAATATATACACAAAAGTATTTATGAATACAAAGAAAAAAAAAGAAACACAAGAAAAACTTGTAGCAGATACATTTGCAAGATGAGATTTTTTTTTTATGCAAAAACAAAGAATGAAGGGATCAGGTAGGGAAAAAGAAAACAGTGAGTTAAGGGAGAAAGGAAACACTGTATCTGAAGAGACAATATTAGAGTAGACAATAATTATAATATAAAGAAAGATAATTAAGTAGAGCTTAATATTTACATATTTACACATGTTGTAGTAGCCTAGCTTGTGGAGTTAAAAAAGAAATTAACAGTATGCTTAGAGTATAGAAAAATAGAGGAGTCTACTATACAGAGAAAAGGGGTGTGGAGGTTGAAATGGGGTCATGACATTGGCAGGGCCTTGTGTTAAGTAGGAGTTGTTTTACTACCTTTTTGAAGTACTTGGGGCGGGAGATGGCGCTTATGAACAGGGGGAGTTTGCTCCAAGCTTGGGCTACAGTGTATTTGTATAGTAAGTTTCCAATGTTTTTATTAGGTTTATAGATATCAAGGAGTTGTTGATCGGAGGTATGGAGATGACGGGGGGTGTAGTAGGAAACAAGGGAGGAGAGATAAGGGCAGTTAGTAGGTTTGTATAGAATGGTATGTGTGATTTTAAATTGTGACAGTTGGAGTTGTTGGGGAATTCTAGCCATTGGAGTGCATTGAGAGCAATGCAGTGGTGAGAGTTATGAGATGAGCTGGTAGCAAATCTAGCTATTTTGTGGTATGTTTGTTCTAGCTTAGATAAGAGTGTGAATTGGATAAGATTAGGGCTGCATAGAGTAGGTAATGTACATAATACTTTACATCTTCTGTTCTTTTGTCATATTCTACCCGTGACAATTGTGCATGATTTATTAACCCACTCTGCTTATTTCTTCGATCTCCTCATTCAGACTTCCACTTTCTTCATCCTCCCCTCACAATCACTGAACGCTATCAACATATCCCAGTGCACGTTTTCCAATCCCTAAGGTCTGCTTTTTTGAATTTGTCACTTGGATACCATTACGACCACATTTTTTTGTAATCAGTTTCTTCGTTTGTGCCTTCAGTTTTTGCATGTGATTCACCTGTCCTTGTCTGAAAGTCTCGCTTACAACCCCTGTGCCATGACACTTCATATGCATATGTGGCAGCCTGTTTTTTTTTCTCTCTCCCTGGTCCTGTTAATAGTGTCCATTACCAGTATGAACAGCAGCATATTCAAAAATGAAGGCTAATGCACACCATCTCCTTAAGGGAATCGCTCTCAGTATAAACTGTTCATACTGGTGTGAGTGGGTCCTTGTATATGGCCTGCTGTAATTCTGCTATTTTTTTCTGGGATTACAAGCCAAAGGGCTACAGTAATCATTTGTCAGGTGACCTTGCTAATCAGATTGTAAGAGTGTATGAATGGCCTAGTTTACCCTTTCTGTTTCTCTGTTTTTTTTTCTTTTTACAAACATTGAGTTTGTCATGCACCCTTCTTAATTTTCTACCAGTCTGTGTATTCATTTCTCAATCACCCTCTCCAGAGCTGACATTCAGTGTCTTAATAGCTTGCTAACATTATACTGGACACAGTAGTCAACCTACCTTTTGTTCTTATATAGTGTGAGTGTGTGTGTGTGTGTGTGTGTGTGTGTGTGTGTGTGTGTGTGTGTGTGTGTGTGTGTGTGTGTGTGTGTGTGTGTGTGTGTGTGTGTGTGTGTGTGTGTGTGTGTGTGTGTGTGTGTGTGTGTGTGTGTGTGTGTGTGTGTGTGTGTGTGTACGTACATGTCTGTGTGCGTGCGCATGTGTGTGTGTGAAAGCCTGATTGTATTTTTGTACTTGGGTGTGTGATTACATGTGCATGTGTGTGTGTGTGTGTGTGTGTGTGTGTGTGTGTGTGTGAGCAGGTCTATATTATGTCTGCGCAAACCACTTTCAGCGAACGGCTCTTTGCTGAACGATAACCAGCGAAATCTAACTCCCACGAATGGCCATTTTGGTGATTTTTTTTTCCCTAGGGGAAAAAATGCTTGGCCATCAGCAGGTATTTGCCTTTTTCCACACTGTAGTGTGATCTCCGAGTTGGTATATTTAGTTAGGGGTGTGTGGGGGGGCATAGCCCCCCCTCACATTGGGAGGTGGGGGGGTTTGAAGCTCCCCACTTTGAAAGGTTTTAAATTTTGTCTGGTTTTAAGTTGGCCAAGCATTTTTTTTCCTAGGAAAGAATTCACAGGAATGGCTGTTCAAGTGAATTAGATTTTGCTGGTTATCGTTCGGTGAAGAGCCATTCGCTGAAAGTTTTTTTTCCAGACGTAATGCAGACCATATGATCGCATGTGTGGAGGCATGTATGGTGTAAGATGTAACAGAGAAACCTGGATCCAAGCTGGACTGGCACCTCCTTGCTCTGGGCGTGTGTGTGTGTGTGTGTGTGTGTGTGTGTGTGTGTGTGTGTGTGTGTGTGTGTGTGTGTGCACGCGCGCGCGCGCGCGTGTGTCTACATGCATGCATATCTGCCCATATGATCTATATGGTGTAATAGAGAACTAAGGAGCAAAGCTGGACTAACACCTCCATGCTGATCAGCTGTGGGGATTCCAGCGCTAGCATGCATCTATCACCTTGGCTGATGAAGGCATTATAGCAGTGTTTTATAAAGAGGTTGGTACAGCTGCTGGCACTGTTTCAAAATATGTGTGGCATTAAGTATGTAAATGCCTGACTAAATTAAGGACGGTGTGATGGGGAACAAAAGGGTAAGAGTGCTGGGTGTCAGACCAGCATATCTCATAAGTGTACCTAATTTGGGCTCACACTTTTGCTCTGACATGATAGAATCAATAATGATTTTTAAATAAGATTTTGGATTCTCTTGAACAATGAAATTTATTGCAAAGAAGGACTATTTTTCATGAAAGGGATGCCAGTTCATGTAGTCTTATTCTGTGACCTTAACCAAATTACAAGCAAAAGTATATAGACCTTAGGTAAATCTAAGTGACTCCACAAATGATAATAGCGAACACAAAAATGTCACTGGAACCACAACAGTAAGAATAAGCATTTTATTGAACACAAGCAGCTAAGTAAAAATGCAAGTTAAAAACCTTCAGCCAGAGGGCTTCCTCAAACGTTAACATTAAAACACAAGACAGCTGCAGAATGAATACTAGTACAAGAGCACATGATAAAACAATTAAAACAATTAACCTCATACAAAATTATGTTTATCTTTCAAAATTGGCTTTAAAGACACAGCACCATTTAAGCCTGATAAAACATAAGATTTAAAATGTAAAAACATTTTAGTTCTGTTAGTTCTATCTTTAGCAAAATATCTTCCCCTCTTAAATTCTCAGTACATATTTCCAAAATTAAAAATTTAAAATTATGATGCACTCCTTTATCATGTATATGCTTATACAATGCATTTGTTATTTTCTTCGTATTAACTTCTAACATGTGACTGCAATACAGTGTTTGAGTCTTTGATTCGTTTTCCCTATATTAAATGAGTCACATTGTTCACAACTTGCTAAATAGACATGATTCATACTGTTACAATTCCCATATACTCTCAACTCCATTTCTTGCATATACACTGGATGATAAAAAGTACTTCTTGTATCAATATAGGGTTCCTATAAAGTGATGGAAGATGCATTCTTTCAAATGCGTCTTGATAGAACTTTAAAGCACGAAAAGGCAAAATATCAAAATGGCATATAAGCGATTTCTTTCCCTGGGAAAGAAATCGCTTGGCCATTTCCGTTTTTTGCCATTTTCATCACTGTAGTGCGATCTCAGAGTTGGTATATTTAAGAATGGTGGTGTGGGGGGCACAGCCCCCCACATCGGAGGGTGTGGGGGTGAAGCCCCCCACTTTTTGTAATGTTTAAAGTTTTTTTTTTCTTTTGTGGAACATTGATTTTTTTCCCTTGGAAAGAAATCGCTGTTCTAATTGTTCAGGATTGTATATTTTCGCTTACATGGGGTCGATAAATCAGCGTTCGCTTTTTTAAGCGTTTGCTGATTTAATATAGACCCTCAATATATATGCAGAATGTACAATTATCACACTTAAAGGTACCTTTCTTACCTTGTTTAACATTAAGCTGTGTATTTGGTTGTTCTTTATAACATAAAATATTTTTAAAGTTTTTGTGCTTCTTCTGTGAAAAACTAGGGTGGTTAGCAATGGAATTCATCTCTGGAATATTCTGCAACATATGCCAATGACTGGCTATTATTTGCTTGACTGCTAAGGGGTTCCTATTACATGTCAATGTGCATCGTATATTTCTACTTGAACACTTCGTATCAATATTGTTTAACTGTTTTGAAGAAAAAGAAGGTATCCCTAAAGAGTCTGTCTGTCCTCTCAGACCTTCACATATAGCTTCCCCTTCATCTTGGTCATAACCTCTTTGAATAAAAATCTCTTATAGCTGAATCCATCTGATTTAACATATTGGATTCAACAATATTTAGCTTAGCCACTCTAAGGAATTGATCCTTAACAACATTTTTAAATATAAATTAAGGATGCATGCTACTTTTGTGTAACAAATTATTTGTTTTAACTGGTTTCTAATATAGAGATGTATCTAGCAAACCATACTGATTCTTCATACAGTAGAGAGTCGATTATCTGAACGTCGATTACCAGAAATGTCAGTTAGAAGAACCAACCTTTCAAAGTTTTCGGGTAGGAAAAATCATAAAGTCTGAATATGTAAACATTTTACATATTTGCTTGAGCATGTATTTGAGCTTGTGGCCAGCTCATGTGTGAAAAATATTCTCTATTGTCCATTGGAATGCAAATAACCCCTACTGAAACGCCCAATGTAATAGGTCATTTGCATATATCCCATGTTACCTCTAATACAAGACGTTTTAAGGAATCATATAGTGGATAATCTAGCTTGGCTAGATTTTTCTTGTAGTCTGTACTGATTGGTTTGTCTGTGTGACCTTGTTACTCATTGTTTTCATTTGTTAGTTGGAACAGAACTACCATATAGCTGAAACAGCTGATATCCTTAAGGGGTCATTTGTATATATCTCATATTATCTCTAATACAAGAGGTTTTAAGGAATCACACAGTGGAAAATCCAGCTTGGTTAGATTTTTCTTGTAGGTTTTACTGATTGGTTTGTCTGTACAACTCATTGTTTTTGATTTTAGATAAAATGATACATACTCATATACATATATAGTTGCACTGCATAACGGCAAATATTCAAATAAGCAAACATTCTTTTTACTTTGCTTTTCGCTCTAGCTACTCATTGTCTGAGATAACAGTACAGCACATTCTCAGAATTTACCCTTACTCTTCTGTTAGTATGTCTACTTAGCAGGGGTTATGGGAGGTGCAGGATGGCTTCTCCCCCTGCAAATTTTTTTTTCTGTTTTTTTTTTTTTTTTTTTTTTTAACATTTTGTTGTTCATTGTAAAATAATCACTCTTTTGAACATTCGATATTTGATGGAACAATCCTATTTATATATGTATAGAATTACTGGTCCTTATGTGGCAGCACTAAGTATGTGTGACTCTGCTATTTTTAGCACTTGTAGCATCCAGGAATGGACAAGCAGCATTCCCGTGGGGTAGACTGGCATACACAAAGTTTATCTAACAATGCTTTTTGCTTGGTTTGATATAGTGATAATATGAGGTGTGATGGAGTGCAGACCCTACAGTGGGTACCATTGCAGTGGTATACCTAATCTATACTGAGGCATAAATCACTTGAGCATCTGTTGATCAAATTTTATAAATCACAATGCTCTTTGCCTCAGTTAGTTGGATTGTGCATGCCAATGGTGCACATTTTGTGTTTTTTTCCCTTTTACTCACCATAGTACAACCAGGGAGTTGGAATATCTAATGTATGGGGGGGTAAAGGGGAGTGTGCCCCCCCAAAAAATATTGTTTTTTTACTTTTTATATTTTTAGAGTTATGCTTTTCAGTGCTGAAAATTCAGAAAAGTAAAATTTGCAATTTTGTATCTTGAATGAACATATGGAAGCACATCCATTGTTGTAACTATTACTGAGTGACCAAAACTATGAACGTGTACTTTTCTTCATCAAAAAACATAACTGCATTCTTGCAGAGGTGTATGTTTTAGTGCATATTTCAGTTACAACTGTGAGTTCTCCATCTGTATAGCTCAACATGGTGCATTCTGCTGTCAATATACTCATAGATTCAGCATAGATTCCCCTAAAAGTTTCCTCAGAAAATTTATTTTTACTTGTCCTCCCCCCAATCTTACCACGTAACTCTTCTAAGTTGTGGAGCAAAAATATATATTCTCCCTTCCCTGATCTTGGAATTTTAAAGTTATAGATTAATGCATAGAACAACCCTTGCAATTTTATAATGACAGTAGGATTATCTGAGTGTGAATTGTTGGAGGTATGATCTGTGAATTTTTTTCTTGTTCATGTCTATAGCACCTTTCAGCATATGTCTATTTGAAGTAAAATAGCTCCTTTTGATAATGTGACATTGTTTGGAGCTTTAATCTAATCACTTGTGAATTAATATCATGTCAGACAACATGAAGAAAAGAAATGTATGAGAAATAGGTACTTTTCCATTATCGGGGCAGCACTAGTAATGTGCGCTGGAATACTTATCACGAGGCTGCAATGATCGCACAGCTGCTCGCCCTAGTAAGTGTCAAATGTCCATATCCAGAAAGCAACACATGTAAACCACAGTTTACAGTTATCGAGGCAGCAGTTGTTATTGTTCCAGTTACCTTAATACAACTGAATGTTTTTGTTATTGTATAGTTTTACAATTTCCACTGATGAACAATGATCGCACTGTTGCTCGCTCTGAAGCGGCTGTTTTGAAAGACATATGAAACATGGACGAATGTGCTGCAGGGTTTGTGTCTTTAGTACACAACTAGGACATTTTACGGACATATCATGCAGCCTTTGTAATGACAAAATATAGAAACTTAGACTTCTTCATGAGTACATAACAGCATGGGGGTGAAATCAGAGATAAGCGGCAGGAGAGGGTAGTGGTCATCAACATTATTACACTGTGTAATGCAGCCCTTAGATTTATAAATTATAAAACTAATAAACCCTGCAGCACATTCATCCGTGTTTCTGTGTGTCATTCAAAACAACAGCTTTATAGCGAGCAGCTGTGCGATCATTGTGGCTGCATGATAAAGATGCCAGCGCACATTACTACTGCTGCCCCGATAACAGAAAAGTACAGAGAAATAAAATGCACTAAGATTAACTAAGGTGCTCTTCAACTGATGTATTAACCATTGCTTGTTACTTGTTATGTGTATTTTCATATTTACATTCATATTTTTATTCCTTGTGTGAGCTAGATTTTCTTGCAAGACATAATGTTAAACTTCATGGTGGCACACAGAAACACATTGTCTCCATCCAGTGAGAATGCGTTACAACTGCTGTTTTGTCAGTTGTCACCTTTTGTGAAGAAACAAACTTTTGGTATTTAAATATTTATATTACTATTGGAAAAATGTAATTCCTAGTATACTGCATGATATCTGCTGAAACCTTAGATGATGCTAGAGAAAACGCTTATTAATATAATATGTTTACTGTGAGTTTTGTAGATCAGATTGAGGAGTATCGAGTGCTGTTTATATTCTTAATTATACAACAACACATAGGATGGTATTCATAGCCCAGGTTCACATTTTTTGTAGCAGTTATTTGTGAAGAGCACTGCTACGCCTGTATACTAATTGCATGTTATTTGCAGAAAATAAGTAAATGCGAAAGATGTTTTAAAAAAAATGCCTAATTTGGTGAACTGCTTACACTTGCTGAAGTTAATCATTAAGTATGTGCTATGTACTACTAAGTGCTCATATAATTTCTGAAGTATTCAAGTACTGTGGAGGAGTAAAGCTATGTGCAAGCATGTTCAAATTATTTAAGGCAAGCAACATGTAGCACAGCTGTTTGTATTAACTTTTAAAAAATATTAAAGAGGTTGATGTGTTTTCTATAGGGTTGTCCTTAAGCAGACACCCTCATTGGTTTGTTAAAGGGTGGAATGGGTAATATAGGAAAAGGGAGAGGCACAACAAAGACAAAAACACAGAAAGAATATAACAAGAGGGTTGTGTTGGAGATGGTGCCAAAGGGTTGTTTGGGTAAGAAGTAGGTTAGGTGGTATAGGAGAGAGGATTAGGAAAGGCAGGATGTGAAGAGGAGCTGGTCACAGGAGGACATCTGGTCCACTGCTTAGGTGTTGCAGTAGAGCACCCCAGTGTTGAGTGGTTAGAGGCCATTGGTGGTCCTGTGTTTGGCACTGACTGGAACCACTGAAGAGCATAGTGGACTGGCTGAATATGTTTCTCCACTACCGGTACCACCACATCCTGAACCAAGTCTCAAAGTCCATGATCAATGTGCTTACCAGACTGCACTGTGCCAGGGTGCCTGCAGGATTAATGCCATCACCCTGATCCTTTAGCTCATCCCTGGATGGATAGAGTGGAGAGCAGTCCCTGACCTGGAAAGAATGTGGTTAGTCTGCTCCTAGGTTTTATGAACTTATATAAAAATGGACAAAATGTGAGGAAAAGGGAAAAAAAGACAAAGTAATACATGATTAAAAAAAAAGAAAAATAGGTATGGAAGGTAGGCAAACAGAAATTGAGACAATACATTCACTCATAATATATGCATCAGTGTGATCTTTATTAACAGTGATTTCTTAATTAATTAAATCTTTATTCAGAAAAAATATTCTGAGAAATGGTACTGGAAACATATTAACAATAAGTATGATGTTATCAATTGGTGGTATTTTTTACATTTGTAGTCTGCCGATAATAAGGAGATACAGTGGTGCAGCATAAGAAATGATAACCTATTTGAAATTTCTAGCTGACATGGATTGTGCTGCAGTTATGCACTGAAAGCACATTACTTCTTTTATTACTTTTGTGTATGAGTTACTTTTGGATTTATACTTGTAAAATAAAGTAAATAAAGAAAAAAAAAACAATCATGTATTATTCAGAACATATTTTTGAATTGTCACTTTTTTCCGGAAATGTGTTTGCATATTTTTGAGCATCCTTGGTCAATCTTTTTAGGTGGCTTTCTCCTGTCCCTGATTATATAAGCTCTCCTATTCTGTTGCATATAGAACACATAGATGATAGTTGCTTACTTATTACAGATGTGTGTTCAAATCTTTCTTAAAAGATTACATTCATTAATTAGCAAAACACAGAATTTATTCTTGTACTGAATCTGTGTGCTTATTTCTGTATTTATTCTGAATATGTTGTTGTTGTGTCTTTCTTTTCCGGTTAGAGTCGCTGTGAACTCCGGTCCGCTAATGATTGGCAGTTGATTTTTATGTGCCAAGTTGCCAGCCCTGATGCACAACCTTCAACGAAGGTACACTCATTCACGCATGTCTCCACGCAGAAGATGCTCCAGCTGAGTGTCGAACCGGTCAGCGTCTTACTGTGAGGAAACAACGCTACCGCAGCACCACCACCGCGGAATTGTATTTATTCTAAATATATCTCCCTTAAATGTTTACATTTACTAACTAGCAAAGCATAGATTTTCTTAAAGTATTTCTACTGAATTCGTTTGTAATACTTGTTTACTGCAAGTTGAACTACAAGGAAATCTTTATTTCCTTCAGATTGTTACATTTGATGTTTGTGTACAACTTGCATGTTTGGGGATGGGTACTTTTGCAAATATTTCCATTGAAGTTACCTCTTTGCACTTTGCCTTGCATACTTAAATACATTTTTGAGTCAGCCAGATCATGTAATGTTTCAAGCACAGGTTCACACCTTCATCAGTACTGCCATGTTCCGAAGTGCCCTCTGCACTGTGACATCATCATAATTGAAGCCAGTTACCTTGTTCTAGGGTCATTAAGTACACAACTGCTATTATTGGCAAGTTTGGTTTTACCAAACTATCTTGTCACACACACACACACACACACACACACACACACACACACACACACACACACACACACATACATATATATTTTATTTTTATTTAACATTTGTTTACCAGGAAAGTCCAACTTGAAACAAAGCCAATTTTTAGCGGAGGCCCAGGGAGAAATGCTCCAGATGTATGTTTTTGAAATTGTGGGTGGAAACCGGAGCACCCAGAGGAAACCTACACAAACGCAAGGAGGACATGCAGACTCCACCCAGAAGGCACGCCAGCAGAGAATTCAACTGGAGAACCTCTTGCTGTGAGGCAACAATGCTACCGCTGCACCACTGCGTCGTCCTGTATCCTATAACCTATATGTATGTTTATATATATATATATATATATATATATATATATATATATATATATATATATATATATATATATATATATATATATATATATATATATATATATATATATATGTGTGTGTGTGTGTGTGTGTGTATGTATATATATATATATATATATATATATATATATATATATATATATATATATATATATATATTATATGCCATGTGTATGTTAAGTGTCCTCCACATCTCATTACACAGCATACAGTTGTGCACTCTATTACCTAAGCAGTAACATATTTAATTAATTTCTTACAGGGACAACAGCAGAAATGAACAGTTCCACTATATCAGTAAATCTAAAGTAAATCAGTAGCAGAATGCTGGATGGTAATGCAGATACCATAGTTATATTTATAACTCAACTGAAGCAAACAGTGCAGCAACCATAAAAGTTCAACTAGAAAAGAAAAAACAGCAAATGCACTGTGTGCAAAATTCCGTCTCTGTGTCTTGGAAATTCACCTCTATTCAATGCTCATAACAGTCCACAACACCTTCAATGATACCAGGTAGAAGTGAATAAAAGTTTATTGTAATGCCAACAAACAAATAATGGTTAAGCACTTTCACTTGAATACAACAAGCTTCCTCAGAACACCATAGCTTGCATCACAGTTGTTTAAATAACTTTTTTGGCGCCAAAATTCAGTTTGAAATTTTAAAGCTATACACACATCCTATAACCATTGTTCTCTGTTCATAAAATCTTAAATAATATTCGTATTATTTCTAAAATCAATGTTACATATGATATATATTGATAAAATGAACAAGTTAAAAAACTGAAAAAATGTTAACAAATGCATTTACATCTAGATCATATCAAAGCATGTTTGAAAAACATATAACAATGTACCTTATAAATAGTTCATTTTAAGGCCAGTAGTGGTTTGACAGATACAGTGTCATTTAAACCTGGTATAGTCGAAGCATCCGTGTATATTTGCCACCAAAATTCTTTATATAATAATAAATTATTAAAGTCACCTCCTCTGTTATTGGTGTGCACATTACTCTACAGGTTGTACAGGGGGGAAAAAAGACATGCACCTCAACACCAGTGTCTCCACACCCACAGGAAGATATTTTGGATGATGCCTAAATTTAGAGGTAACAGTGTCCACTGTGACACCTTTACAAATGGGTGCAAGGCAGAGATGTATGTCCTGGCTGCCTTCAGAAACTTTTAAAGCATTGGCTTCCCACTAGAAAATGTGATGTGGTAGTGTTAAAGCTCAGTGCACTGCAACAGGGTGTCAGAAATCAGAGTCCAACAGGGTGTATGTGAGGATTTCCAGTACAATATGGAATTAGTTGAGAGTAGGGGTGATCCCATGATCATACTGATCGCTAGAATGATGACACACCAGACATCCATGTTCACCACCATTTGTACACTAGTGAGGGCTTACCAGATTCAAATAGGAGTCAGTTTTGGAAGGGGAGAAGGATGGGTTATTGTTCAGACACAGGGGGTCATAACAAACTGCACTACAAATGCCACTCAAGATGGTGGAGGAAACATGGAGGAACAGATACAACAGATTTCATGCAGGTCATGTCAGCATTCATCTACGCATAGCAGAACCTCTCATTCTAGGCCTTGATCCTTCAGCACTGTGACATCAGTATCTATAGGTTCCCCTGCCTCAGATCATGTCATTATAAGAAATCACCATCAAGCTCACATAATAGCCCCTCCTCGAGATCATGCGCACATTCATCTTCCCTATCTTTCAGAGATATAGTATATGACACATTTGATCTTGACCTGCTGTGACTCAGGCAAGACATTTCATGTACTTACATTATGAAATGTAGCTTCTGACTACCATGCCTTTCAATACACTGATGAAAATGTTTAACTTCAAATACAATGAGTTAGAAAAAAAAGTTAAATGCAGAATATGAGCATGCACAATATTACACAGGACTAAGAGGCTTTTCATGTGCATGCATTTAATTTCAATAATTGTACTGCTTACAATTTTAGAAAATAATTTTGACAGAGAGGTGTAGGGAATACCATGCACATTGCAATGTTTACTACAATGAAGTGCTATCTGTTATCGAGAGTTTCAGTTCAGAAATAGTACAGCAGACAATTACACAGAACACAAAACAAATAATGCACGGTATGATGATGAGAGATATTGCCATCTATGTCAGGGAGAATAGGGCAGTGCATGTGTAACATATGCCAGCATAGTTAGCTGGAGTTTTGCAAATAATTTTGTGCCATTTGACTATCACACTGACTTATACAGATACTTGTGTTAAAAATGTATAAACAGTGTTATTATAACTGATTACATGTTTATGTTTAAACAAAGAATTCTGGAATGGAAGATTAGAAGTTTTTGAAATTGTTCTATACCTTTCAGAAACTGTAACAGATCTTAGCAAAGCACTGAGTGTGAATTATACCAGAGTCAGGTGATCAAATGTGATGTCATTCTATAACATGTACTGAGAGGATGGAACTCTCACAGCAGTTTGTTTTGTTTTCTTTTCTTTGGAATCTGATATAAAGATCTATGACAGTTATCACAGTCAGTTCAGTTAGTTCAGTTCAGTTAGTTAGAAGCTCATCACCTTGCCTTGTGGAAGTAAGAATATCAATAGCCTGTCTTGCCTTGGTGTATTAATTAAGTTAGCTAGGGAACAGTTATTCTTCAGTCTGTCAGGGAACACAGTGAGATTAATTAAGTATTGTTTTTCTGCAACTGTGTGCATCTGTCCAACTGTGTTATTTTTATTTCTCCTGTGATTAAAACTCTGGTGTTTATTGTACTTAGATATTTAGTATTCTCATGTTTTCTATGTTATTATGTATTATTAAATATTTTTATACCTTTCATTGTGGCTGGTCTTTTAGAGAATACTTTTAAAATCTTGAGAGTGAATATGCTTATTTTAGTGATGCCTTGGCCACTCTGAAAAGCCTTGCTGCTTTGGTTGCACTCTATCATTTATATTAGTATTGATTTTACTCAGTATAATTGGATACCCTTGTAAAAGCCTTAGATTGGCTGACTGGTGGCAGCATGGTTACTTTATAGTCTGGGCAGAAGGGGTACAGCTAGTAAGTCTGTGCCAGCCTTTCCCAGGTGTGTGTGTGTATGTAAAAATCAAATTCCCAGGTGTGGGTGTGTCAGCTACTTGGAACTAGGACACAGTGCTCCAAAGTGATTCTTCTTTGGGATTTGGAGAGACAGATAGTCCAGTCCCAAGTCTGGAGTGTGTTCCCTTTGTGCTCTTGGGGGAAATCATACTTGATGCAGAGAGAGAGAGAGAGAGAGAGAGAGAGAGAGAGCACTGTATAAATCCATTTCTGTTTTTAGTGGTCATCTCGCACCAGTGTCAGTGGTGAGGATTGAGGATTTTTGATTACTGGACTGGGGTAAAGAGGCTGTCACATATTGGTGGGAGACCAGTGGGTTATTACTTGATCTTCAGCAGCCTGTGGGCAGTTGTCACTGAATGTGTGTGTATGCCAAACAACCAGAAGGTAAACATTCAGAGTTTCATTTTCACAACAGTTTTATTTATTTTTGTTAGTTTAATTTAGTCAGGGAAAGCAGGCAAAGATGTCAGCAGAGGATTATGGTAAGCTGACAAAGAAGCAGTTGGCCAAGGTATGTGAATCAAAAGGACTAGTGCATGCTAACTGGACTAAAGAGAAAATTATTTCAGCTTTAATTGCGGCTGCAGTGTGGACCAGTGACCAGGAAGACAATCAGACTGGTATTGGGGATGTGCAGTCTTCAGAAACAGGACAGTTCACCTTTTCCTCAGAGGACTTAAAAATACATCTGGAGTTAAAGAGAATTGAAATAGAGACCAAAGAGAGACTGCAATATTTGGATGCTGAAGAAAAGTAGAAGTAGCGTCAGCATGAACATGAGACTGAAGACAGATTGCAGCATTGGGAGACCAAAGAAAAGGACAAGCAGCTTCAGCATGAGAGAGAAATGCTGACCCTTTATCAGGGTCATACAGGTAATGGGGATGGGAATAACTGGATCCAAGAAGCAATAAAGGTCAGTAAATGTTTTCCGCAATTTGCAGATGGGGATGACTTTGATAGTTTTATTCATATATTCAAAAGAGTATGTAAATGGTATAATGTTGACCAAGAGCTCTGGGTATGGTTCCTGACCCCCTTACTCCATGATAAATCTGTAACTGCTGTTTCTAAATTGTCTGATACTAATTGTTTAAACTATGATAGCGAGAAACAATCTTTAATGAACTGTTATAAGTTAACACCTGAAGCTTACAGAAAAAAAGTTTTGTGAGCATAGACCTAAGGCAGATTAAAGTTTATATGATTATATTGCTTAGATGAGCACTTATTTTCATAGGTGGGTGAGCGGGTGTCAGGTCACCTCTTCTGAAAGACTGGCAGACCTTTTGGTGAGTGAAAAAGCCCTTAGTACTTTGTCTGAGGACTTGAGAATCTGGTTGGCAGACCGGGAGTGTAACTCTGCAGATGAGCTGGGGAGAAAAGGGGATCTGTACTTAGCAAGCAGGGCATCAATGCACAAGAAGGGGATGCCTAGTGCTTCACATGGATATAAGGAAACCCATGGTGGGTAGCCTAAATCAGCCCAACAAAGTTTACCAGTAACAGGGGAAGCCACTAGTTCAAGTATACAGCCAGGATCAAGGGGTAGATGTTTTAAATGTAACCAGAGAGGCCGTGTAGCATACAAATGTCCACTGAAGCAAGGTGGGAACAAAAGTTGAGGAACCCAGCAAGTGGGAATCACAGTATGCCAGTAGCAAGTTGTCTGGAGATAACAGGGGTACCAAACTATCACTGGAGTTTGTAGCCTATCTTAGTGGATAGAAAACAGGCCACTGCTAAGATTGACATAACCTCTGATATAACTATTGTGAAACCTGCAGTGGTTAAAGAGGAGCAGTACTTGCTTGGGAAGTCCACTTGAATCAAAGCTTTAGGAGGGATCCCATTCCAAATACCTTTGGCCAGGGTTCACCTTGACTGGGAGGCTAGAAAAGGAAGCAAGCAGGTAGCTGTGTTTGGGGATATTCCTGTAGATGTCCTGATAAGGAATGATTTTGATAATGCAGTACCTTGTGTACATGCAGTTACATGCAGTCAGGCCTGGAGACAGGCATGTAAGTCTGGTAGGCTGAGGAGACCCAGACAGACCCTCATACCTGAAGCTGGGGCTGGTGATGTGGCTATTTTAGGGAGGGAGCTACCCTGTAGCAGTGAGCCTGATAGTGAGCCACAGCTGCTGGTAGGTACTGATGTTCCCATGGACAGGGTGGCTGCAAGGACAGAGGTGAGTGATAGTACCCAGGCTGATGGTGAGGCAACATTGTGACAAGATACTAGGCTTTCTCTGGAATAGGAGCTGGGAAGCATCACAAAGGTAGAGTTGAGACAGACTCAGCTTTCAGACCCTACCTTACAAGGCTTGAGGGAGGTAGCTAAGGAGACACTTGATGTTCAAGGAAAAGAGGAGTCTGTATGTTGGAAAAATGGTTACTTTATAGAGAGTGGACCCCTGAGGGAGGACTAGAGGGTGAGATAATACAGAAGTTGGTAGTGCCCAGAGCTTACCATTTGGCACTTCTAGCCATAGCCCATGACATTCCTTTTGTAGGTCATATTGGTATAAAGTGTACCAAGAGACATATTATTTATTGTCCTGGGATTGCAAGGGAGGTAACAGGCCAGGGACAAGGTCAAAGCTCTGTTGATGACTTTACCTGTAATTGAGCAGCAGTTTCAGAGGATAGGTATGGATATTGTAGGGTCTCTGCTTACACCATGTTCCACAGGGATGAAGTATATCCTGGTTCTAGTAGACTATTCTACTTTATACCCTGAGGTGGTGGCTCAGTCCTCCCTCAAGTCAGATAAGGTGGCAAATGCTTTGTTAGAGATTTTTAGCAGGGTAGGTTTCCTGAGAGAAATACTGACTGACAGAGGTGCCAGTTTCATGTCAGACCTGCTGCCTTGTCTCTGGAAGCATTGTGGGGTGAAGCACTTAAAAACCACCATCTACCACCCCCAGAATGATGGTCTTTTAGAGAGGTTAAAACTCTACACTAAAGACCTTGCTACAGGTATTTGCAGACCAGTTTAAGAGAGAGTGGGACAAATATTTTTCCCCATCTGATACTTGCATACAGAAGGGTACCACAGGAATCCATAGGTTTTTCACCCTTTGAGTTGCTGTATGGGCATAGGGTGAGGGGTCCTTTAGATTTGATTCATGATGAGTGGGAGGGTGAGTGTGACTCCCACAAGAAGTCTGCTATGGCATGTGTTCTAAACCTCAGGACAAGGCTTAGGGAGCTCATGGGCTTGGCCCAGGAAAACCTGGCAGGAGCCCAACAGCAGAAAAAGGTCTGGTATGACAGAAATGCTTGAGCCCAGGAGTATGCTATGGGACAGCAAGATATGATGGTCATTCTTGTCAGACACAGTAAGCTGCAGGCAGCTTGGAAGGGACCATTCAAAGTGGTAAGGAAAGTCAGTAATGTTAATTGCATGGTAAACAAATTGAACCCTGTTAACATGATGAAGTCTTACCATGATAGGGAGACCCTGGTGCTGAGTATTTGCAGTGGATGGCGTGATGAGTCTGAGAGGGAACTGGTGACTGATCTCCTCAGTGAGGCTCAGACTGACACCTCTGTGGAGGGGGTAGTGATATCCCAGGGCTATCCCCTACCCAGGTTTGAGAAATTCGAGCAGTGTTGCAGGAGTTTTGGGGCATGTTCACTGTGAAACCTAGCTGCATCCATGTGGTACAGCACCATGTGGATACAGAACCCCAAAAGCCAATCAAGCAGGCCCCTTATAGGATACCTGAGTGAATAAGAGAGACTCTGAGGGAAGATATTGGAACCATGGGTAATCCAGGAGTCCAGCAGTCCCTGGGTCTCCCCAGTGGTGCTGGTACCAAAGAAAGATGGTAGCATCAGATTCTGCATGGACTACAGAAAACTAAACAGTCACACAGAGTCGGATGCTTACCCCATGCCTAGGACAGATGAAGCCTTAGAACAGTTGGGTGGGCCTAAGTGTCAGATCACTATTGATTTGAATAAAGGCTACTGGCAGGTGCTCTTGACTGCCATCACTAGAGAATGGCCAGCCTTTTTGACTCATTTCAGATTATACAAGTTCACAAAGATGCCCTTTGGGATATAAAATGCCCTAGCAACCTTCTAGAGGCAGGCAGATTGTATCCTAGCAGGAGCAAGAGATTATTCCATTGCTTACCTGGATGATATTGCCATCTACAGCCATTCCTGGCAAGTGCACCTTCAGCATGTCAGTGTGGTCCTGGGTAGACTGAAAAGCGCAGGGTTGACCACTAAGCCCAAGAAGTGTCAGGTGGGTATGGCAGAGGTCTTTTATCTGGGACATAGAGTGGGGAGTGGTAAGATTAGGCCAAAACCTGACAAAGTGGAAGCTATTCAGGCATGGCCTCCCCCTGTTACCAAAAAGCAGATGAGGGCATTCTTGGGGACAGCGAGGTATGGCAGAAAGTTTGTTTCCAATTATAGTACAATAGTTGCTCCCCTCACAGACCTGACAAGGAAAAATAAGCCATATAAGGTAGTGTGAACCCTAGCCTGTAAGCAAGCATTCTAGAAGTTTAAAGGGGCTTTGGGAGGACCCTCTGTGTTTGCCAGTCCAGATTTCAGCAAATAATTTGTTGTGTAGCTGGATGCCTCAAACCATGGGGTGAGGGCTGTACTCAGCCATGTTTCCTCAGAGAGAGAAGAGCACCAAGTTGTATAACTCAGCCATAGACTCCAACCCCGGGAGGAATGTTATGCAGCTGAAAAAAAATGTCTAGTCATAGTATGGGCACTACAGAAACTTCAGCCTTATCTATATGGAAGGAAATTTACTATGGTTATAGACCACAATCCCTTAACATGGCTACATACAGTCAGCCAACAAAATGCCAAGTTATTAAGGTGGAGCCTAGGGTTGCAGGCATAAGACATGATAGTGGAGCACCATAGTAGGGACAGCATTGTCATTGTAGATGGACTCTCAAGACAGGATATAGGTTAATGTGTTCTCAGACAGACCCATTTCTCTCAAACAATACTCTTCCAGGGTCACTTAAAAATCTAGCGTGAGTCTTCAAAAGGGGAGAGAGATATGATGATGTGAGGTATTGCCATCTGTGCCATGGAGACTAAGGCAGTGTGTGCGTAACATATGCCAGCATAGTTAGCGGGAGTTTTCTAAATAATTTTGTGTCATTTGACTATCACACTGACTTGTACAGATGCTTGTGTTAAAATGTATCAACAGTGCTATTATAACTGATTCAATGTTTATGTTTAAATAAGGAATTCTGGAAGGGAAGAGTAGAAGTTTTTGAAATTGTTCTCTATCTTTCAGATACTGCAACAAATCTTACCAAATTCTGAATGTGTATTGTACCAGGGTCAGGTGATTAAATATCATGTCATTGTATAACCAGCACTGAGAGGATGGACTTCTCACAGCAGTTTATTTTGTTTTGCTTTCTTTGGAACCTGATATAAAGATCTATGACAGTTATCACAGTCAGTTCAGTTAGTTCGGTTCAGTTAGTTAGAAGCTCATCACCTTGCTTTGTGGAAATAATCATTTCGCATCTGTATTAATTAAGTTAGCTAGGGAACAGTTATTCTTTAGATTGTCAGGAAATGCAGTGAAATTACTTAAGTATTGATTTTCTGCATATGTGTGAATCTGTCCAATTATGTTATTTTTATTTCTCCTATAACTGAAACTCTGGTGTTTACTGTACTTAGATATTTAGTATTCTCATGTTTTCTATTTTATTATTTATTATTAAATATGTTATATTTTATTATTCTTTTAGGGAATACCTTTAATATCTTGAGAATGCTTATGCTTATTTTAGTGATGCCTTGGCCACTCTGAAAAGGCTTGCTGATTTGGTTACACTCTACCATTTATATTAGTATTTATTTTACTCAGTACAATTGGATATCCTTGTAAGAGCCTTAGACTGATTGACTGGTGGCAGTGTGGTTAACTTATACTTTGGGCAGAAGGGGTACAGCTAGGAAATCAATGCCAGCCTTCCCCAGGAGTGTGTGTATGTGCAAAAATCAAATACCCAGGTGTAGGTGTGTCAGCTACTTGGAACTTGGATACAGTGTCCCAAAGTAGTCTTGTTTGGGATCTGGAGTGACAGCTAGTCCAGTCCCAGGTCTGCAGCATGTTCCATGTGTGCTCTTGGGGGAAATTGTGCTTGATGAAAAGAGATGCATCTGAAAATATTGTGTAAATCCATTCCTGTTTTAAGTGATCATCTCTCACCAATGTCAGAGGTGAGGATTAAGGCTCCCTGATTACTGGCTTGGGATAGAGAGGCCATTGCACACACTATTAACAGAATAACACACACCTTAAAAAAAGATTACATGAACATCATGTATCTACACTTGCACTGTTGCTACTTCACCCCAGCAATGCACAAATTATGATTTCTATTTATGAGGGCACAGTTTGGTGTGTATAACATAATGAAATAATCTGATGTGCTCTACCTTAACAGAGATTATGTATGATCTATCACAGCAGAAACTGAGGTAGCATTGCTTAATATAAAACAGGATGGGATACCTTTTCCTTTCCAGTGCAAGTTATAAAGTCATGTTAAATGCAAGTTTACAGATTTTAGTACTACAATTTTGCAAAGTCCAAGCAGTCAAATACCAAAATAGTTTTTTTATTAAATTTACCTTTTCAACAGATTCAGATCCTTTAAAAAAATTCTTCTGCAAAACAGTTAAAATGTAAAATATTCCTTATACATTACTTTATGACACCACTGAAGTAATATCAGTGGCAGTCAGGTATTACTTTTATAAACAATAATAAGAGCACCTGTTTGGAAATAAAAAAGTATTTCAAGGTAAGAAAAAATGTCTGATGAACAAGGACAGTAGGCCATGAACCACACAGCATTGTCCAACATAGCATTGCATACATTATTTATGCTTTGTGTGTTCTTTATAAAAAAAATTATAAAAACTGTTTTTTCTTAAACAGGTTATGTTCTCCCACAATGGACCAACCCCCAGCAGTTTATCTGGTCCATCAATGAAGAGCAACGAAGAAAGTTTAAAATGGAAAACAAATAAAAAACAAAAAACTGCACATGCTCATCTAGTTTTGTTTTTATTTTTTATAAGAAAGGAAACACTAACCTGAATGTCATGATCTATAATTCTGGTCTAGATGCAGCCCCTTTACCTGCTCAGCCATATGCTATGCACGAGCTTGCCCTATGGGATCTATTCCTACCGCTGTCAGCTGGTCATCATTAGTCATAGTTGGACTGGAACTGGGAACTGCAGTGTCAACATGGGTCACTTCACCACCAAACTGGTGCATAATCATGCTGTACAGAATGCAACACATTATACGTGCAGTAGCTGGGTCATACTGAAGGGCACCCCCAGACACATCCAGGCATATGAAATGACTTTTCAACATGCCAAAGGCTCTCTCAATAACAGTATGAGTCTGGAACAGGGATGTACTAAAATTATCTTCCACACCTCCACTCGCTTTTCTCATTTGTGTGAGTCATGGGTCGAGTGGAAATCCTACATCACCTGAAAAATGAAACAAAAAAGTGAAAAGG
Source organism: Protopterus annectens (assembly GCF_019279795.1). NCBI lineage: Eukaryota > Metazoa > Chordata > Ceratodontiformes > Protopteridae > Protopterus > Protopterus annectens. The sequence goes on from NC_056737.1 coordinate 282,904,101, forward strand.
GGGTAAAGGAAGGAAAAAAACACATTTTACTATGAATAACTAATTAAATGAAAAAAAAACCACTTACCAACAATATGATAATTGGGCATTCTACCATGCAGGAAGAGGTGGTAGGGTGAGATAGTGTGCCAGATAAGGGAAAAATATGCACTGCCAGGATGTTGGGCAAACACAGTAATGAGCAGTCCCATGCATCACACACCACCTGGCAGATAATAGGATGGTAGCCCTTCCTATTTTGGTAATACTCCTCCAATGGACCAGGTGGGCACTAATTGCAACATTGGTACAACCTATCACACCAAGAACATCACAGAAATTCTGAAAATAAAACAACTATGAAAGCCTGTCATGTACCTCAGGAAGCCATAATTTCAATGTGGCTCAACACCCTGACCACATGTAAAACTTTGAAAAGGGGGGGGGGTGATGATTACAATTAATAGTAAGTGGCTAGTCCACACTTTTATATCACCAGTGCCAAACACAAAATACCATTAAAAACAAAAACTACAAGTCATGCACCATAAACAATATATGATAGTTAAACATCTTGAAAGAAAATAATAAGGTAAACCTCCATGCACTTATCATTCACCACTTTGAATATTTTCACTCAAGGTTCTAGAGTCATGGAGAAAATGGAAAACTTATTTTGCTAAACATACATATTTCCCTTGCTCTGAGGTTGTGCGACCTTGGAGAGGGACTGCTAAAGCAGTCTCTGGGATTCAGGAAGCTGTATTTTCCTTGAAGGAACAGTGTAGCCGCAACTGCATGGAAAATGGCTGCCGAGCGATTCAGGATAGTGCCGTTTTCACATGCACAAGCCGTCCTACACTGTTCTAGTATGGAAAACTATGCGGCAGGAAAATCACCTCATTTGGTGGTGAAAACCATGCAAATTAGGTGATTTAGCGATTCACCAAGCTGCCAGGTCTCCATGCTAGAACAGTGTCAGTGCAGAAATATATTCGGATAATAACTGAGAAGATTTCTGCAAATGACAAAACAGAGACATGACAGCTTGTGAAAAAGCATGTATTATGTACATTAGACATGCCAATGGCCAAATATAAAGCCATTGGCATTAAAAAGTGATTAATTATTAAGAATATTACACTTTTTTTGGCTGATCTCAGCTGTTTAAGCATAGGGCAGCAGCGTGCAAATGAGATCAGGCCGAAAATTTTTAAAAAAATGGGAAAACTCAATTTTAAGTTAAATCTGCATTTTGCCATTATAGTCAATGGCATGCAGAATGTAAACAATACCAGAGATCACTGGTTGTCAAGGGGAAAGGGTCCATTTTAGTGCAGTAACTATTGATCTGCACATTGGGGTATGCAAATGAGGGGAGTTATACTGAATCACATATTTCTTCAAAGTGTCAACTTGTACCTAACAGTGTAGGTGCAGCAATACAACAGTGCACGTCTAAGAGCTGAATGACTTCATAAGGGGGTGTGTCATGCTTGCTGTAAGCTCATTGGAGCTCTGTGGCCCGTATTTGCCCTTAGTTAAGCAAAGCTAAGGAAGGGGGTGTGTCAGATGTGCCTGAACACTGTGTACATAGCCTAAATGGGTGTGCACAACGCGCACCGATTTTTAAACATAAAAAAACCCCAAAAAACAAAAAAAAAAAAAAAAGAGGAAATGGCAGCACTGTTTACATTTCAGCACTGAGTTTGCACATTATGCCCTGGGGCTTAAATAGGGAGGAACTGGGAAAGGGAAACAGCAGTAGGAAGGCAATCAAGGAGAACTAACATAGCTGTCAGGTGGAATGTATTAGAATCAGCCAATTACACATGCAGCAGCCTGGTGCACTACTATAAACTATACAAACACCTTTCATACTGTTTTTTTCCCACAAACTATACACCACAGGTATACACAGACGGAGGATTTTTAACTAGCAAAGCTAACTAAAAATGTTAGAGACTGCTGCTGCTTTACTCCATCAATATGTTCTAAACACTGAGGATGATGAGGAGGAGAATGCTGACAACCAACTCACAGTGAGGAGGAGGAAAAGAGTGTACAGACCCAGGTAACATACCAGGGCCTACATGAGCTGGAGATAGTAGAGTGCTGTAGGGTGGACAGGGACATTCTACAGCAAATCGTCCAGCTGTGCCATCCTCGCCTCTCACACAGAACCAACAGAGGGGATACCAAGGTATGTGTAGGCTTAAGAATACTAGCTACAGGTACTTTCCAAAGACCAACTGAGAATATCATGGGGGTCTCACAGGCATCAGCATCCAGGGTACTCCACCAGTTCCTGGATGTCATGACACCACATGCCAATGTGCACATATATTTTCCCAACACCCGTCAGGTGTTGACAGAAGTATGCGTCTCTTCCACTGTATAGCAAAATACCCTGAGGTAGTTGGTGCTATAGACTGCATGCATATCCACATCAAATCACCATCCAGCGAGCGAAGTAGGGTCTACATAAACTGCAAGGGCTTCCCCTCTATCAACTACCAGATCATGTGCGATGCCCAGGGCATTATCATGAGTGTGTGTGCTGGCAGCCCTGGAAGCTATCATGACTCCCACATCTGGCATTGCTCACAGCTGTATCAGGGGTTTGCCAGGGGGGACATCCCATATGGCTATCTAGTGGGGGATACTGGCAGTACACTGGAGCCGTGGTTGATAACACCCATCAGAAATGCACATACACCCGAACAAGAACACCATAATGAGGCACATGCACAAACCAGGATCATTGGAGAGCATGTGTTTGGGATGCACAAGTCACGGTTCCACTGCCTTGACATACCCGGTAGAGCCTTGCAGTACTCTCCAGCTACATGTACGCAAATGTTCATAGTATGTACCATGCTACACAATATGATCCTGCAGAAACAGCTGCAGCAGGAACAGTATGAGGCAGGGCCACACAGCCCTCCTACCATTGCCAAGGCCAGAACAGGCACAGAGGTACTTGGAGGAGGAACTTCCTGAGCCTGCCAATGTAAGCAGAAGGAGGCATGCTCAGTATGCCCAGGCCTTGGAAAAGAGGCAACGCATAGCACACACACTAACACTGCAGGTACCCAGGGACTGATACCTCTCTCTGACTCACACATACAGTAAAAGGGATGCCAAACATGGCACTACCTGTGTCTTACCATGTATAGGGATTGTACTACATGCATCCGACATAGTCAGCCCTCCAGCACCGTCATCAATACTGGCCCACTGACAAGGTAAGTCACCCTTCCTATCAATTACTGAATTAAGTAGTATGTTCTGATAGTTGTATTTATGGTATGGATGCAAGCATGCAAGGGAAATGGGTGGCTGAATGGGATAGCAGCAGACAGCTGACAGCTATATGGGTCAGCAGGAAATCCATAACAAATACTGGTGTCAACATACTAGGCAGTACTACACAAGGTGACAACCCCAACACAATACATGTGATGGCCCAAATAACTGTGGGTGTCAACAGGTCACACACATGGATGTCAATGAGGGTCACATACCCACCACCAGCATCACCCAGCAGGACAGGTGTAGATGACCATAAAAAAAGGCCGGGATAAGGCCCCCAAATTATGGCAATGGTGAACAGCCCCCTCCCCCTCCAGACCTACACAGACAAACTACAACAGGTCTGGCAGTTTCATTTTAGTTCTGAAGTGTAAGAAGTCTGAAACTGAAATTTATGCCATTAAAATCTAACATGTGTACTCTACTGATATGCCTCCTTTCTGCATGATAGGCCACAATACAATATGAAATGGAAGCCAACAGAGTAACCGAAATACCGGTACAATCATTGCAAATGTTTAAAGTCTTCAGGTGTGCACCCCCCCCACAATCCTATGTAGAAATGCAGTAACGTGTAAGTTTGAGGAGTAATATCACTGGAGCACACAGATTGCCAGCGCTGTCCCAATCTACATTGTTGCATATGTACAATATGCAGGGGTCAGTGCAGCAAGTTTGTTGTGTGTTTAATATTACCTGGAAGTGGTCAGCATGTGGGCCTGGATGATTGCATCTCAGTGGCCTAGGTACAGTGCAGTGGTCAACAGGTCCATGTTCCAACAACTGCAGTGCCAGCCACACTGCTTCTCAGTTACACCCATGTCAGCAGTTGTACATAATCACTGTCCAGATGTCAATATCTGTCACCATCGGAAAGCTGAACATGCCATGAACGAGGGCCCATACATAGAAACAATACACAGGGAAGAAAATAGTGTGGGAAGAAATAGCCAGGGAATTGTTATGGCTAGGCTTGTATAGGCCCTAGGGCTGATAGCCTAGTACCAACCTATGAACCTAGGTGGAAGTAACTTACACATAGTGCATATAAAATAACAGTCAACTGCACACAACTTTGGAATTATACATAGAGGTTACCATCACATTAGTTGTCCCTCTAGTATGGAATACTAGTAGTCCGGCCAATTACTGGCAGACCACAAAAGACACAGTTATAAAGTAATGACAGGCTGCCCATGTCCACACACAAGCCAGCATAAGGGGAATGTCCCAAGTATACCTGTGAGTCAGGGGACAGTAGCTTCCATATCACACATGCACCCAGCTTTCTCCACCAACAGCCACAGGTTTATCACAGGTGATATCCTTGCTGTACGGAATGAGTACAGCATGAACCCATCTCTGAATGGGAATACATACATGATGCTGCATGCTAAATAGGTGTCCAATGCAGGTGTGTCACTAGCTGTAAGCAGCAACCTGATCACATCCAGACTTGTGAATCAGTATAAACAGGAAGGATTGACAGGAACACCTCAACCACTTACCAGTGTCACCCCAGGGTAATCCACTGGCTTCCAGCCTGGGAACATATGAGTGGCAGAATGCACTGGCCTTCTACAGATGGCCTGCAGCACTCTCAAATGGCCTACAGTCCTCTGGCAAAGGCCCATGCCTCACCCATAGTGCCAATGTATGGAATATCAGGGGGTCCTAACTAACAACCTAACACAGTAAAGAAAACAAATGCAAGACCATGCTGACAAATGCCAGTAACATGCCTCCCCATGTCATACTGCAAGAACTGTGGACCAGGCTATAAATACTACTGGGATAAAGGCCCAACTATAGGGATATCTCAGAGATATTTGTTTTATAATGTTAGGAAGAGGAGAGAATAACAGAGGGGGGTGTAGAAACATGGATGTCATGGAGTGTATGAAGTCTGAAACTTTAATATCTGCCCATACTACCCCCTGACTACAAACCCATGAATAAAAAGCCACAAAATTGCTTGTAAACCACAATGTGAAGGTAAACTGACCAGGTATATGAGTCCTGGCTCTGGATAACCTGGTGTATCTGCACAGCTGAGAGGTATGGCCCCAGCAGGATATGACCATTCCATTAAGTTGAGAAAAGCACAAGTAGGGGATTCCCAGCCAGCATACTACAAAGGTGCTGGACCATTTATACAGAACCAGAAGTCTATTGTCTGTAGCTACCCCTCCACATTGGCAGGAGTGTGCCAGAATGTGTAGTCTATATGCCTCAGAATATTGGTCTCAGCTTCATTCATCTTGCAGTGCCCTGGTAAATAACTCTGAGCAAAGAATGATAACTGTCAGTAGTTGATGACATGATACATCATGGTGTAGAACAGTATATATGCCAGAAAATCTATGCTACAACCAACTGTGTTACATAAGCACCACAGACAGCAATAGTGACAGTATCCCCCATATGTTATGCCCATTGTGTCTCCATATTGGCAACCTATCTACAGATATCCTACAGAAACAGGTTGCTAGGTGTAGCTGTAGCACACAAAACCCTGAACTGGACTCCAACTCTCCCTGGAATGGATGCACACACTCAGTATAGGAGGTCATACTGGGCATGCTCCTACACTTAGAAAAATGAAGCCCATGTCTGACAACAGAGTTGACTATAGATATCTGTTATTCACAGATGTCTGTGCACACACACCAAATTGTACACCAGTGATACATTGGCCTATATCACATGATGTGCTGATGTCATTCACTGTAGAAATTCCATTGGTTAGCCCTCAGCCCTGCAGTCTCAGTGGTGATTGTGATAACTGTGTAACACTATAGTACAAATAAATATCCATGTAGCAGTTGTAATCTCAGTCCTGTCAAATGTAAAGTTGTGTGTGAGTGTGTGTGTGTGTTTCTAAATGAATGTGTTTGAGGCCATTTACACTCGTTACACTTTCCATTGCCCTACTTTAGCACTCCTGCTGATGTCAGTCATCCTGAAATAACCCTTTGGGCAACTTGCAGTCCTAAAAGGTCCATGGTGCTTGTGATAACTGCCTAATACTATAGTGTAGTAAAATAGGTAGGAGTTCTAATTCCTGTGCTGGTAACTGTGAAAATGTGTGTTTATGTGAGAGAGTGTGTGTGTCTTTCTAGAGACATGATTTTGAGGCTTGTCATACTCACTACATTTCCCTTACCCCTTTTTAGCACTGCTGCTGATGTCACTCACCTACAAAGAAACCTTTGGACAGCTCTCCAATATATAAGCTCTGTGGTGCTTGTGATAATTGCTTAATACTAGAGTGTTGCAAGCTAGTTAGGTAGGAGTTCTAATCCTGGTCCTGGTAACTGTGAAAATGTGTGTGTTTGTGTAAAAGAGAGTGTGTGTCTTTGTAGAGACATGATTTTGAGGCCAGTCACACTCACTACACTTCCTTTACCCCTGTCACTCACCTGCAAAGATACCTTTGGACAGCTCTCCAACATATAAGCTCCATGGAGCTTGTGATAACTACGTAATACACTAATATAACAAGCTAGTTAGATAGGCATTCTAACCCTGGTAACTGAAAATGTGTGTGTTTGTATGAGAGAGTGTGTGTGTGTGTCTTTGTAGAGACCTGATTTTGAGGCCATTCACACTCACTACACTTCCCTTGCTCCTCCTTTAGCACTGCTGCTGATGTCACTCACCTTCAAAGATACCTTTGGACAGCTTTCCAACATATAATCTCTGTGGTGCTTGTGATAACTGTGTGATACTGTAGTGAAAAACACTATTTAGGTAGGAGTTCTAGTCTCAGTACCGGCAATTGTAATAGTGTCTCTGCTTAGTATGTGTATATCTGTAGGTTGAGGTATTTTGTGTCTATACACAGCCAGTACATTTCAAACTGTAATACTTTACAACGGCTGCTGATGTCACTCACCTTAGAGGTATATTTGGACACTGTTCTACCTATAAGCTCTGTGGCATATGTGATAAATGCGTAACAATGTAGTATCAATAACTACATAGATAAGGATTTGAGTTTCATTCCTGGCAAGTGTGTGTGTGTGTGTGTGTGTGTGTGTGTGTGTGTGTGTGTGTGTGTGTGTGTGTGTGTGTGTGTGTGTGTGTTCATACTTTAAAGATTTTGGCCCCATTTACACCCAGTACACTTCTCAGTGCTCGATTTTAGCAGTCCTGCAGATAGCATTCACCTTAGAAGTACCTGTTGGCAACACTAAACCATATAAGGTCAGTGGTGTGTGTGGTAAATGCTTAACATAAAGGTCTAAAAACATAGTTAGAGAGAGGTTCGAACATCACGTCTATCAAATGTAAATGTTTGTGTAGGGTAATGTATTTTATGAAATTTCTCACCCACTACATCACCCAATGCCAATATTTACAATGGCTGGTGATGTTCCTCACCTTAGAAGTACCTTGGGACAACATCCATCCCATAAGCTCTGTGGCACATGCGATAAATGTGTAACACTGTAGTAGTACTACATAGATAGGTAGGGTTTCAAAACTCAGTACTGGCAAGAGTGTGTGTGTGTGTGTGTGTGTGTGTGTGTGTGTGTGTGTGTGTGTGTGTGTGTGTGTGTGTGTGTTTGTGTGTGTGTTCCTGTCTATCATCAGTATACTGTGTTGGTGTGATTGTGTAGGCAGGATCCATTGGGGGGTGTTTGCTAAATTATTATATTGAGGACTTAGCATATGTCCCAATGTCCACATTACAAAGCCAACAGTTGTCAAACACTACAGAGGTTGGTGTAGACAATCCACAGGCCTAAACATGCAGTGCCATGTGCAATGACTATGTGACAGTATGGATTAGTTAACAATATTGGCATCCCTTCTAATAATCAGAGACCACTCTCCACTCAGGAATCATATACAAACACCCTTGGCTAGGCATCAACCACTATATCAGTAGTTCTCCTGCAAACTGCCTCACAGATAGTACCCACAGTGTGATTGCAGTGGACTCCATGTCAAACCGATGATCAGACATGACTGGTGTCACACAGGGTATGGACCCATGATCTCTCATGTTTGGGATCTACCCTTCTGAGGTGCAGGAGAACACAAAGACACCCTGGCTGATAATGTTTGCATACAGCAGTAAGGTGGGTGTTAGCATTCCAATCCATGTGATGTTGAAATCATGCCCAAAGGCCACTTGACACCTATGACTATTGTCAGAACCTTGGACATAACATCACTGCCAAGAGATGTGCCGCCATTACCATTGGGAGCACCATGGATCACATGAAGTAATACATTGGTGGTAGTCCACTGAACAGTGATGTTATTATAACAGAATGGGGAACATAGGTTAACAGTCAGCTGCCTGTTGACCACAACAGTGCCACTGACATCAGAAAGTACTTTGATGTGTTACATCTCCTTACTAAGTGTGTGTTATCCAGCAAGTAAAAGGAAATGGTCACCCTGTCCCATCCCCTCAGTAGCCAAATCAATGTGTACAGTGGCCATTTTGCCATGTTCCTGACTGGACACCTGCAACAACTGTAGAATCTGCAAATGTACCTCACAAAGGAAATACCATGCCTTACACACATGCCCTGTATGGACAGACTCCAGTAACTCCAATGAATCCCCGTATCATACTGTCTATGTAGGTGCAATCACTACCTCAGTTATGCAGCCATTTCTCACCAAACTAGGTCAGGAATGCTACTTCTGAAGATACCAATCTGTCCACACAACATGCCCCAGGGACCTCAAGCACACTTCCACACTTCAAAGAACATGCATGTGGGACAGGTGCACAACCCAGACACTATCCATGTTATGGAATATAAATCACATACATGTGAAGCAGTTTACATCACTGGCCACCCACAACAGAAATCTGGATGAGTGGATGGGGAATACAAAATCCACCCCTGGGGAGGACTCCAGTGACTATAGTCCTGAGCCACACTGGGGACAATTGTCATGTGGCCTGATGCCAGGATATTCCCTTGGGCTAGCCTTGTAGAGCCTTCAGGCCTATTCACTTACTACACATCTATAAATCAATGAAGCTATGAATCTCCATACTGGCAAGTGTGTATGTGTGTGTGTGTGTGTGTGTGTGTGTGTGTGTGTGTGTGTGTGTGTGTGTGTGTGTGTGTGTGTGAATAGTAATCTCAATGTGTTTTGTTGATGAATATCCCCTGTGACTGTGGTTATTAGAAATCGGAGGTGTGTCCAAACCACAACACGTACCATTCTCCATTCTACAACAGATGTTGTAAATCAACATATACCTATGTACAACCCTCAGCACTATAATCTGTGAGGCATATGCAATCACTGTGTTACAGACTGGGAAAACCCTTGCAGATACAGCTGTACCCTGCCTAAGACATGTAGGATGTGTTACCACACTGCCATACCCCTTGGTCTTGCTGCCGGACCACATCCTGGTGATACACAGATGCCTAGAACAGAAACAGGATATAGCATGTGAGAACACATTCACTCAGCACTTCACTTGTGGGGGGAAAGAGGGGTAAAGCTGGTACTGAATGTGTTGCCAAGACTGTGGCCAATATCTGTTGTCTCAGAATAGGAATTAGCATTGTGCAGTAACTTACAGCACTTGTGTTTAATGCTGTGGAGGTTGTTGATGTAACTATCAATGGCTGTTGTGATTGTCATCAGTGTCCGCTGCATGTCTGCCATCATTGATGCCTGTAGGGGATTCCATGAGAGATTCCAAGTTGTGTTTGAGGTTAATAATGTAGTTCAGCAGTCATGGGACATCACCTTTCTCTGCAACAGTATCCTCCTTCTGTTGTACACTTTAGTAATGCAGGGGACCATGACATTGTCTCCCAGTGTTTGGAGGACAGTGTCTGGCTTCTGTTGGCTCTAGCTAGTACCATGCATTCATGTACCTGTTTGTACAGTGCATATGTGTATGACTCAACAGTCATGCAGCTATTTCCCATTGCCATGGGTGCAGTGAGGTCATCCACCCCAGTTTTCATGGCTGCAAAGTCAACTTTGGAGAGGTTTTGCAAGGTGGTTACCTTTGTGGGGGGTGTGGCTGACATGTTGAGTTCCTGTGTGGATCTCACCATGCGGGGATTGACAACTGTGGATGAGCAACAGTCCCATATTTAAGTAGTCAACACAGGTCAAGGTTGTTGCATTCTGTACTGGGGGTCAGTATAAGCAGTCCAGGGCATTGGAAATGATGAATCCCAGGAAGTGTTGGGCCACTGTATTGGCACTTGCTACTTTCCCCAGATGATGGAGGGGTAGTTGAATTTTCATACTATGTCAGTGTTGTGTTGGACCATCATAGATGGCAGGGTGTTGAGCAATGTGCATTGACAGTCTAGGGACATAGATGTGGACCCATAGCAAGCTATGGTCTGGATTGCACCATTACCACAAGGCAGTTGTACTGAATGTATCTCCAATGCATTATGCTGGGATACTAGTCTGGAGGTGTTCCTATCCATAATGAATATGGAGACAACACCACCTGTGGAGGTGTGGTTCATGTTTGGGGACTGACAGCTGTGTAATGCATTATAGCCTGATACTGCAGGGCTGCTCTCTGCTGCTGTGAACCACCTCTCCATTACAGCAGACATGTTTCCTCCACTCTAATGAGTGCTTTGAGTGATTGCATCCTGACAGTTAGATATCTACTGTTTAGCAGCATGACCTTCAGATTACATACATAACTGTTATGGTGGTAATTACACTTGGAACACTGCCTAATAAGGCATCATAGGGGTGGCAAGACACTTAGCCAGTACCTGAAAACCCAGCGCTGACAGATGTAGGACATGTGTGGCAAGTCATAAGGTTCTGTCAGTCATGTCATCCCAAGCACAGAGGTACTGGATCCCCTGAGAATGTCACAAAACACATAATCCAGTGTTGCAGTCAATCATCTGTTGATAGTACTGCAGCATCATTCTGGGTAATGGGTGTACACTGCTCAGGCCTACTGTCACACCTGCCTGGACCACATAATCAGAGAGTTCAAGCATGTCTTTTGTCATGTAGTCCAGGGAGGTGTGTCCCAAGTCATTCACACCCACATGGATACAGAGTGATACTTGTAGTTGTTGTGGAGTGCCATGGCTAGCTGTGTCATGTGTTGAATGCTGGCATGTGGTAGATATTTGGCTGTTACCTGCTCCATATTCAACTTATTGAATGGGATATGTGAGTGCCTCAGTATTGAGTTACCCATGATCACTGTATTGTGCAAGGTTTTTAGCCTTAGGAGCTTAGATTGAGGGGCACACTGTGTAGGTTAAATATGTGTTCCTTGACATGTGGCATGTCGTGGTGTCTGTCTTGCTGGTCTGTGCTGTTTGGGTAAATGTCCATTTAGTGCCTCTGTGAAGGTGGGTGTGTGGATTTTCACTGTATGTCATGGCTGTCAAAGTGAGTGTCATGGTGAGCTATGTGTTCCACATGGTTTGGTGCAAGTGTTGATCTTATCCTCTTTACCTGCTAGTCCAGTCTTTGCTGGAGAGTGCATATGTCCACATTGGGTGACATACGGGTAACTCTCACAGGTCTGAGTGTTTAGAGTTTAGAGGGGAGTGTTTTCTGTGTACATGAGGCAGTTGCAACAGTGCCTCAAAATGGACAAGTGCACCAGGTTAATGGGTGAAAGCACAGAAAACTTCCCTTCAATCATGCGAGGAGGGGTGGACATAACTATTAAGTACTAGGGCTTCTGTGATGAACGAGTACTGCTGACAGCTCCCAGGTGTGCCACACTTCTTGATACAATAACCTTGTGAAGTGCCAAGCAATAATGCTATTTAAAGTGCAAGAGGGAAAGAACTAGCATTATGTAAGGGTGGAAAAGAAGGCAGACTTTCTGCCACATGTAATACTTTACCTCAGCTGTGCAGTTAACAGCAGCTTTGGCCATGTGAAAGTTCAGTAAGCTCTGTAGTGCATGCGGTAACTGCGTAACACTATAGTAGACATAACTCGATAGGCAGTAATTCTAATACCAATACTGGGAAGTGTGTGTGTGTGTGTGTGTGTGTGTGTGTGTGTGTGTGTGTGTGTGTGTGTGTGTGTGTGTGTGTGTGTGTGTGAATAGTGTACTGTCAGGGCTATACCATTTTGACTTATGTAATACCCTTCACACTTCCCCTCACCCCAATCTAGTAGTCCTGTTGATGTCATTCACCTTAGAAGTGCCTTTGGACTAGGTGGAAATGTATAAGCTCTGTGGTACATCTGATAACTTTGTAGCACTCTAGTAACAATAACTAGATAGGCAGAAGTTCTAATCTCCCCACTGGCAACTGTTTGGATATGTTTGTGTGAGAATCATGTAGTGTGTGGGTTACACAATTTTTGACCTGTGTACTACCCTTTACACTTCCCCTCACTCCCATTTAGTAATCCTGTTGATGTAATTCACCTTAGAAGTACCTTTGGAGTAAGGAAAATGTGTAAGCTCTGTAGCACCTCTGATAACGGCGTAGCACTATAGTAAAAATACCTAGATAAGCAGGAGTTTTAATCCCAATGCTGGTAACTGTGTGTGAGGATCATATCTTGTGTGGCTTATACCATTTTGATGTGTATACTATACACGGCTGATGACCACCTCCCACTGTCATTACTTTATATAGTGTGGTAACAGCATCTGCCACACATGCAGCAGGTTAAACGATTGTACAGTCCGCTGTACAGATGTGTGTGGAATATCCAGATATTTGCAACTTAGACGTGGTCAGAAATGGTCTGTGTGCCTTAACAATCCCCATATATGTCATATTGTAGCCAAATAGGCCACAGTGAGTGTACTGACACATATGGCAGCATGAGGTATCATACCTGACTGAAACATCATGGTGATACAATGTCTGCCACTCTCACAGGTGGCCAGCCTTGTAGGTGCAATACATGAGTCCGGATGCTTGGTTTTACAAGTGAACTGTTCATGTTATGGGTTACATTAAAGGCTGGAAGAGGTGTGGACTGACATATTGTGGTCCTAATTAGTATGTAACAGAAGCACCTTGCATCATAACAGGGGTGTGTACACAACTTATAACCACTGTATACCACTAATGTGTCACACATGTCCCTACCTTAGGCCATTTCTCAGACATCTTGGCACTGGCAAGTTGTAAGGTATGCTACAGGAATGTTGAATTCACATCAGATAGGCCCCAGTGGTGACTACTGTGATGCAATGCAGTTAATCCCAGCACAAGTGAACATGCAGAAAAAGCAATATAGCTATTACATAAAGCAATATACCTATTACTGATAGTTGTGTGCATGGTAAATTGCACGCCCTTCACATGCCTGGTGTATTGCCAGGCAACAACAGAACAATGTCATACTCACCAGCTTCAGGCTGCTGTCCCATATGCAGACCAGAGGGTCCTAGGTAGTTGTGAGAGGGCGGTATTATCAGCAGACTCACATGTGGCCGTGGTACAGGATGGATGCAGCATATCTGCACATTTACAGTACTAACCCCAATAATACACAATGTTCCATCCTCACCATAGATGTGCACCTCTGTGCATTAGAAAACCCACCCACAACTGCAATCAGACCTGACACGTGGCTGTAGATACAATATAGATACATGCATGTCTGATACATTAGTGTACTAATTCCCACTGAGCCCTTACCTGCATGCTCCTCATCCAGTGTGTGTGTGCAACCCACCTCAAAATGCTTTCCTCAGCTTCATGGTTTGTGCATTGGGTGGCTGCCCCAAGGTTGGCAAAGAGCTCCTCGGTGGGTGTCACTGGGGGCTGGATGGCTGGGCACACATCAGTGACTAGCTGATCCTTCTTTACAGCAGCATCCCATTGACAAGCATGGCAGATGAGGTCAGTGGCCTGATGCTGCATCTGCTCATAAGTTCTGCTGTGCAGGCCAGCATCATTTACCCTGTAGACCAGACTGTTCCAGAGGGTGGTCCTCTCCCGCACATCTTCTGCTCTCCATCCAAATAACAGGGCATAATGTTTGATCACATATTATGTGATAATGTCAGTTTCTCCAACAGAGAATGCTGTTAGGTGAGCCATCTGCATTTTACCTGGGAGACATAAACAGTATAAAGGTCACAGGACCTCAGGCGGTTGTCAAATTGCACATCAGCAGTGGATATTACTTGCAAATAATCCAAACTGCACTATAACCCTTCAATCTTTTATGGCTATAGCAGCTTGCATTACACTCCTGGCCCTGAGCTATCTTATTCCCCCCAATGTTGGACACTTGATTGCATAATCCTTTATTCTCCATTCATTTCTGTGTAGAGGGTTGACAGTGGCCATCTTCCATGTGGATGGTATGTAGATGGTGGCAGGTCTGTGTTTGACTGTGGTGTGTGATGGAGCACATGCTTCAGTTCATGTAGGAGGCAGACAGTGATGTTATTATGCTCCATGGAGATTTGCTCTAGTTGCCATCGGTAGGTGATATGTACATGCTCACCATTGCTGAGGGGAGGAGTGTGGTTGATGTGCATATCCCCCTATACAACTGGGGTGGACAGGGTGACAATGTTCAGACCTAACCTGTCTGATGCAGGTTGCCTATATCCATGGCATGTGTGTATGCGGTTTTCTTTAATCACAGTACTGGGTGAATTGTGTTGTTTCCTCTGAGACTGACATATGTGGAGACACTGTTGCAATTGTTCTTGGTGGTGTGAATATGTCTGATTTGTAGTCATAGTCAGTCTTACAGGAATATATATGTGTATATATATATATATATATATATATATATATATATATATATATATGCATATATATTCTATATTTATATACATAGATGAAATTTGTTTTAGGTACATACAAAGATATTTATATATATATATATATATATATATATATATATATATATATATATATGTATGTATTTACTTATACATATATATATATATATATATATATATATATATATATATATATATATATATATATATATATATAGAGTATATTTTATATGTATATCTCTACATATATTAGGTATTAATATTTCCATATATATGTGTGTTTGTGTGTGTGTGTGTGTGTGTGTGTGTATGCATTTCCATACACATATACATTTATATATATATATACAAAACCTGACTAATGTTAACAAACCTTTTCCCTACTGTTGAATGACTGTGCTGAATGATATGTTTGAAAAAACATCGGACCTATCAACAGCTCAGATGGCTTAGTTGTAAATGGCAGTGGCTATGGTGTACAGGGTCCTGATTTCAAGACTTGCAAGGGCTGATTATTTTGTTGCTGGGCAGAACAAGGGCTGTTGGATACAGAGTGATTAAGACACTTTTAAGCAGTTGTAAGCGGGTTTGCGTGGGTTTGCATGGTGGTAAGCAATGCTAACTTCAAGTTAACTATACTGACAGACAGTTAGCCTTAAAAGTGCTTAACCTGTGTAGGCATTGCTTAGCACCATGCAAACAGCCTTATTCCCACTTACTACTGCTTACTCCCACTTACCCCATGCTAATTTCTTTAAAAGAAAAGAAAAAAGGGGTGATAGGAAAGTGGTGAAAAAGGAGGCATGAGAAGAGAAGAAAAATATGAAAGATAGCTAGGGATGTGCAAGATGGGTGTAGGAGAAAGGTCGATACCTGCCCATTTCTTCTACAGCAACAGCTCTGCATATATACTGAATTTGGAGGTATATTTGGACACTCAAACCCCTGAGAGAGGGATGAGAACAACAATAATGCGTTGTGAAGTCAATTAGACCAGATTACATGTGTCCAGTGGAAATGTGTGTGAAATGGAGAGCTATGTATGGGGCGACAATTTTTTGTGGGGAACAGATTGCCCTTTTTATAAGGTGAGAGTGGGATGTTGGGGAAGGATAGTAGGTATATTTGGGGAGGTAGGTTGGGTAGGAAAACAAACAAGACAGACAAGACAGCATACAGGGGCGGTATATGACACATGAGAGGTAAACACCTTGGACAGGAGAGGGGTGTTTGGTAATCAGAAGCACATGAGCCCTAAATGGATACATTGGGACTGAGGTACCCATCCATGGATAGTCGCCACTGCACCTTTATGCCCCGAAGGTGGCTGTGCTGGGGGCTGAGCATGAGGGGCAGGCTGACCCTCTAAATGTACCATGAAACCCTCAAGCTGGTGTAGCAGATCTCCCAATTCTCTGAGGGGCTCGCTATGGACCAGATCCCAGATCTGGTTTCAGGTGACAGGATACTGTCAGCACCCATGGCAGGGGTGGGAAGAGCCCCATCCCCTGAGGGGGTTCCACCTGAAGGTGGTGCAGGACCAGTGGATGAGGATGTCCAGGGTGAGTCCCAGATGTGCTGGGGCCCGGTGCCATGGCCAGATGAGGCAGGAGAGGCAGATCCGCTGGGATCGGCCTTCCCAGACGTGCTATGGTGTGTTGCAGTTTTAGAGCATATGTTGATTAGTAATGATAAACACATTCCAGGATTAGGTATAACAACATGCATGAGTATTCCCATTAACCCAAAACAACAGATATGGAACATTTGCATAGCAAACAGAACACATGCATATATGGAACCACAGTGGGCATTACACAGGCATGCAGGTTACACTGATAGCAACAGGCCACCAATGATAATATTTGAACAGGGTACATAAATAGGAATACATTTCAACATTTGTAGAACAATAGGATACATGTCCCAATGGCAGGTTTGTTGGAAAACATACCCATTCATTTATGTGTTTAGATTATTGGTGAAGATAAGGTGGGGGAGAGAAAGAGATATCAATTAACAAATGTAGATTCTTGCAGTGGTCACAGCTTTAATGATCATTGATCTAATCATTATTCTACAGGTATTATTACAGCAACCTATGGCCTTGGGTTGGGCAGTGGTATGTTTGTACACAATGTCTAATTACTGCCTTCTTATAAACTACTTTATACCTCCTCTTACCTGAAAGACCTGTGGAGGGAATTTTTGTTAACACTACCTGACTGTTTCTACCCATATTCACATAGTCAGGGTTACATATGTGCACTCATACTGTGTGTGTGTGTGTGTGTGTGTGTGTGTGTGTGTGTGTGTGTGTGTGTGTGTGTGTGTGTGTGTGTGTGTGTGTGTGCAGCAGGGACCAGTAGCTGTGACAGCATGACACTTTTGAACATTTCTTGGGGGAATCCACTTGGTGTATGTACTTATCTTGCTGTCATTTGCTGCCTTGGAGTTGGACCATGGGTGTTTCACACAGCATAACTACAGCCTTCTTATAGCTACTTTATACCTTCTCTTACCTGGAAGACCTGTGGAGGAAATTTCTGTTAACACTACCTGACTATTTCTACCCATATTCACATAATCAATGTTACATATCATAGTGTGTGTGTGTGTGTGTGTGTGTGTGTGTGTGTGTGTGTGTGTGTGTGCGTGTGTGCGTTTGTGTGTGTGTGTGTGCGTGTGTGTGTGTGTGTGTGTGTGTATGGGTGTGTGTGCTACTGCCATACTCTGCCTTGGATTTCTATTGGTCACCCTGGTTGTTGGCAGCAGGGACCAGTAGTTGTGACAGCATGACACTTTTGAACATTTCTTGGGGGAGTCCACTTGGTGTACGTACTTATCTTGCTGACATTTGCAGCCTTGGGATTGGACCATGGGTGTTGGACACAGCATAACTACAGCCTTCTTATAGCTACTTTATACATTCTCTTACCTAGAAGACCTGTGGAGGAAATGTATGTTAACACTACCTGACTGTTTCTACACATATTCACAAAATCCTACTTGAAATTATGCATACAGCTTACTACCACTCTAGGATTCGAACTGTGGCTGTTTCTGCTAAAAATACAACAAGTTTGTGTTTCATCAGAACGAGCAATTGAGAAACTGCTGTTTCTTCCTTGAATGTTTTCTGTCTCATTCTCTCTTGGTTGTACAATCTGACCTTGTAATTACAGCGTTCTTATACATACATTCCTGTACATTCCCTTTGACATAGCACAGAGTGGATAACAGTGGTCAGCACAACATTACTATTCAGCTATCAGATCTTGGTGCATATAACATTTCATATCAGTTAATCTTATGTCTTACAGAGGCACTAACTTTGTCAGATGAGATTTGATTGTTTAATGCTTTCAGAGCTATAGTTGCTGTGCATAACCTGTACACATTTCAATTCATACAATACCAGAGTAAACACAACCAGTCCATGGTTTTGAATTTTATTGACAGGCAGTTACAGTTTTATTTATATATAACCTATATGAGACTATTACTGTAATATTGTCTGGTTTATTCAGATTGGGGTTGGGAGGGTGGCTTAATGGCTAAGGTGTTTGTCTTACAAACACAAAGTGCAGGGTTTGAGTCTCACAAGGGATAATTGGCTAGGCTTAAAATGGCTTGCAAGGGCAGTTAGGTTAGTACTGAACTATGAACCTACAAACCATACCAATTTTTAATACTGCCAGGTGACATTCTACTCCTTTATATTTATTTTTTGTGAATACTACAAGCTAGATTGTTACTTACCAGCTTCACGAAACAGCCTTTGCAACCTGCTTGTGTGGGCTTCCTGGTTTGTAGCATGCTCAGCTGGAGCTGTAAAAAGGACAGAGAAACATTTATGCATACCTATCCATCACATACACAGGCTGGACTTTGTTAAACAGTTATTGATATGAATACTTACACATGCCTAGGACAACCATGCTTCTTGAACCAACTGGTCCAAGAGCTCCCTCTTCCTCCGCTTCAAGTCGGTATAGTGGTGCCGGACCTGCTCATCATTCTGAGGGATACCAGTGGCACTGGTGAGATCATGGGTGAAACTTTCCCAGGCCTCCGCTTTGTATTGGGAGCCCTGGTACTGGTCCTGCAGCAGTCTCATGTCATGGTTTTTAACAAGGAGTCCTACCATGACCTTAGACTCCTGTATGCCCCAGCACTGCCCCTAAAAGTGCATACTGTCTCTACCACCAGCCATACCGCCTACAGTGGGGAGCTACAACTGGTTATGAGCTGTATTCCTGTCTGCAAGGTTTAAATACAGCCAATTTCCCACCCTTTGGCATGACTGGACAGTTTTGAATATCCTGAGCTAAGCTAAGCTACGGGCAAACCTGCTTAGCTAAAGTTGGCAGTACTTAAAGGGGCAGGTTCAGCACTGCAAGACAATGGGCAAATCTGCTTAGCTGGCCTACTCATTGCTTACCATTCATATTTAGGCAATGCTTAGCTGTGCATTGCTTAGCATTGTTTATGTTTTATTGTATAGTCTATCAACTGTATGGGATTGATTCATCATTCCTGACATATTATAATTTCGTTTACCTTCCCTGACATCCCCCTATGTGCTTTCATTACATTTATTTTTGTGTGACTATACTGTATGGGGCACTTTTGTTTATATGGAGGTTTCACAACTTTATTACACTGACACCTCACATCTGGACCTACTACACTACTCTGGTTAACAAATATATGTTATTTACTACCTAATTATTAAAAAAAATGTACTGCTTTCAGATGTAAAATGCAAATTGGTTTCAGTGGGGATCAAACCAGGAATGACTTCTTACAAAGAGAATGCTCTAACCAATTCACTATTCCCAATTTGCTTTTTTTTAAGTATATTCCTATTTAGCTCCTTGTGATGTGTAAGCTAGGCTGAGCAGAGCTGTGTGATGTGCACACCCGCTCAGCTACACTTAAACTTTATTGAAGACTAAAAAAAAAACTGTTGTATTTTATTTTTGTATTGTAGCGGTATGCACATTGCTTCCTGCAACATTATCTGTGGGGGGCTGTGCTTTTCAAATGGTGATGACATGACAGGCTTTGCATTTCAGAGGTATGCTTCACGGACACTAACAGTGTCCGCCATACCTCTCAACTGTACAGATTTTTTACAGAATGTCCTGATTTTTGCCTTATATTTTTGTTCCATTTTTCATACAATTGTGGATTTCTGGCAGATTAGTGGCAAAGCATTAAAGACTGCAGTTAGTAAATAATGACAGGCATTTGAGTTTTGCACTAAATACCTTTTGGGAAGTTCATGCTAGTGCAAAGCCTGCCATTCTATTGACTTCATAAGTTTGTGAGAGCAATATCTCACATTTGTCCCTATTTGCCTCTTTATTTTTATGGCTCTGTCCAGATTTTTTGTGAGGTTGGAGGTAATGGTGTCTGTGGACACTCTTGTTACATTTAAATTGCTGTACGGCAGTTATGGAGTGCAGGGGGCATGTGTATTGTCAGAGCACTGCTCTCAGGCACAACCCCTGCACTTGTACACAGCATCATGTCCATATTAGAGCATGGCAGTGCCCCTTCATGAATATGCATGGTGCGCTGCCATGCTGCACGGGAACGGTCCCTTCTGTGCAAGAATAAGCTATTCTTGCACGGAAGTTTGCTGAATCCCAGGGAGTGTCTTTGTGGTTGTGCAGCCCCTGTTAGGGTAAAAAGGGGACTGATTTTCTGTTTTAGTGTAGCTTATTTGTTTGTAGTTTAAGGTTGTTATTTCCGGGTTTCAGTGTTCAATATTTTTATGTGTTTTTAGCTTTATTTTGAATATGTTGTGTTTTAATAATTTCTGATTCAGGACAGTAAGCTAAATAATAATGACTGTAGTAGTAGTAGTAGTTGTAGTAGTAGTAGTAGTAGTAGTAATAATAATAATAATAATAATAATAATAATAATAATAATAATAATAATGATAATAATAATTATAATAATTGACCTGGCTGTTAATATAAATAAAAATGATCTAAATTATAATCAAACATGATAGAGTATTTACACTTGAAAGTAACAGTGAAAATTTGAGTAATTAAATTTGTTAGGCACACTGTAATGTCAGCTTGTAGAACTGCACAAAGAAATATTCAAACTAATGTACTTCATTTACTGCTGCTCTGTATCAATATTGCATCCATATACGTCTTTCCATACTGGTTGAATGCACAGGTATGTCTTGCATTCTTGGGTATTTAAAAAGAAAAGGACACAAGCTCAACCAAGAATACAGCACTAGTTAACATTTTCAGCATTATTTGATTATTAATCTCCTTCGCTCTCTTGCTGCATCACTTTTCTTTCCTTCAGCTCATTTCTGCAGACTGATAGTATTACATTGAGCTTTTCAGCAGGATTTGATCAAAGACTTTTGTGCATCTCAGACAGCATCAATGAGGCATTTGGGGAATACATTAAAAGCCAACACTGCCCCTGGCCTCGGCAGCATGAAACCATATTTCTGTACAGAATTTAAACAGATGCTCTTAGTGCAGGAACGATTTAGTAACCTCTTACAAAGCTGTATATAGAAGGTCAAGTATCTTAAGGCTTTTTGATATCATGCTGTACTAACAAGATAAAACAGGTAACAATAACAGGAAGCCAGTTTCTTTACCTATCATTGATGCTGAATTAGTTTCCCTAAAATGATGTCACAATACAGCATCTAATTTGCCCACTAGGGACTTGTACTTGGATAGAATCTGACAGTCAGTCAATTATCTGAAACAGGATTTTATATGTCATAGCTCTAGAGTAAGAACAAGTCTCCAATTTCATTTTTTATTATTACTGAATTTTTGATATATAGGAGAACAACTATTTTTACAATATTGTTGTAGGTGCTATATACAAGTGGGCTGTTCATTACTGAATTAATGTTATCATTACAAATGTGCTTGCAGAAATGATTATCAGATGGTACCCGATGAACTGTCTGTGTTATATATTTATAAATAATATATGCATTCAAAACTATTTGGTACAATAAAACTTTGCTGTAAGAATTGTATTTATTTTCTGAAGATAGCAGCATTATAAAGTGTAATACTTTATAAAGCCGGAGTCACATTCCTGAACCTTTGCAAATTTATTATATAGCTTTTCCTTTATAATTGGAAAATGAGTAAGGATTGTACAACAGAGAATTCTAGATTACAAGAAGTAAAAAATACCTTGTAGAAAAAAGGGTAACATTTAATTGTACAGAAATGAATAATGGGGGAATTCACTAAAGCCTGCATGGGTGGATTTTCTGTATACGCATAGTACCACAGATCTAACATGGAAACCTGCAGCCGTGTGAGCCAGTAAACAGAGCAAAGGGGCGTGCACAAACTTGCAGGCACGGAAGTGTCTGTGGCATGCAAATCACCTCATAAATAGGTGAAATCCATGCAAATGAGCGTGTTTTGCAATCCAGGAAGCAGCTAGGTATCCATGCAGAACCGGTGTTGGTGTCAGAAGTGTACGTGGAAAATAACAGTGTACAGAAATGTAAAAATTGAACAGGGGTTGTAAAAGCCCAAGTAGAAGGTCAGAAATGTCATGGTAGGCACAGATATGTTCAAAACTTTGCCCTGTGAGTCCACAAACTAATACAAAATAATATAAAATAATATATTTTTAATGCCCATATTACATTTGCATGGCACACAACAATGAGCAAACATGCCATTATGCAAAAAAAATATTTAAAAACTGAAAATAAGACATATGTGAGAATAATGCATTATACTGCTCTGCATGCAGTATGTACAATGGTAGATGCCAGTGGTTGCTAAGGAAGCAGGCCCTGGAATAATGAAGTATCTAGGTGATGTACAAGGATCTGTATGCAAATGAGCTGGGGTTACTGAATAGCAAAAATGGGCCACTGTGTCTGCAGATAAAACCCATGTAGTCCCATAACCGTGTTGGTGTCAGTAGAACAGGTAACTGCCAAAAAAAGGGGGTGTGTCACTATAAGTGTAAGTGGATTGGAGCTCAGCAGTGCCTGTTTGCATGCGGTGCAACTCAACTAAGCAGGGATGTGTGTCTAGTGCTGCTAAGCTTTTTTTAGCTGTGGGGCATGTGTTGTAGCTGGTTTAAGCTATGCTGAGTGTGCCAGTGCATGGGTGTGTGTCCCAACTGCTTAGCAGTGTTTACACCAGCGCCATGGGTTTGCATGCTGCACTGCAGTTCTTAGCAGGAAAGGGATTTAAAAAAAAAAAAAAAAAAAGAAATAGCCTGGGAAAGCCAATCATGTCTAAATGACTGATAAGCCCTGATCCACTAACACTGGGTCATTCAAACCCCTCAATGAGATACCTGGCAGGTGGAATGCATCATAGTCAGCCAATCACACAGGCTGCATCTGCAGCACACCATTACAAAGTATGCATACACCTTAAAATCTGATTTCTCACCCAAACACTGTACCATTGGAGTACAGACTTGGGAATTTTAATTGACAGAATGCCAGGGGCTGCTGCTGCTCTGTTACATCTGTATGTGTTGGAGGCTGAGGTCAGTGCTGATGCTGGTGCTGACAATAGGCCTAGATTGAGAAGGAGAAGAGTGTTCAGGCCCAGTGTAACCTTCCAGGAGCTACATGAGTTGGAGGTTGTAGAGTGCTACATGGTGGACAGGGATATACTACAAAAACTCACTGAGCTTTGTCGACCTCAACTCAGACCCAGAGCCAACAGAGGGAAACCCATCCTAGGCAAACAAAGGTATGTGTAACCCTTAGAATGCTAGCTACAGGTACTTTTCAAACACCAATTGGGGACATGATGGGGGTCTCATAAGAATCTGCATCCAGGGTATTGCACCATTTCCTGGCTGCCATGCAAGCACATGCCAGGGAACACATTTATTTACCCACACCCCTGTGGAGACGGCCAGCGGTATGCATCTCTTTCTCCATGTAGCAAACTATGCTGAGGTACTAGGTGCCATAGACTGCACTCATGTGCACATCAAAGCACCCCCTGGTGAGGAGGGTAGAGTCTATGTCAACCGCAAGGGGTATCATTCCATTAACTGCCAGGTCATGTGCAATGCCCAGGCCATTATCATGAGTGTGTGTGCTGGCAGCCTTTTCAGTTATCACAACTACCATATCTGGCACTCATCTCAGCTGTACCAAATATTTATTAGGGGGGGGGGCATCCCATATAGCCATCTACTGGAGGTTGCTGGCTACACACTTGCACCATGGATGATGACACCCATCAGAAATGCACACACACCTACTGAAGAATGCCATAATGAGGCACACTCACAAACTAGGAACATCATAAAGCATGTGTTTACACTGCTCAAGTCACAGTTCCGCTGCCTCAATGTATCTGGTGGAGCCCTGCAGTACTCTTCAGCCACAGGTGCACAGATGTTTACAGTATGTGCCATGCTACACAATACAATCCTGCTGAAACAGCTGTGGCAGGATCATCACAGGGAAGGGACACACAGCCCCCACCAGTGCCAACGTCCTCACAGCCACAGGGAGACTTGGAAGAGGAACCCCTGAGCCTGTCCCTATCGGCAGAAGTAGGCATCCCAGTATGCACTGCCCTTGGCAGAGAGGCAACGCATAGCACATACACTGACAACATAGAGTCCTAGGGACTGACACCTCACTCCAACTCACAAACCTAGTAAAAAGGATGCCAGCCACACCACACAACCTGTATCTTACCATGTATTGGCTGTGTACTGTGTGCATTAGACGGAGTCAGCCCTGAAGCACTGTTATCTCAACTACTGCAGTCACAAGGTAAGTCACTCTTCTTTACAACAAATGTATGGGTTACTAGACTATGGAAGCATATGTATGCACCTGCTGCATGTATGCAAGGGAATAGAGTGGGATGTTGGGCTACCTGCAGAGAACTAACAGCTTTGTGGGACAGCATGCCCTCTCTGTCCAATACTGGCTGCCAAATAATATGTAGTAGGCCACAAGACAGCAAAACCCACTGCACTATGTGAGGGAAATGACAAACAGTGGGGCCATAGGACAGACACATGACTTCAATGCTAGAGTCCCCTACCCCCAACTCAGCTGTGTTCCCATACAACTGCAGTAACAGTATGTTAGCAAGGTCATAGCAGTAGACCACACAGTGCCGGGGCTGTCCCAAACAACCCAGTGACATGTTCTATTTCATCAGTATGCAGGGGTCAAAGTTATGTCTGTCTGCTGTTGATAGTGTCAGGAATTAAACTTCACTTTCTGGTGGCTGGTTTGGCTTAGTGGGCTAAGTACATTACTGTGGTAGATGATGTCCATGGTTCAAAGCTGGCTGGACCTACAATTTTGCATGTGAGGAACTCCTATGGTAGGCTTCCCACACACTTATAAAATATGTCACTATTTGTTACTGCAAGAAAGCTAAACAATGCTAGAGAGAATGGAGGGACAGGGGGCCACTGCTATGGACATTACATTTGCATTGAATAACCTAGATGGTGGCTAGTATAACAGCAGGTTGTAACAAGTCAGAGTAGCAGCAGGATGTACAGGCCATCACATAAATTTGTCAGTACCTACAACAAGTCAGTGGGCACCAAGTAATTGTATATTACCAAAACAGCACAAGTGTCTGAGGAGCAGAGCAGACATATAGGGTGGAATGCTGGACATCATGCAAAACATGTACAGTCAGAGGTGAGTAGTCTGTAACCCTGTGTGAGGTGTTACAGGATGTACCCCAGTCACAGCATAACTACAACTACTTAAAGCAGGAAATACGGACAAAGCCACGAACAGGAGTGGGACAAAGACCCACATATAAGGAGAAGGATCAACTAGTGACCACAAAAATGTAGACAATGCAGAGAATAACAGGTTGTCCAGTAGCATGGATTCCCAGCTGTGGATGGAGTCAGTAAATCAACTGTCTGTCATCAGTTCCTAACATCAATCTATAATGATTTGCCACTGATGTACCAGAAAGTCACAATGCTATGTAAAATGTACCAGACATATGACACAAAACCCTATACAGTTGATTACAATCTGTACACACCCCAGCTATGATTCAGATATTATGTCCAGCACACAGCTGGAGAATCCCTTGAACATAATATCAGGGAGGTGCTGGACTGTTGAGTTTGGTACAGCAGCCAATTGGCTGTAGCACACAAAATCCTGGACTGTAGTACAGGTAGGTCTGGCCTGGAGCCAACTGGCTATTACTGATGGTCACAGTGGGCATGCTCCTACACTTATCTAATTTTGGCCCATGTCTGATGGCTCATATGCCTAAAGAACTGAGATGTGAATATATCACTATCCATACAGACAGATATGTATATGTATCTGTCTCCCCCTATTCCCCTCAGACATGTTAACCCTGGTAGATGCCAGTGGTTGCTAAGGAAGCAGGCCATGGAATAATGAAGTATCCAGGTGATGTACAAGGATCTGTATGCAAATGAGCTGGGGTTACTGAATAGCAAAAATGGGCCACTGTGTCTGCAGATAAAACCCATGTAGTCCCATAACCATGTTGGTGTCAGTAGAACAGGTAACTGCCAAAAAAAGGGTGTGTGTCACTATAAGTGTAAGTGGATTGGAGCTCAGCAGTGCCTGTTTGCATGCGGTGCAACTCAGCTAAGCAGGGATGTGTGTCTAGTGCTGCTAAGCTTTTTTTAGCTGTGGGGCATGTGTTGTAGCTGGTTTAAGCTATGCTGAGTGTGCCAGTGCATGGGTGTGTGTCCCAACTGCTTAGCAGTGTTTACACCAGCGCCATGGGTTTGCATGCTGCACTGCAGTTCTTAGCAGGAAAGGGATTTAAAAAAAAAAAAAAAAAAGGAAATAGCCTGGGAAAGCCAGTCATGTCTAATTGACTGATAAGCCCTGATCCACTAACACTGGGTCATTCAAACCCCTCAATGAGTTACCTGGCAGGTGGAATGCATCATAGTCAGCCAATCACTCAGGCTGCATCTGCAGCACACCATTACAAAGTATGCATACACCTTAAAATCTGATTTCTCACCCAAACTCTGTACCATTGGAGTACAGACTTGGGAATTTTAATTGACAGAATGCCAGGGGCTGCTGCTGCTCTGTTACATCTGTATGTGTTGGAGGCTGAGGTCAGTGCTGATGCTGGTGCTGACAATAGGCCTAGATTGAGAAGGAGAAGAGTGTTCAGGCCCAGTGTAACCTTCCAGGAGCTACATGAGTTGGAGGTTGTAGAGTGCTACATGGTGGACAGGGATATACTACAAGAACTCACTGAGCTTTGTCGACCTCAACTCAGACCCAGAGCCAACAGAGGGAAACCCATCCTAGGCAAACAAAGGTATGTGTAACCCTTAGAATGCTAGCTACAGGTACTTTTCAAACACCAATTGGGGACATGATGGGGGTTTCATAAGATGCCCAGGATCAGATGTGGTACTAGTCGCTGATGGTGACTGGTGTCTGCTGAGCACATGTCCCTCACGTGACCTCCCAGGACCATGTGTCCATAGCCTGTCACTTTGTGGTGTGGACAGCACCCACCCTTCTGTAGTACTAGAGGTACTGCCATTACAGGAGTGCTAGTGTGCACGGCCACATGGACTCTCAGCAGATGTTGTTGTTGACCTATGGCCATGTGTCCAACACCCTACTCTCACCACGTGTTCTAGCACAGACAATGTGTGGTCAAGGACTGGCAATGTCTCACCCCACCAATGTCCACTACAGAGAGTAACAGATGTCAGACAGTGATGCATCCATGATCCTGAACATCTATCTGGTGTAGTGTTTGGAATGTGCCTGCGCCTCTATGATGGACCGCAACATGTGTTGGGTGCCTCATTATGTGACACCTATGACAGGTGGTGGATGGGCAGTAGAACTTCTTTGAGCACCCCTATTGATCTACCTGTGTGGAACTTCACCAGTTTTCTGGCTATGGCCATTGTCTACACTCACTGTTGCCATTGTCACCACATTCTCCTGTTCGATGCTGCCACACTCAGACAATCCGATATCTGTGGCCACAGGGGAATGAGTATGTGTGGGCATACTGACTGTGTGCAGGAACAAAGGGGGAGGAAGTGGTATGTCAACCCATGGGATAGATTTAGCCTCCAACAACCCCACCTGTGCCTCACTATGGCCACCATCATAATCAGAGTCTGATGAGATACTGACATCAGGTTGTGAGCGGGACAAACCCCCACCCCCCCATGGTTACCTGTGAGGAAGAAAACAAAATAATTACATTACTACCCGCACTATTACCTATGGTGATCCACACACACACACACACACACACACACACACACACACACACACACACACACACACACACACACACACACACACACACACACACACACACACACAGGTGAGGTGCCAGAACTGCAGTACACATACCACATCTTATTTCTGATCCCATGCACAACACACATGCAGACTACAACATACTCACATAAGACAGGGCAAGTAAATCTCATGCACTGCAGCTACATCTGGTTAATGTTGCTACTACTATACACCTGTGAGCTTAGCGATATGTCAGTGTATGCAATAGACCTACACCTAAAACACAGTGCACCTGTCTTCAGTATACTATTGGTCCCTGCATAGTAGACTGCATGGACCTTCACAAAATAAGTATAAATATGTTACAGATCCTACATATACACTACTGTGATTATTGATACAATGCACTGCGGCTAATCCCTCCGAGACTGAACATACAAGTAGTGCACTCTGGCTAAGCATATCAGTTGTGTATACAGCAAAATGGCAGCCCTTAACAGTGTTGGGATATATATGAGCCATAAAAAATCATTATCACACTCACTGAGTACAGGACATTGGGCTCCTGCCACACCTGATGGACCTATGGATAGGTGAGGGAGAAGTATTGTCAGCAATAACAAGTGTGGCATTGTTACAGGTTAATATCTGCATATAGCTACATGTACAGTAGGTACCGTGATACTGCCTACATTGCTGACATTCTGAGTATGTGTGCACTGGCAGGTGTTACAAACAACCCCCCAATGCAGATTGACTTGACATTCTTTTATTGGTATGCAGTGGCTGCTACAATGACTGATACAGTATTACAGTGATGCACAGAAGTGGCTTACCCGGATGCTCCTCTGCTGTGATGGCTGTGGCACCCAACTCCACTATGTATGGAGTGATGGATGCTTGGGAGCTGGTGGTTGATCCCAGGTTCACCAGAAATTACTCTGTGGCCAAGAGTGATTCTACTGCTGCAGGGCCCCAACCAGTGGCAGCATGGTCCCTGGTCACAGCGTTGTCCCTTTGCCGTGCATCATTTACCATGTCCGTTGCCCTGTGATGGACTTACTCATAGCTTTTGTCCTGTAAGCCTATGTGGTTCACTGCTATGACAAGCTCAGCCCATATTGCAGAATGTTTCTCACAATTGTGGCGAGTCCTGGAGAGCAGAATGGCACGATGCAATCGTAGGCCATCCAGGATCACATCATTTTCCGCAGCTGTAAACAGTGGGTGCCTCTGTCTATACATCCTTTCTGAAAGACAAGAATAGGGGAACACATCACAGGACCACATATGTTGCTCTCCACTATGTACACACCCTGCACATCCACACTGGCCTGCACTATGCACTACTATCTCCCACGTCATACCCTGCCATCTATCAACACGGTCTGTATGTGGCTATCAGCAACATAGTAGCACTACCAGTTATGTCCCTGTGTGCCATGATGGACTGTGCCAAATGTCTACACTCCCATCAATCCCATCTACTATGTTGTGTCCCCTATGGCGGACATCCCAGTATCTGGACTAGTCTAGTCCAAATACAGATTTGCTGTATCCAGGACTGTTTGTAAGCTTCTGAGCCCCCCAAGCCTTTCTGTGTTGGAGGGAAGCATTCTAGCTTATCAGTGGGAGTGGTAAGCACTAGGTAGCCTATCTACCACAAGATCCAGGTACAGATTCTTAGTTTTAGCACTTGAATTTGCTTATTTGTGCTCAGCACTTGTTAAGAACTTGTTGTTAGCACTAAATAAGCTACAAATTACTGCAGCACTCAACCTTCCTCTTTACCTAGAGGAAAACAGTTTTTGTACTTACTTTCCTCACTTGCTTAGAGAAAAACAGCTCTTATACTCACTTTACTCACTTGTCTAGAGGAAAGTAGTTTTTTTATTCAGGCATGTCCCAGGGTTAGCTCCCAGTGTTCTCTGCTGTCTATCTGATGAATCTGGGCATCTTGAGGCAATGTAGCAATTGCCTCATGTACACAGACAACCCTCTCCTCCTACCACCCAACACCACAACCTTTGAGAGATGCACTTATCTAGCCAAACTGTAGGTAAAGCTCTCTCCAACCAAGACTGAACTTGACAGTCAAGAGGAGACAGTAAACACTTGCACCACACCACACTCATCACATAGTCTCACTAAACTTACACCACCAAAATCCACACATAGAAACACAAAAACATTCACAGAGGCTCTCAATAATAATCTTCTCAAGCAACAGAGACCTCTAAAGCAGAAACGCAAGCAACATTCACCCCCAACATAACCCAAATGACACATAGCCCACAGACTAAGTGTGCCAATAAACCACAACCCATAAGGGAAATCAACGTACCCAACACATTAGTCATAGGTGACTCTATAGTCAGACAAACTGATGTCCCACGCACCGGGCTAAACAAGGAGAAGGTTACTGTAAGGTGCCTGTCAGGTGCCAGGATCCACCACATAACCCACACACTCAGGTCACTCCACAACAAGTACAAATATGACTCTGCATTGTCCATGTTGGTGTGAATGACCTGAGACGTACCTCCCTGGACTACATGAAAATAGATATGGAAGAGCTCTCCAATCTTGTAGCCCAGGCAGGTATGACCCTAGCCCTGAGTAGCATCCTCCATCACTCAGACTGATACCGCAGTACAAGGACAAAATAATTGACTTCAACAATTGGCTAAGCTTCTGGTGTCATTCTAAAGGGATCCAGTATCTGTCTGCCTGGGATGACATGGTCAACAGACCACAATGCTTTGCCAGAGATGCCCTGCACCTGTCGCCCCTGGGATCCCGGATACTGGCTAAGGCTCTTCCCGCCCCTATAGTTCCTTTTTTAGGCAAGATTCAAATGACAAATTCACCACCGTAACAGGAACAGGCAAGCAAAAACTGAGGGTAATGCTACTCAATACTAGAAGTCTAAATCTCAAAATGCACTCACTCGAGGCACTCCTTAAAATGGAGAACATTGATATCTGTACAGTGACTGAGACCTACTTCAAGGCTCTAGAGAGCACCCCTGCATTACCCGGCTATAACTCATACCACACTTTTTGGCCATCTAACCTGGACCAGAACACCAAAGGTGGAGGTGTGTCCATATTCATTAAGGATATCCACACCTCCAGGCAAGTTGCACAGCATAATGCATCCGAGGTTATCCAAGTGCATCTAACTCTGGCCAAAACTGCAATCCAAATTGTAGCTTGCTACAGATCCCCCACCATGCCCCAGGATTCCCACTCCTCTTTTCTTGGTATACTGGAAAATATTAGGGTTCAACCAAACACCCTAATAATGAACAATTTCAACTACCCCACCATTAACTGGGAAAACTACTCATGTACCAACTCCTTTGCTCAATGCTTTCTGGAATTCAAAAATTCCAATGCCCTGGATCAACTTATCCACACTCCCTCCAGGGGCAACTATATCCTAGACTTAGTCATTACCAACATGAGTGACTGGTGTTCCACACCTGAAGTCAACTCCTCGTTGGTCAGATCTGACCATAAGCTAATCACCCTAGATATCCGCATCCCAGCCCCACCCACCATTAAGGAAACCACAAAGATTTCTCCAATGCTAACTTCATGCTTCTTAAGACAGAAGTGGCAAACTTCATGACACCCATGCAGATGGACAATACAGTTACGACTGCTGAATCCTACACAAATGCATTCTATAAGCACTTACACGAGTGCATGGATCGTGCTATCCCAAACAGAACCAAGACGCTATCCTCCAAAAAAGGAAGCCAATCTGGTGGTCCCCTGCCACAAACAAACTCTACAACAGAAGGAAGAAACTGTTGCAAAAGAGAGTAAGATCCCATGAGTGGAGGAGCTTCCTGGTCAGCCTCAGTAAGAAGCTGAGATCCCTTATAAGATCCTCCAAAGCTAGTTACAAAAACAAAATTGCCACTGATTCTAATGGCAACCACAAAGCATTCTATAGCTTATGTCAATAATCTGAATGGCAACACCCAGATCTGCTCTGAGTTACAACAGCACAACGGCATGAAAATTACAGAACCAACTGATATTGCCAACATCCTGGCAGATAGGTTCAGTGCTAACTTTACCCCCCCTCTAACCCCCTAAATGGTCCATATCTATACAGGAATAATGCAGAGTCCCTGTAATCAGATCTATGCAGGTAAAAGCTGCACTCTCTAAAACCAAAAACACAGCATCCATGGGATCGGACAACATCCCAGGCTGCATTTTACACAAACTTCAGAATGAACTGGCTTCCCACCTAAGCACAATATTTAATCATAGTCTCACATCAGGCTTTGCTCCCACTGAATGGTGCACAGCAACAGTTATCCCACTCCACAAAGGGGGAGCCACCACTAATCCTGGGAACTATCACCATATTCGCCTTACGAGCCTGGTCTGCAAAGCCATGGAACGTATCATCATGGAACTCATAAACAAAGACATTGGTAACCTCCAAACTCTGGACTCCACTCAGTTCATGTTTGTGAAAGGCAGATCATGCCTTCTGAACCTGATCAACTTCTTTGAGGCAGTCACCAAAGCCGTAGATGAGGGTAAGTTGGTTCACACAGCCCATCTTGACCTCACCAAGGCTTTCGACACCATCCCCCATTCTGGAATTATTGTTAAACTCACTAAACTAGGTATAAATCCCTACATCAAAAGATGGGTTGACAACTGGCTCACTGACAGAACCCACACTGTAATGGTTGCAGACTCCAAATCTGACTTCAAACCAGTGACAAGTGAAGTACCACAGGGTTCAGTCCTGTGACCTCTCCTGTTTGGTATCTACTTCTCTGAAGTAGAGACTAACACAAAAGGTCTCTGGCTAATGAAGTTCGCAGATGACTGCAAACTAGGAGCCATAGTTGAGTCCCCAAGTGATGTGGACATCCTACAGAAGGGCCTCACTGAGACAAATGCCTGGTGTCAGAGGCATGACCTCAAGCTCAATGCCAAAAAGTGCATTGTCATCCCCTTTGGTAAAAACTCTGTACCCATGAAGTACCACATAAAAGCAGTCTACTTAATGCCGAATGTGTGATAAGAGACGTTGGGACCCAGGTGGACAGTAGTCTCTCCTTTGATAATCACATTGCCACAGTAGTCAGGAAATCCTTCTATGTGGCACACATCACAAAAGGGTTCTCATCCAGGAAAAAAGAGGTCATTGTTCCCCTCTACTCAGCACTCATTAGACCCATTATAGAGTACAATGCCCCTTTTGGATTGTACCTCACAAGACATCTGCAGCAGCAGGAAAGGCCACAGAAGTACCTCACAAAGAGGATTACTGGCCTCAAACAGATGCCCTACACTGACTGTCTCAAAAAACTCCAGCTTTACTCTGTAGCATATCACCTACTCTGAGGAGATCTTTGTCTAACATATAAAACTACGTTAAACCCAGAGCTGTTGGACATGCTACACCTAGAGAAATCCCAATCCCTCCGAGCTACATGATCTAGGGACCTAAAACTTGTCATCACAATAAACAGGACATGCAGGAGGGATAGATTCCAGTCCCAGAGACTTCCTATACTCTGGAACAAGCTACCTATCTATGTCAAGCAAAGTTCATTAGCACTTTTCAAGAAAAATCTTGATGATTGGATGGGAAATAGGAAATACACCCCGGGGATCACTTCTGTGGCTCCGCTCAACAGGGGCACAGGAAATTAACTTTCTTGGGTGGCATAAGCCAGGGAACCTTGTTGGCTAGGCTTACTTAGGGCCTTGGGCCAATAGCCTAGTACCTACCTATGAACCTATGAGCCTATGTCAGACAGCCACTGTTTGACAAATAGGTGTGTGTTATTATGAGTATATGGGGTAGCCCAGCAACAGCCGTGCTCCACAATGACAGACAGCACTGTAAATGTGCTGTAGGGTATCTTCCCTGTAGGTGTCCTACTTCTGCACTACACAGATGTATGTGGAATGTGTACATGTGTGCCTGATATAAGTGGTATCTTTGCCAGAAACATGTGGATGTCTGGCAAACAGTTAGATAATAATTGTTGGTTGTTCTTAGACTGTGGAGAATCTGGCTGTCACATGCTAGAACCCTCAAAAAACAATTTATGCTACATTAATATCTATTACTGGATTCATACCTGTGCATTGTATGACCATCATGTACACTGTTGCTGAGGTTGGGCCTGTGTCCCCCCACTGCTAATGGCTATGACCTATAGTCCTGCTTTATGGGGTTGCCAGGTATGGTAGCCATAGCTGTCAAGTGATGAGATGCGAATGTCAGCAACACGTTGACCCTGCCAGGGCATGTCAGGGACAGTCAGGAACACCAGTACAATGTTTGGTCTACTCCTGTGTGACATTCACAGACTGAAAGAAGCTGAATGGCAGTACATCATGTGATATGCCAT
Organism: Protopterus annectens; assembly: GCF_019279795.1. Classification (NCBI taxonomy): domain Eukaryota; kingdom Metazoa; phylum Chordata; order Ceratodontiformes; family Protopteridae; genus Protopterus; species Protopterus annectens. The sequence goes on from NC_056737.1 coordinate 282,938,818, forward strand.
CTGTGTCCACCATTACTTACTGTCACTATATTTAACACACAATCCAGTGGCATTCGTATGGTAGACAACCATTGTAAGAGGGAGTCAGAGGGCCACAGCTGTGATCTAAGTCACACCAGGCAGAATTGTAAGGCATGACTGTAGCTTTTGGACAGCAGACTATCAGCAACATGTCATTCCCAGAGATATACTACAAACCTACTGTTGTAATCCCTATTTCCTATAACATGCATCCTCCCATCTGCATCCCATTAGATGGGACTTGTATTACTGCAGTATAAATGTTATTCCCTTAACATTATTAATGCATTAGACACCTTTATTTCCTTCACATTATTAATGCATTGAAACTTTATTCCCTTACCATTAGTAATGCAGTACAAACTTTATTTCCTTTACATTATTACCACACTAGAAACATTTTATTTCCATATCATTATCAGGTTTCATCCTTTCATCTTTATTGAACTGTACCTGGCATTACTCACGTATTTCAGTCTAGGTCTATGAGCACATTCATTGCAGTACAATCAAAACTGAATATACCTAGTTGCAGTTACTACTTAACTCCTTCTTGTTTATATGACTATAGATTGCAAGATACATCTGTACTCACCACACTCATGGTGCAACCTGGCCAGGTGCCCTGCATGGGCCTCTATGTTATGAAGTCTCTCTTTGTCAGCTGTGGGAAGAGAGACGCACCATTATGTGTACCTGTCTATCACACATTCAGAGTAGGTTTTGGTAAAATAATGATAACAATACCTACAAACATTTGGGGCATTCCTGTCTCGAGCATCTTGGACACAGGTGGTCAAGAGATCCCCCTTACGATGCTTCAGGTCATCACAATGATGATGCACCTGCTCAACTCTGCTGGGGATACCAATTGCACTAGTGAGATTGCGTGTCAGCCTGTGTCTTGTACTGTGATCCCTGGAAATGGCCCTACAGCAGCCGGACATCATGGTCTTTAAAAAGGAGTACAACCATGACCCTGGACTCCAGAATGCCCCAACGCTGTATCCCAAAGTGTGCACCCTCTCCAACTACTGCCATAGTCTCTGTCAAGATCAAAGTCCAACAGGTTATGGCTGTATTTCCACCTGTTGCACTTAAATAAGCCTGTTGTCCTGCCCTTTACCACCACTGGGCAATTTTTAAAAATGTGGTGTTTCGCTTAGCACCACGCAAACCTGCTGAGCACTGCTTAAACTGGCAATGCTTAGCAATGCTTAGCTTGGCACAAACCACCTTAGCTGGGTTGGGCAATGCTTAAACAGGCATTGCTAAGCGGTATGGGCAAACCAGCTAAGCACTGCTAAAACATTCCTGGTTTAAGCAGTGCTTGGCAAGGCTTAGCTCTGCTTAGCACAGGTTAGCTGAGTGCAGCAACACAGGATTTAAAATTTATTGTCATAATTTATATTTGCAAAATAAATGCTTCATTATCTGTCTGTGTATTCGAACCCTGCACCTACTGCACACAAGGCTGTCACTCTAACCATTTGGCTATGTGGACATGTAGAACGCTGCTATACCTTTACATATACCTTTCCACTACATTTAAGCACTGCTAAGCACTGCACTGTGCTGCACAAACCCACTCAGATATGCTTAAACTTGACCTTTGCAGTCTTAATTAAATATATCCAGTTTCTATTTTTAGATGTCTGGCATGTGTCCATTGCTGTGCACCGTACAAACACAACAAAAAAAATATTTAAACTTTTTCATATATATATATATATATATATATATATATACCTACATTGATATCCGGCGCATTGAAAGTGCAGGGGGTGTGTCAATCATCTCCAGACACAGTGACACACTCCCTACACGGATTCAGTAACCCTGTTGCATGGCTGTCCCTCAGTAATGCGCCTTCAGTAATATGCATGGCGCGCTACAGAGGGGGCTCCACATACACAGCCATGGTACCTTCTGTGTAGGCTTTACACTATGCCTACATGGATTTTATTAAATCCTCAGGAATGTCTACCTGTAAGCATAAAATAATGATCTCTGGTCTAAACAGAGTTTATTTGATTATAACATGGCTGTAGTTAAAATACTTTTTATCAGTTCATTGTTTCTTTCTATTTAGTCTCTGGAGGCAAGTTATAGAGTATTTTGTTGGGTAATGTGGCTTAATGTATTACATTCCATTTGAAAGTATTCCACACAGATTGTTTCCAAAGGAGAAAAATGCATAGCAAAATCATTATTTTTTTTAATTAGGTATTACAATGATATATATTATTTTCATTTTAGAAGTGCACATTGTCTACAAAAATTCCACTGGTAAGTGTGGTTTACATGATTTACCTAAAAGTTCAAGAACAGAATGTTTTTTGTTGTCTTACACTTGCAAGAGTGCTTAGTTAATTTGGTGGTATTTGCTTACTGCCAAAGTAAAAAAAAAAAAAAGGAAAATGGGGGCTGATGATGATGATGAAAGTAGACTGAAAGCAAATAATAATTATAAATGCCCATACACAAAGGTAGCTGGACTCATAGATGTCTCCCTGAGGTCTAGCCGAGGTGCCACGGGTGTGCTCTAGGCTGTTTATTCAACAGACACACAATTCCTAAAATAATTGTTCCTTCATCAAAACATGCAAAGAGCACCACTGAGAAAGTTATCCAGTAACTCATCCAGTACAATGTGCAATGTGGGCATGGTTATTTTGGTCAAGGAAAAGTATCCCAGAAACACAGCTGCACAGCCAGTCATGCAGTGGAAATGCAGTGAAATAAGCAGTGCATAGAGACTCTAAACAGGAGGAGTAAACATCTTATCCCTCTTCTGGAGCAGTTGTGATAGACTTTGTAGGTCTACATGGTAAAAGGAGCTGGGTAGCTAAAGCATTGTCCATAACCTCATCCACTGCAGAAAAATATATGTTACACCCTCAGTCATCAGCAGTACATTTTTCTCTGCACCATATGAACTCATGTGACTGACATTTGTAGAGCTATACTGCTAGTCTGACATACCATACACCATGCAAATACAAGCTCAGCCTGTTTCTGCTGGTGGCTGAGTGTTAAGACACTGCATGATTCCTACTCTGCCATAATAACTTTTATAGTTAGAATATTCCTAATTTATTTTGTAATACCACATCACAGGGCCAACTTTCCCATTGTAACTCACAATAACACTGCATCATATCACAACAGGCCATGTGACCATTGACAACAAAGTGCATACTGAACTGTTTGTCAGAAACATTATTCATTGTAGACAATGAAGAGCTGACTAGTATGAAGGGCTAAAAATGCCGTCCAAAAACATTATGCACTGTTTTTTCTTCAAGATCAAAGCCTGCATACAAGTCCTGACTTGCTTCCTATTGCAGCTTAATATTCAGTTATTGATATGCGATGATCCTATAAATGGTGCATTCCTTTCTTAGTGCTCCTGCTGCATTAATGAAGGGGCACAACAATGCTGTCTGATGCTGTGCTGGGATGTTGAACAAGCCAATCATAACTGGTGTAGAACAAATGTCTATAATGGACACAGGACATTTGTAGATGGGTCACCTCCATCACCACAGCTTGCAGATGTGTTAGCTCCCGAAACCCTGATGACACTTATCAAGGGTATCAGACCTTTTTATAGATTAGGGATGCATGAGTAGGCTGAATGATGCCATTGTCCTCACATATGAACCTATGGAGCCATTCACCTATAGTGCTGTACTTTGCTGAAGACATATTTCTTCTGTGCTGACATACCATCCTGTGCTGTGACGTCTATGAGTTTATTGCCACTGTGTATCCATAGGTCTCCCCTACAGACTCCTGAAACTGAATCATAAACAGGTCCATGACACACCTTTCATTGTGTAAGTATGCAGCCATTACAACATCATACAACATATGGTACACAACATAATGTGGCTTACTGATTACAAATGTCAGCATACAGTATCTGTCAGTGACCAGTGCAAGCGGAATGGGAAAGCAACACTGGATTACACAATTACATATTAATTTATATAGTCACCCTGTGCATCAGACACACAGATTAATTTCCTTGGATCGATGATGAGAATGACAGGGATGTGGCACAGATATCATCACTTGCACAGGGTGTTATGTGGAGATGCAGGAGGACTAAGCTGACCAAATAGGTTGAAAGCATGTATGTGAGTCAGGAATAGAAGCAAGCAAGATGGACCATGGAAATTTTATCTGTGTTCCTGTAGGTGACCTGATTTTGATAGTGGTGTGTGAGTGTGTGCATGAAAATAGTCAAGCTCAGTGCTAGCCCTACATGTGTGTATGGTGGACAGCTTTGAACCATACATGGTAAAGCTGACAGTTCACTGTCTCCACCTCTGAACATGGGAACTGGCTCTGCCAGGAGTCACACTGGCACCTTCATGCCCAAGGTCAGAAGTGGTTCTACTACCTGATGATGACTACTGTCTGCTGGGACTGTGTCCTCCATTGGAATTCTCAGGACCACAAACCCATGGCCTACCATGTCTTGGTGTGGACAACACACTCCCGTCTGGAGCACTGGATGTACTGCCACTAAGGGAGCGTGATTGTGCATGGCCACGTGGACTCTCAGCAGATGGAGTTGCTGTCCATGAGTCTGATGCTCAACTCCAACCAGATGTTCAATCACAGGCAATGTATGTTCCAAGACAATTATTTTGTGATCTGTCTCAGATCAACGTCCTTCCACTGCATCAGTGAACTGATCCAGGGTATCAGCAATGCAGTGGAAACAATCATGGATATCAGACTGTGCACCATTCATAACCATGAGCATTCATCTGGAGTTCCTTTTAGAACATGCCTGTGCTTTCATGATGGCCAAAAACATACACTGAGTGACCCATGATGAGACACCTGTAACAGGTGGTGGAAAGACAGCAAGCCTCCTATGAGTACCCCTATCAATCCGGCTGTGTGGAACCTCATCAGATCTCTGGCTATGACTGGTGTCTACACTCACTGGATCTATAGTTGCCATACTTTTCTGTTCAATGTCCCCACTCTCTGACTGTCCAATGCCTGTGGCCTCCGGGGACTGGATATGTGTAGGGATACTGACTGTGTGCAATGATAATGAGGGCAAAAAAGGGATGTAAACCTCTGGGACAGATTCAGCCCCTGGAACCACCACCTGTGCCTCACTTTGGCTACCATCATCATCACAGTCTGAAGAGACACTGACATCAGGCTGTGTACGGGACAGAGACCAACTCCCCTGTCACCTGTGATAAGAAAGGGAAAAGCAGTACATTAATAACTGTGCTATTATGCTCTGCAGTACTATGTTGCAATATATGTAAAGCTGTATACACTGTTGTCACTATTACAGACCTGTTTAATCCCCAACCTCATATAATAGGACATGAGGACATTACTTTTCCCACAAGCATCTGTATTTACTTGTAAATAAAAGCTCTTTACACAGTAATCTCATCAGCAACAATGAGGTACACTGTTGACATTTGTGAAGACTCTGCACAATTGATACATATGGTAATCTGTAATGTCCTGACATTGCTGTCACATCTATCAGTGTGGTCACATCTACAAGGCATAGGTATGACTCTAAAGTGTGTACAGTCATAAAATATCTGTGCAGGTGGTAATCATGCTGACAGTACAGCAATCCAGCCAGCAGGCCTGAGATGACAATTTAGGGAATACATTGCAGTAAATCTACATCTGTAACAAAACAGTGTTGTGCTTACCAGGAACAGGACCACAGCCTTGTCCGATTCGTGATGGACCTGTGAAAAGTTGAGGGAGAGGTAATGTAAACAGCACCGCATGTTACACTATAACAGGATAATACATCCATATACGTCACATTTACAGTAGGTACTTTGTTAATTATGTTGGTCAAAGTCTGAGCATGAGATTCAAACTGCAATTAAACTCCTCTTCCCCCAAAACAAACACCTAACACCCACATAAAAGTATGTTCCCTAACACACTGAATGCTACAGCATTCCAATGCTGATCAAACTAAGCCTACCTGGATGCTCTTCTGGAGTGGAAATTGTGGCATCCACATCCACGATATATGGTGTGATGGATGCCTGAGAACTGTCTAATGTTCCTAGATTCACCAGGAATTCCTCAGTGGCTGAGAATGGTTGTTCCACTGCAGGGCCTCCACCGATAACATCACAATCCCTGGCCACATCTGCTGCTCTTCTGCATACATCATTTATCATGTCTGTTGCACTATGTCGAACCTGCTCATATGTCCTGCTCTGGTGACCTATAGCATTAACATCACAGACAAGGTCTGCCCACAATGCTGCCTGCTGTTCCTGGTTTTGCCTTCCCCTGGCAGTAGGGGTTTATGGTGTTGACAGAAGCCTTTCAGGATTATACCATTCTCAGTATCCATAGGGTACTGCATCTGGCATATACATTTACTGAAAGACAATAAAATGGGAACACATGTAAGGATTACATATGTGGAAGTACACTAAGTAGAAATGCAACAAGAACAGAATGGCTGTCAAAGTATCCACTGCTGATCGCACATGCCATATTCTAAAGTGTGCAGAAATACTAAGGATGTGGATACAGCTAAGATACTAGCAATAGTCAGCTAGTCCCATTTGTGCCATGACAGATACTGCTGTATGATCACTCAGCCAACACAGGAGTCTATTGTAGTGTGTCCCCTAGGGGCACCCCCCCGATAATATGTCAAAACAACAGTGCCAAACAAATATCAGTGTGCTATTATAACCACTATACAGGGACATTCCCATGAGACCAGTGTACTACAGTGGCAAAACACATTCCACCCTTGATGTATTGTACATCCTTTGTAGGTGTAACAAATCAGGAGATCAATGACTTGTCATCATTACAGTTCTAAGAAAGGCTTAATGCTGTAATTCCCATTTCCTCTAAGTATATTCACACATATACATCATGTTGTAAACGAAAAGGTTACATAACTGATGGAGTACAGTACTCCTCTGTTGATATGTGCAGATATATAATGTTTTTGGTAATGCATTTACTCTGTGAAGAAAGTCTTATACAGACTGGTTCCCTAGCCAGCTGTTTCCTTTTTCCATGGTTTTCATTACCACATGATTGGCTCTTAACCAATCTGTGGTTCTGAAATGCTAATTGCAGCCAAAACAGCTGATCTGAAGTATAATCAGCCAACTTCATGCAACCACTGAACAATATATAAGGCCTTCATGTAGATTAGAAGCCCTTTCTGATATGTTGTGCTGGAGATTACTGGCGTCAAGATACTATGTCATTGCAGAGGGTACATCTGTAGCAGCTAATTTTGCATACAGATGTGTGTGTTACTGGCTGCCTTTGATGCTGCAGGCAATAGGCATAAGCAGAGAGTGTGAACACTTTGGAGGACAACAAGCTGTAAGAGTAACTGTAGGAGCTGTGGCAGCCTTGTTACAGAGGCAGTGCCAGACTGAGGGTACCCATTCCATTGCAAATTAAGGCATGTGTTTAAGGTAAGTATGTTAGGCAATAGTATCAGTAACAGAGTACTAGGCACATGTTTGTTGTGTCCTTGAGCAACTTAAGGGATAAATATACCATTATGTCAACCATCTGGACAACTGGCAGGCCATGTGTTACATTATGGTAGTCATTTAGAATGTGTGTGCTAGCAGTCCTTGTTACTAGCAGGACCTCCATATGTATATGTTAGTTGTGCAGCTGTGCTAATCTGTAATAACATTATGAAACGATTGTGTGCTGCACTCTGATATTAGTGGGCCTCATTTGAATTACTTAAGTTAAAATCCTGTGTGAATGCATATTAATGCATGACCTGACACTTTATGCACTCATAGTGTTGCTACAGGGATATGTTAAGTGTGCTCCTATCTCCAGGCCTGTGACTTCCATCATTGGAAAGCAGACATTACATTTGAAATGCATTGTGCGGATAAAGAGTGCATGACTCAGTCATTCATTGATGGCTTCACAATAATGTAATTTAAATGCTGCACACTGAATTTGAACCCAGGGCCATGTGTGGCAAAACTGACTGTTTGCAAAAGCATTTAACAGACTGAGCTACTGAGTCACTGTTATAGCATGTGTCTTTGTGAAGGTATAAGTGCACACATAAAGGCTGTGACATACCTCTATTACATCCATTTTTTATGTGCCTGGCTTTATAGAGATGTATTTCTCCACAAGGGTCCCAGTTGAACATGTATTTTGCCATTAATGTTTTAGCAGGTGTACTTCTATATGTTGATGATAAAAATGCACATTTACCTTCTATTAGAGAGCTCACTTACATCCATTAATCTGTTTCTGGCTTTCTAGTGGTGTAATCCTGTACCAGACTCCAAGTTACACTGCCAGTTTTTCCATTACTCTTTCAGCAAGTTTGCATGATGCGGCACAATATGCAACTGTGCTTAAACACACATAATGACTGTAACTTGCAATTACTATGTTTTGCTTAAACTACCTGTTTTAATTAAGAGCTATGTGGCATGGCAGGTTAATGCAGTGGTCTGCAGATGTGATGGTCTTGGGTTTGAAATAGGGGACATGTGTTTATTATCATTTAAAACGCATATATCCATACAGCTCCATTTAGTTGAGGTTAGTGACACTACGCAATACAGCGCTTTGGGCAAAAATCTTTAAAGAAAAGAAAAATGGGGAGATAGAACAGTGGTGAAATGGGTGTAAGCAGAGGGAAACATAGTGAAACATAGTGAAAGGCAGGTAGGTATGTGCAGGAAGGGTGTAGGAAAGACCCATAGCTATCCATTTCTTCTACAGCAACAACTGTGCACTTTGACAGAATTTGTAGATGAATTTGAACTGTCAGCCCCAGAGAGAGAATGGTGAGGACAACATAACTGCATTGTCAAGCCAATTGGACCAAATTATGTGTGTCCAGTGGACATGAGTGTGAAGTGGAGAGTTACATATGGGATGATATTTTTTTTTGGGACAGGTGCCCATTTTTATTTTTAAGGTGCAAGTGGAATGATGGGGAAGGGACATAGGTAAGTGTGTGATAGGTAAGCTGGGAAAGTGTGGAAGCTTTTGCAGATAGACAAGACAGACAAGACAGCAGACAGGGGTGGTGTATGACACAGGAGGGTGTTGAACACCGTGGATGAGGAGGGTGTTGTGGAATCCCATTTTCAGATACCTCCACAAGGTAGCAGCATGACTGTGATACGGCTGGTATATATAATTCTTACTGAGTACCAATTCCATATTTTCCAGAACTATATGGAAATCATTTGCATCCAGCATATTGAATTCCACTATCATTTCTTCAAACCAGGATAATCCCAGTGTTTGTGGGATGACGGAAAACAGATCCTTAATGTCTATAGTCACAAATTTATACTCAGGATTACAATCCAACTTACTCATTTTAGTCAAAAAATCGCAGGAATCTATCAAAATGTGTGAATATTTCCCATAAAAGGATTTTAATTTTCTATCCACAAATATACCAAGGGGTTGAGTCTTGGAACCCGCTGAATTGACCACCGGTCTTAGGGGGGAGTTGTTCACATCTTTATGAATTGTAGGTATCCCAAACATCCCAGCAATATAAGGTTTATCAACTTTAAGAAAATTGTATGGAATTGGTACTCAGTAACAATTATATATACCATCAGGGTGAATATTATCACCAGGTTGATGGTGTGGCAATGGGGGCAGCTTATGCCCCCATTTTTGCCAACATCGTGATGTTGTATTGGAAAAGACATTATGTCTTTAACAGTAATTTTATGACATATATTAAAGAATACTATAGATACCTGGATGATATTTTTGTTGTGTGGCAAGGTCCCTTAGAAGTTATTATGGACTTTATGATTTATCTCAACTCTTCTACTGAATTTTTATCATTTACTTATGAAATTTGGGATCAAGAAGTACATTATTTAGATGTTAATATTAAAAAGGACTTGGTAAATAAGAGATATACATCATGTATCTTTAGGAAAAACTGTTTTTCAAACACATACCTGCATTATGAGAGTGATCACCCTGTTAATCAGAAGAAAAATATTTTGAAAGGGCAGATGGTTATGGTGGCCTGTATGACCTCGGACAGGGATGAGTTAGAGAATAAACTTGAATATATTGGTGGGTTGTTTCTTGATAGAGGTCACCCAACAGACATGATTATTAATACTAAAGAAGAAATTTTATTAGGATGGGGGACTAAATTCAAACCCCTGTTCTATAGTGGTGAAGATACTATTAACAATACCACCTTGGTGAAAAAGGAAGAAAATATAACATATATATGGTTATAACATTTAATGAAGACACAAAAAAGGTATGTTATATAATGAAAAAATATTGGGATTTTTTTAGGACCATGCCCAATAGATTAAAAGTTTTTAACCAGCCCTTGAAATTTAGTTACAAGAAAAACGACAATTTAAAGGAATTATTTGAGAAAAATACACAAGTTAGGAATATAGGCAAGACAGGTACCTTTAAATGTGGTCAATGCAATCAATGTATTTTTATAGCAGATAGGGAAGAGCCTGTATTACCTGACCCCCAATATAGATGTCAAGTGAATGAATATTTTACCTGTCAAACAAAAGGGGTTTTCTATATTGCCTATTGTACACCATGTTGGGCATTTTACACAGGCAAAACAGAACGCAGTTTAAAACAGCGTATATACGAGCACGTATATGAAATAAGTAGGAAGAAAGAATGTAATGCATTGTATAGACATGCTTTGATATGTGAAAATGCTGATTTTAAATTTTGGGTATTAGAAAAGGTGCACATTTCAGATAGAGGGGGTGATTGGCAGAACAGGCTAGAGTTTAGGGAATTAATATAGCAGTTGAGGTTTGATGCTTGCATATTTCCTGGTCTGAATGACCATGTTTCTTTGACACCTGCATTAAAACTGAAAGCCAACTGCTATTAAAACTAGTAGTTTTTAATGTAATAAAGATTTTTAAAGTAAAGTAATAAAGCTATCAATTTATATACATATACATATATATTTACTGTTACTATTGTCATATTCAGATTTTGCATATAATTAAATTGATATATACATTTTTATGTAATCAAATTCATATTATTTTTAACCAACCAAATAATGAAATGCACTTATTTAAACAAAGAGGGATGTGATGTCAATAGATTCTGATGAAGTTTCCTGTTTTGGAAAAGAAAGCGCTCAATCTGAATATTGGAATAAATCTCTGTTTTATTTATTGGACTATTCTTGTGGGAATATTGTTTTTAACAGCTTTATGGTGTGGCTGCCTTTATTGGGTGCTGCATGTTGACCGGACCTTGTATGCTACTTTTGGTGTTTTTGGTTCGATTTTTCATCCTTTTTTACAAGTCGTTAGTAATAACCAAACAAATGTTAGTATTAATATAATGGAACATAATATTGATTAATTCAAATGCATATTAAGGTATATTATGTAGAACACAACGATAAATAACGTAACAGTAAGTATGTTAACAACAAACCAGTATGAAATAAACCATAAGGCAAACATAACAGTTTAACAGAATATATTAATATTAATTCATAATAATAAATAAAATTAATACATTAAAGAAAATAAGGGGTGGGGAGAGAAAGAGAAAAACATACCGTTAGTGAATTTTCAGAATACACAGACTACAAATGCATACTTCTACAGGTGTGCAGTGTCAGTTGTGAGTACAGTGACTCAAATTCTTCTGTAGATGATGTAGCACATACATACCTCTCAAGCTGTTAGCATGGGACAGTATGGGCCAAGCACTAACAAATGCAGGTACACAACTAACCTGAACTGTTTCACATAATGTGCATGTACATAACTACTAAGGTGTTCTGTAAATGGATCTGCAAATACATTGCATTCCAGGTAATCATTTATCTACTAATCAAGGACCAGACAGATTGGGCAGTTGTCATTACATTATGAAAAATCATGACAGTTGAGAGGAATGTTTGTGTACATTATGTAGACTAGACAGCCGTCATGTCTTCTTTGGCAAGCATGGGAGTAGGACCCAAAAGCTGTGACTCCAGGGGATATGTGCATGTAATGTAACAACTGACTGCAGTGACATTCGAGCACACGTGCAATGAATACAGCCCTACTGCACTTAACATGTTACCTGTGAAACCACAATCCTGCTTTATACTTTATTGTTATTGCTCCTTAGAATGTGTGAAGTTTACACATGGTATCTACCCAGAACATGGGCTACCTTACCCATATGCTTTGTTGCTGGAGTGGGAGGAATACAGAGCATTATTTGACTGAAAGTGGTCTGAAGACAGCCCTGAACCATACTGTGAGTTGTGCAATACATTTATTAGGCAATTGCTTTTGCATTCTTTATTTATGCCAGTTTTACAGTTGACTGCAGTAACATTCAAACACACATGCAATGAATACAGCCCTACTGCATATATTTGAACACATTACTTATGAAACCATAATCCTACTGTATACTTTGTTATTGCTCCTTAGAATCTGTGAAGTATACACATAATATCTGCCCAGAACGTGGGCTACCTTACTGATATACTTTGTTCCTGGAGTGAGAGGAATACAGAGTATTATTTGACTGAAAGTGGCCTAAAGACAGCCCTGAATCATACTGTGGGTTATGCAAAGCATTTATCAATTCATTGTTAATTATTATTATTATTATTATTATTATTATTAATTATTATTATTAATAGTTTAGCATTCTTTATTTATTTCAGTTTTAAAGTTGACTGCAGTGACATTAGGACACACATGCAGTGAATATAGTCCTACTGCAGTTATTTGCACACATTAGTTATCAAACCACAATCCTGCTTTAAACCTTATTGCTTATTGTTATTGGTATTGTTTATTGTTTATTGCACTACAGTTATCAGAAAATATCCATGCTTACCACACTCATGGTGCATCCTGGCATGGTGCCTGGTGTGAGACTGGACATTGTGAGCCCATTCAGCTGCAGCTTTTGGAAGAAAAGCACACCATTATGCATACCAGTTTTGCACAAATTCAGCTTGCTTTTTAATAAAGTACTAACAAATATACTTACATATGTTTGAGGCATGCCCACCCCTAGCTTCTTGGACCAAGGTGTCCAAGATTCCTCTCTTCCTTTGCTTCAGGTCATCATAGTGGTCATGACACTGCTCACCAGTCCTGGGGATAGCAGTAGCATTGGTAAAATCCCTGGCCAACTGATCCCAGGTTTCAGCTTTGCATTCTGAGCCCCAGTAAGCACCCTGTAACAGATGGGGTTTATAGCTCTGGACCAGGAGTCCAACAAATGCTCTGGACTCCTGCACATCCTGAAAGCACACTCCCTCACCAATACATCACCAGGCATATCAACAGGTTAGTGAGACTCCAAAGAATGCTGCAGAATTCCCACCTATTGGCCTTAATATAGGCTGCTTCCCCACCCTTACATGTCATACTGTAACATTAAAAAAAGTGTTGCATAGCTTAGCATCACACAAACCCACTGAGCATCACATAAACTCACACAACCGTGTTGCAGCAAAGCTTAAAAAACACACAAACAGGAGTAGCTGTTGACCATTTTTAAACACTGCTTAGCACTGTGTAGCTTTTCCAAATGTAACAATTTTGTTTTTAAATTAAACTGCCCTTTAGGTCCCCTCACACATTTCTACAGCACTAAATGTAAAAAGGTATGACTGCTGGTGACTCGAACCCAGGACTTACTACACTTTAGGCTGTGACTGTACAAATTTAGTTACTTGGATAGTGAGAAAACCAGTATAAATTCACATATACTACTAAGCTACTTGTTAGCGATGCTAAGCACTGCTCCGCACTGCCCAAACGGCCATTCAAAAAAAAATGAAATAAAAAAATGTAGACAACTATAACTAATTAATTACATCTGGTTTCTGTTTTTAGATGTCTGACAGGTGGCAGCTGTGCATGTGCAAGTGCAGCTCGGCATTGCTGTGCTCCATGCCATGCAAATGGGCATAAAAATAAAAATAAATAAATAAAAGTAAAAAACAAAAACACAGTTATTACAACTCACACATACTTCTACACTGGCATGGTAGATTACAAGGATATTTATCCTGTACAAAACATCTGTCCAAGTATTCCCTGGACAATCCACAACTACAGGACAGCCTCTACACCACTGCCTACATGGATTCAATATCCATGTTACTATGATCTTCCTCAGCAGCGTGGCATGCTTAATATGCATGACGTGTTGCTGAAGGGGAACCGTGGCCATGTGCACAGGTACATACTGTGTAGGCTCTACACAGAGCCTACACAGATTTTATTGAATCCTGGGGAATGGTTGTATTCTTTTCTCTCTATCACACACATGCCACATCTTTTCTTGCAGTTTATCATCATTAATGTCTTTACAGGTAGTCATACCTCTCAACCTCTTAGAGCAAGAAATCTGGACAAAGCCTAAAATAATGGGGGATAAATGCCCAATAATAGGGACATATTTTAAATATTGCTCATAAACTTAGAAAGTTGCTGGAATAACAGGATTTGTGTCAATGTGCATTTTCTGAAGGATATGAGCTTTGAAAATTAAATGCTTGTCATTATTTAGTGACTTTAATTCTCATTGATTTTCCAGAAAACCACAAATTTTATAAGGAACAGACTGAAAATAAGAGGCAAAATTCTGAGCACTCTGAGAAAATCTTGACAGTTGAGAGGTATGCAGGTAGTTTATGTAACCATGGCCTCCACATCAAATGTTTCTACTCTCTGATCTTTTCAAATCTTTCCTTGTTTCCTTTAGTTGTTTTTAATACTTTCTGATAAACTTGCCCAAGTCTCATAGCAAAAATGTTTTTTTCTATAATTTTATTATCCTGCTGTTATCCTACCTTTGACATGCTTTCTCGATCTAACCTTTTAAGAATAATTTTCTAATTTTCATCTAATGTTCCCTTGACTATTTGTTTTCCTTTCGTAACTCCCATAACTGCCAAAAATCTACATACGTAGCCAAAAACACTTTTGTAAAATGCACTTTCTTACTTATCTTATTACTTTTATAACCCAGAATTCATGTAAAAATGCTAAATATACTTCTGGGTTAATTAATTCCAAGTTCATTTCTCTCTTTCATTATAGGTTCATAGGTGCGTACTAGGCTAATGGCCATGGGGTCTTCACAAGCCTAGCCCATAGAAGTGCCTTGGCATTGTGCTGCCCAATGTTAGTTCCCAGTACCTCTATCAAGTAGAGCCACTGGAGTGATCCCCAGGGTGAACATTCTATTTCCCACCCACTTATCAAGATTTCTCTTGAAGAGGGCCAATGAGGTACTCTGCTTGACATGTATGGGAAGTCTTTTCCAAAGCATGGGCAGTCTCTGGGTTATGAACCTGTCCCTCTAGCATGTTCTGTTGATTGTGGTAATGAGGTTAAGATCTTTGGAGTGTGTGGTGTGGAGGGACTGGGATTTCTTTAGATGTAGCATTTCTAACAGATCTGGGTCAGACATCGCTTTGTAAGTCAAGCAGAGATCACCTCTAAGTAGGTTATATGAGACAGAGAATAGCTGGATTTTTTTGAGTCTGTCCATGTAGGATATGTATTTAAGGCCTAGGATCCTCTACGTGAGGTACTTATGTGGCCTTTCCAGCTGTTGCATGTGTCTAGTGAGGTACATGGCAGATGGTGCATTATACTCGATGATTTGGCCTAATAATGGAAGAGTAGAAAGAGATGATGACCTCTTTCTTCCTGGATGCAAAACCCTTGGATATGAGATTTGGCACATAGAAGGACTTTCTGACTACAGTGGCATTGTGGTGTTCAAAGGAGAGGTTGCTGACAACCTGTGTCCTCAGATCTCTTAAAACACCTTCAGTGTTCAGTGGGCTTCCATCGATGTGGTAATTAGTGAGAACTGAGTTTTTTCCAAAGGGGATGATGGCTCATTTTATGGTATTAAGCTTAAGGCCATGGTTTCGACACCAGTCATTAGTCTCAGTGAGGCCTTTCTGGTCGATCTCTACTTCACTTGGGAGTTAATAATGGCTCCCACCTTGCAGTCGTCTGTGAACTTGGTCAGCCAGAGTCCCCCTGTGTTAGCCTGGACATCTGAAAAGTAGATGCCAAACAGAAGGGGACTCAGGACCGATCCCTGTGGGACTCCACTCGTGACTGGTCAGCAAGTCTGACATGGAGTCCGCTACTTTCACATTGTGTGTTTTATCTGTGAGCCAACTTGCAAGCAACCTAGTGATATAGGGGTTGATGCCTACTTTGGTGAGTTTATCAATAATTCCTGAGTGGGGAATGGTATCAAAGGCCTTGGCAATATCAAGGTAGGCTATATGTACTGCCTTGCCCTCATCCACAGTTCTGGTGATGGACTCAAAGAAGTCAACCAGGTTGAGCAGGCATGATCTACCTTTCACAAAACCAAATTGCGTGGGATCTAGAGTTTGGAGATTCCCTATATCCTTGTTAATTAGGTCCATGATGATGCACTCCATAGCCTTACATATCAGACTTGTCAGGCTAATGGGGTGATAATTCCCAGGGTCTCTGGTTGCTCCCCCTTTATGGAGAGAGATGACGTAGCAGTGCACCATTCGGTAGGGACAAAGCCTGAGGTGAGGCTGTGATTGAACAGGGCACATAGATGTGGTGCCAGTTCACTTTGTAGTTCATGTAGAACACATCCAGGGATATTGTCAGGTCCCATGGAAGCTGTATTCTTGGCCTTGGACAATGCAGCTTTAACCTGTGCTGCAGTAATGCTGAGTGCCTGGCATTCCTCCGGTATTGTGATTGGTCCTTTGGGGGGGAGAGGGGTTAAGTTGGCACTGAATCTGTCAGCCAGTATGTTGGCAGTATCTGTTGGCTCAGTATAGGAGGTACCATTGTGTTGTCACTCAGATCAAACCTGCATATTGCCATGGAGAGTCTTGATATAATTATTGATGATTTTGTGGTTGCTTTTAGCATCTGCCGCAATTCTGCCTTCATAGCTAGCTTTAGAGGTTTTGATGCGGGATCTCAACTTTTTATTGAGGCTAATAAGGGAGTTTTTTCAGTTTTGGGACTTCACCTTTTTATGTAACAGTTTCTTCCTTCTGTTGTAAAGTTTATTAATGGCAGGGGACCACCAGATTGGCTTCCTTTTTTTGGAGGAGAGCATCTTGGTTCTGTTGGATATGGCTAGTTTCATGCATTTTTGTACCTGTTTGTACAGTGCATTGCTGTATGATTCAGCAGTCATGCATCTATTTTCCATTGACATGGGTGGTGTGAAGTTAGACACCTCTGTTTTTAGGAGCCCAAAGTCAGCTTTGGAGAAGTTTTTCATGGTGGTTACCTATATAGCGGGTGTGGGTGAGATGTGTATTTCCATGGTGATATCGTTTTTTTATGGTTTAGCCTAGGCCTCCATAAAGCTCAAAAATTAACTCTGACATTTATTTTGCTTAACTAGCGACATGAAGACTCGCCCACTATAAATTAATCTTTCTGACACTACCAAATGAAGTATATGCCCTTTTTCTAAGACATCGTCTTAGATGCTTTGTAAAGTGAATGCATCATTTTACTTCCTCAAGTATCTCTTCCCTTTATTTTTGAATCACTTCTTTTCTGCTGTATTCGGTTCTTAAAACATTTTAGTAAAATGAACCTCTTCTAACTTGTTTTTACAAAATTCTACCTACATTTACTAAAACAAAAATTTTCAATTGTTCTTATAAACTCCAGAAAAGAAATCAAGATTTTCCTTATGCTTGCAGAGCCTTCAATAATTATCCATGAAGCACAATGTTAAAATATTTCATTATGGTAGACACGTCTGGTATCCATTGCCTCTTTATTCATTATGTCTGCTACTTCTTTTATAAATATCAGCACATCCTTCACATTCCTTATTTTAATTCCACATATCACTTCATATAACACTTTATTCATAACAAGTTTAAATTTTTTCTGCAATATTTTACTTATAATGTTTAATCTGCATTACATAATTCTACTGGCCTCCAGAATGTTAACTTACACATTTCTTCCTTTTTCCACAAAAATTTACTGTTCCTGTACACATTTCTTCATTCCTCAAATCTTCATATAACCATTAATTTATAGTCCCCCGGATTCACGAATCCTCCGTGTAAGACTTAATAAGTCTTACTCGGAGGCTGCAGTTGAACTGTATGACGTCAGCGTGCCATGAATATTCATGAGGGCACGCTGACTCAACCGTAAGTCTTACACGGACCGGGTAGGAAAGCAGGGGGCGTGTCCGACTGCCGAGCAGTGTAAACGGCCACGCCTCTGCAAGGTTTGTAAAAGGAAAATGAAAGTACACAAGAGCGAGTCCACTCAAATGTCCTTGCACCCAACACCACACTCCCTGACATTGTAAACCCTCATCACAGTTAAGAAAAGTAAAAAATTAATTTAATTTTTTTTAAATTCCCGAAATAGCTGCCCATATTTGCGCATGTGTGCCCGGCTGTGCCCATTGCTTAGCTGTAGTTAGCAATTCCGACATGGAAGAGCATAAGAAAGAATGTTTATGCAAATCGCACCAAATAGCAATAGAGTAATTGTAGAGCGTTCGCACAAAGAACAGGCATTCACGGTTCGAGCCCCACCACTCCCCTTCTTATTTATGTTTTAAATCAGTACATGGAATAATACCTGACACATATGATTAAAATATCAGTAAAAAGCAGTGAAATGGCCAATGTATCAGTGAACAAAACATAACATTTTTAAAGGATCCTGATACATAATTGCTTGCAGTTAAGCAGCGCTTTACCCAGTGCAATGGAATTCCCCATAGTTTAATAGTGCTTTACCCAGTGCAATAGAGTTGCCCATAGTTTAATAGCGCTTTACCCAGTGCAATAGTGTTGCCCAAAGTTTAAGAGCACTGTACCTAGTGCAATAGAGGTGCCCATAGTGAAATAGAGCTTTAACCAGCGCAATAGAGTTGCCCAAAGTTTAAGAGTGCTGTGCCCAGCGCAATAGAGGTGCCCATAGCGAAATAGCGCTTTAACCAGCGCAATGTGTTTGCGTGGACGTGCACGACGCTCCAACCAGCGCACCATAGGGCAACGTGGAGCAACGTAGAGCAAAGTTGCTTAAACGCAGCCACACCCCCTAGCCTGTCTGGACAGTATGAAAATAAAATTAATGACAAGGTTCTAACCCAGGACTCTGTGCGTCATAATCAAAGCACAGAACCACTAAGCCATGACAACTTAGGAGACACAGCCACTATTAACATACATATACTTAGTAATCGTAAATTAACCATTACTAAGCAGGTCTGCAGACAGCCGAGAATTTTCAAAATGTCCAGTCATAAAAAAGTGTGGGAAATGCGGCATATTTAAGCCCGATAGGCGGGAATACTCACCATAACTGATTGTAGCTCACATCTGCAGTTAGAATGGCTGGTGCAGGAGAGGGTACATGCTTCGGAGCGCAACGTTGGGGCATCGAGGCGTCGAAATACATGGTTTGGCTTCTTGTCCAAAAAACAAAAAATAAGCCAGCAGTAAGTAGACTGAGTCAGAAAAAGAGTAGTTTAATAAAAACTACCCAGACAGCATAATGGCATCCAAAAACAAACCGGTTTCGGCAATGGTTAAAAACCTAGCCTTCTTCAGTGTACAGCAAGGAGCCAAAACAGAAATGCTGTATTTAAACAGATAAAGCCATGCTGATTGGTTACAAAATTTTAAACATGTGCTGATTGACAAACAGCATAGATAACAAAAATTAGTATGAATGTAAATACATTCAAAAAATTTTTCATTTTTAAGGACTTGAATACATTCATCAATATTAGGATTAGCTGTTTCTATATATATATATTTTTTATAAGATATATACATAAATCTGTATTCCGAATATTAAAGCACCAATTATACATAATCCAATATTGAACAAAAATATATAAATATGCATATATGCAAAATGCGTTACAAATCAGAGTACATACTATAGTATTGAGATTAACTATGTCAATATATATAATTAATGAACATATGTATGTATTCTGGATATTAAAACTCCATTTGTTCAACAAACATGTATCATATGTTCAGATTTTTAATTATAAACAATCATTTAACCCAGGATTAAATAGTGCACCTAATTTCGTTATCCATTTCTTTTCTTTAAGGTTGAGTTTATTATGCCAACCACTCTTAATGGTTCTGTCACCAATAATTTTGTCAATAATGGTAAAATGAAATTTTGCAGTGCTATGCGTAAGAGTGTGTTTGTATAATGCATTGGTTATCTTATGGCATCTAATATCACTGAGATGCTCAGAGATACGTAGTTTAACTGGTCTTGACGTCTGCCCAACATAAAATGAGTGGCAGGTACAACATGCCAAATAAACGGCCCAATCTGTGTTACAGTTAGCAAAAAATCTAATGTCAAAAACTGTATTAGTATTCCTACTGGTGAACTCCTTAGTTTTCAACATATGCTTACAATTGACACAGTGGCCACATGGAAAGGAACCAATAAGCTTATCACCCAAGATGGTAGTTTGATATACCTGTGGTAAAGTGGACTCATAGTGATGTTTGTAGTGATTAAAATGACCAGCCAAATTCTTGCCCTTACGAAAAGAAAAAAGGCATTTGTTAGGGATAATGTTTTTGATTCTGACATCAGCCTCCAATATGTTCCAGTTATCCCTGATAATCTTAATAAAGTTATTGGTATTTCTACCAAATGTTGTAGTGAGTCTAAGTTTATTGGACTTTATATGTTTCTTTTTATATGTTAATAAATTAGGTCTATGTAGACCCGATGCATAATTCTGAGCCATGGTCACATATCCTGAACTGTAGCCCCGCTCAATGAATCTGTTATGCAAATCCTGAGCATGATTGACAAAAGTGTTATTCTCAGAACAATTACGCCTAATCCTAATAAATTGTGATTTAGGGATGTTCTTTGCAATATGTTTTGGATGAAAGCTGGATGCGTGGAGAATCGTATTGTATTGGGGGAATTTCCTATGGGTTTCAGTTGTTAAGGTGTTATCATTGTTTCTAGTTACCAAAACATCCAAAAATGTAATGGATTCTCGGTCATAGGTAATAGTAAATTGTATTCCCCATATATTATCATTCAGGTATTCCATAAATTCCTGAAGATATGGAATATCCGATCTCCACACCATCCAGCAATCATCCAAATATCTGCGCCAGATATCAATTTCTGGCAAAAACAAATTATGAGTGTCGTCATAAATCATAATTTGTTCAATATAGGCCATAAACAGATCAGCATAAATGGGGGCAAAGGATGCCCCCATAGCTGTACCTCTGATCTGTAGGTAACATTCCTGGTTGTAGAAAAAAACATTTTTAGTCAAAACATGCTCAGTCAAATTCAACAGGAGTGTATTGAACCCAGGTTGGTATAATTTAGATTCATTGAGCCAAAATTCAATAGCATCAAGTCCACCCCAATGTGGAATATTGGTATAGAGTGAACTTACGTCCAAGGTACAGAGTAACCAATCTGAATCCAACTGCAAATCATTTACAATACTCAAAAATTGAGTAGTATCCTGTATTCGTGATCTTACATATAGTAACAACGGCTTTAAATGCATAGTTAGAAATTCAGAAAGAGGTTCAGTAATCGACCCCATACCTGACACAATGGGCCTTCCAGGTGGATGTGAAAAATCCTTATGTATTTTTGGTAGAAAGTAAATATGTTGTCTAGTAGGATCAGTAATAGTTAAATGATTAAGTGTTTTCTTATCAATAATACCATTATCAACAGCAGAGGTCAAAAAGTCATCAATATCCTTTTTGAAAACCAAGGTGGGGTCCAGTGGCATTTTTGTATAATATTTAGCATCATTAAGTTGTTTATGTGCTTCAATGTCGTAGTCACACCAATCTAACACTACCACTGCCCCTCCTTTGTCTGCGTTGATAATTACCAAATCTTTATTACTTACAAGTTCCTCTAGACAAGATTTTTCACCATCAGTGATGTTATTAGACATAGGTCTCTCATGGTTATGCTTAAAATGTAACTCACTAAGTACACTTCGCAAAAAGAGATTAACAGCTGGATGCATAGGAGGAGTAAATTTAGAGGTATGATATTTGAAACCTTCCATTTGTGAATATTCAGTGTCACCTTGTTCCTGAAAAAACAATTTTAAATTAATAAGTCTACAAAATGTAAATAAGTCATTAGTAAATGAGTCTTCTGGAACAAAAAAGCCAGGGATAAAGGATAGACCTTTATTTAGTAAAGATATCTGTTCATCTGTTAGTATGGTACTAGAAATGTTGCATACATTGTTTATTTTTTGGTCAGTATCTCCAACAAATTTTGCAGACTGGTGACTTTTTCTGTGCTTCCTACCCCCCCTCCTCCTCCTCCCCCTGTGTTCCCTAAAGGGGATACATAGTTTTTACGTTTGGGGGTGGGGGAATCCATAATAGACTGTGTGTCAGTATCTGTACCAGACGAGGTTTCAAAATCAGTGGACTCAATATTATTACTGTGCCCTTTTAGTATGGAGCGTGGACATTTCCTTTTAGATTTAGAAACTTGCTTATTAACATTATGTCCTTCTTGGAATCGGACATGCCTAACATTCTTGAACGGTTGTCCCTTATCATAATCTGAAAGGTCACGAGAAAACTTTTTAAGTTTTCTTTCTTTCAAAATGGTATCAAAACTTAACAGTTCAGTACTCAATTTTGTTAATAAAGCAGGAAAAAAAGTTTCATTTTGGTAATGATTGCATTCCTCAATAGAATTCAAAACTAAAGTAGTTTCACTCTCAATGATTCTAGTGTAATGATCAGATAAAGCTTTAACAAACTTCATCGAGCATTCCTGTTGTATAGAGTTCCATTCTGAAAGTAAATTATCATCAGGACTAGCCACCAAGGGCTGTATTTTCACTCTGAGACCCCTAGGGCAAATGCCCTTGACCAAATAGGCTTTTAATAATTTGTGATGCCAAACACTAGATCTCAATGCCTTCATATTTTTTGTTTAGTGAGGCAAATTGTTGTTCACATTTTTGTTCAGGTTTTAAAGAAATCATATTTCCTGAGGCAGTGGTATCATTCCCAATGCCAAATGCTGCAATATCATCTTTATCTGATGATAGATCCAAAAGAAGCTTTTGGAGATCCATAGTGTGACCCAAATTATTCTTCAATGGAACCACGGCCTGTATATAAAGATCAAGTGATCAAACAATAATCAGACAATAATGGCAATGCACAATAGAACTAAAAATTAGCTCGTTATAGCCACGTCTGATACAGGTCAATAGTGGTACTTGTATAATAATATATGAAGGTAATCAAAGGTCTATTGCTTGGCATACAAATAACATTTATTTATTAAGATTAAAAGAGGATAGTCCCAGTAATGAAAAAATATAGCTCAAGAAGCAAAAATATACATTGAATCAATGGAGTGAAAAATACGTTGGAATATTGTTATATACCAAAATACTATGGTATTATTCAAATTGTGTAAAACAGGTCATGGACAGATACTGACTTGGTCTGCCAAACTAAAATAAATTGTTTGGCTTATACTAAAATAAATCAGTCATATGGGTCCCAAAATAATAATGTTGTTATATAGAGTCATATAAACTGAGTTCCTTACTGTGAAGATAAAAAGCAACATAAATCTTCAATGTCTGTAATATACTAACGGAAAGATGATCATAAATCAACTTAATTGTTACAAAATTTGTTAGTATTGACCCTTAAGTAGTATGTTAAACTAGCACAAGATAAATTTTTTCAAATCTTTTCAAAAATGAAAAATCAATAAAATAGTATAGCAAAACATGAACATAAGCCATACATAACTGTACATCAAAACGCACTATTGTTGTTCAAATCATGTAAAGTAAGTCATGGACTAATACTAGATTAGTATGCCAAACTAAAAAATAGTTAGCTTATACTAAAGTTAAATCAGTCATAGAGACTTCAAAATAATAATATTATTGTATGAAGTTATATAAACTGAATTCCTAACTGTAGAGTTCAAAGGCATAATAAATCTTCAGTGTCTATAGTGTGCTATCCGGATGAATAGTCATAAATCAACCAGATTTTTCCAAAGTTTACTAGTGTTCACCCTTAGATAGCATCTTAAACTTGCACAAAATATATATCCTATCAAAGGTGAAAAGCCAATAGGATAATGTTGCACAGCATATACATATGCCCCAACAAGAAGAAATAATTGTTAAAGTGGGCAAAATAGAAGGGGAACACAGTATAGAATCCAACAGAATAACTCCAACTGAAAACTGGAAAGATTGTCCACCTATATTATAGAAACAAAAGATCCTGTACCTTTTGAACATTAACAGATGTAATCTCTTAAATGAGAATAAAATGTAGTCCAATCCTTCTTACAACAAAGTGCAAATGGCGCTAAGCCTGTATAGGCCGTAACAAATTATACAAAAGATCAAAAACATAACCCTAACAAAAGTCCAATGTTAATATGAAGTTGCACCATGAAAAAATGGTCACAATAGCTCACAACCCCTAGATATGGAAAAGTTGTCGGCCAATGTAACAATCATGTATGCGCTGAAAATCAGCCCCAAAACCGGAAAATAAAATTCCGCCTTCCAAGAGAGTATATATAAACTATATGCATAAAGTTCCAAAAGTCAGTAAGTCCCATCGGTTACATCATAAGTAAAAAATAAATCCGATAGCTCCAACAGTTAAATCAATATCCCCAGATTTTGCAATGGGATTATTTAAACACTGTTCCGATGGCATCCACTGATGGCAAGCCAAAAAAATGAGAAATGTGGCTGCTGTCTTTTTAAAGTTGAATATATCAGTTATTGTAAGATGTTGATAAGGTTCCCCAATCGTCGTCAACCAATATTCAAACACTACTCACACGTAATATCCACAGCATCAATACTAGATCGCCATGTTGAAAATAAGGCCACACACCTATACAGCCGTTAATAATTGAAAAGATGTTTGTAAGGTTCCCCTGGTTTCATATCATATAAAATATATACTTCAGAGGGCCCCAAACAAGATCGCGATTCACCCAGTCTGTATATAAGTGATCCACTCACCCTAAGGTATACACAAACAATACCGGAGATGATATCCCTCGTACTGCAGTTAATAAAAATAAAGAAAGTCCAATATTCTTGCGATATTAAGTGACAGTGTTGCGTGCAGAGCAGTATGCACAAAGGCACCCTCAGGAATGGAATATAAAACGGCCCAAAAGTAATACAAACACAAGTCCAAAGACATGAACCAAACGCATGGTCACAGATACGATAACACAGTCCACCATGGTTTCCCCCAGCAGGAGCAGGAAGGAAGTGTAGCAAACAAAATGTTCCCCTGCACGTAAGGAACTGCACGGCTCTCAGTGAATAGCTCCAAGAAACAAAAAATAAGCCAGCAGTAAGTAGACTGAGTCAGAAAAAGAGTAGTTTAATAAAAACTACCCAGACAGCATAATGGCATCCAAAAACAAACCGGTTTCGGCAATGGTTAAAAACCTAGCCTTCTTCAGTGTACAGCAAGGAGCCAAAACAGAAATGCTGTATTTAAACAGATAAAGCCATGCTGATTGGTTACAAAATTTTAAACATGTGCTGATTGACAAACAGCATAGATAACAAAAATTAGTATGAATGTAAATACATTCAAAAAATTTTCCTTTTTAAGGACTTGAATACATTCATCAATATTAGGATTAGCTGTTTCGCGATCTTGTTTGGGGCCCTCTGAAGTATATATTTTATATGATATGAAACCAGGGGAATCTTACAAACATCTTTTCAATTATTAACGGCTGTATAGGTGTGTGGCCTTATTTTCAACATGGCGATCTAGTATTGATGCTGTGGATATTACGTGTGAGTAGTGTTTGAATATTGGTTGACGACGATTGGGGAACCTTATCAACATCTTACAATAACTGATATATTCAACTTTAAAAAGACAGCAGCCACATTTCTCATTTTTTTGGCTTGCCATCAGTGGATGCCATCGGAACAGTGTTTAAATAATCCCATTGCAAAATCTGGGGATATTGATTTAACTGTTGGAGCTATCGGATTTATTTTTTACTTATGATGTAACCGATGGGACTTACTGACTTTTGGAACTTTATGCATATAGTTTATATATACTCTCTTGGAAGGCGGAATTTTATTTTCCGGTTTTGGGGCTGATTTTCAGCGCATACATGATTGTTACATTGGCCGACAACTTTTCCATATCTAGGGGTTGTGAGCTATTGTGACCATTTTTTCATGGTGCAACTTCATATTAACATTGGACTTTTGTTAGGGTTATGTTTTTGATCTTTTGTATAATTTGTTACGGCCTATACAGGCTTAGCGCCATTTGCACTTTGTTGTAAGAAGGATTGGACTACATTTTATTCTCATTTAAGAGATTACATCTGTTAATGTTCAAAAGGTACAGGATCTTTTGTTTCTATAATATAGGTGGACAATCTTTCCAGTTTTCAGTTGGAGTTATTCTGTTGGATTCTATACTGTGTTCCCCTTCTATTTTGCCCACTTTAACAATTATTTCTTCTTGTTGGGGCATATGTATATGCAACATTATCCTATTGGCTTTTCACCTTGATAGGATATATATTTTGTGCAAGTTTAAGATGCTATCTAAGGGTGAACACTAGTAAACTTTGGAAAAATCTGGTTGATTTATGACTATTCATCCGATAGCACACTATAGACACTGAAGATTTATTATGCCTTTGAACTCTACAGTTAGAATTCAGTTTATATAACTTCATACAATAATATTATTATTTTGAAGTCTCTATGACTGATTTAACTTTAGTATAAGCTAACTATTTTTAGTTTGGCATACTAATCTAGTATTAGTCCATGACTTACTTTACATGATTTGAACAACAATAGTGCTTTTGATGTACAGTTATGTATGGCTTATGTTCATGTTTTGCTATACTATTTTATTGATTTTTCATTTTTGAAAAGATTTGAAAAATTTATCTTGTGCTAGTTTAACATACTACTTAAGGGTCAATACTAACAAATTTTGTAACAATTAAGTTGATTTATGATCATCTTTCCGTTAGTATATTACAGACATTGAAGATTTATGTTGCTTTTTATCTTCACAGTAAGGAACTCAGTTTATATGACTCTATATAACAACATTATTATTTTGGGACCCATATGACTGATTTATTTTAGTATAAGCCAAACAATTTATTTTAGTTTGGCAGACCAAGTCAGTATCTGTCCATGACCTGTTTTACACAATTTGAATAATACCATAGTATTTTGGTATATAACAATATTCCAACGTATTTTTCACTCCATTGATTCAATGTATATTTTTGCTTCTTGAGCTATATTTTTTCATTACTGGGACTATCCTCTTTTAATCTTAATAAATAAATGTTATTTGTATGCCAAGCAATAGACCTTTGATTACCTTCATATATTATTATACAAGTACCACTATTGACCTGTATCAGACGTGGCTATAACGAGCTAATTTTTAGTTCTATTGTGCATTGCCATTATTGTCTGATTATTGTTTGATCACCTGATCTTTATATACAGGCCGTGGTTCCATTGAAGAATAATTTGGGTCACACTATGGATCTCCAAAAGCTTCTTTTGGATCTATCATCAGATAAAGATGATATAGCAGCATTTGGCATTGGGAATGATACCACTGCCTCAGGAAATATGATTTCTTTAAAACCTGAACAAAAATGTGAACAACAATTTGCCTCACTAAACAAAAATATGAAGGCATTGAGATCTAGTGTTTGGCATCACAAATTATTAAAAGCCTATTTGGTCAAGGGCATTTGCCCTAGGGGTCTCAGAGTGAAAATACAGCCCTTGGTGGCTAGTCCTGATGATAATTTACTTTCAGAATGGAATCGTATACAACAGGAATGCTCGATGAAGTTTGTTAAAGCTTTATCTGATCATTACACTAGAATCATTGAGAGTGAAACTACTTTTAGTTTTGAATTCTATTGAGGAATGCAATCATTACCAAAATGAAACTTTTTTCCTGCTTTATTAACAAAATTGAGTACTGAACTGTTAAGTTTGATACCATTTTGAAAGAAAGAAAACTTAAAAAGTTTTCTCGTGACCTTTCAGATTATGATAAGGGACAACCGTTCAAGAATGTTAGGCATGTCCGATTCCAAGAAGGACATAATGTTAATAAGCAAGTTTCTAAATCTAAAAGGAAACGCCCACGCTCCATACTAAAAGGGCACAGTAATAATATTGAGTCCACTGATTTTGAAACCTCGTCTGGTACAGATACTGACACACAGTCTATTATGGATTCCCCACCCCCAAACGTAAAACTATGTATCCCCTTTAGGGAACACAGGGAGGAGGAGGAGGGGGGTAGAAGCACAGAAAAAGTCACCAGTCTGCAAAATTTGTTGGAGATACTGACCAAAAAATAAACAATGTATGCAACATTTCTAGTACCATACTAACAGATGAACAGATATCTTTACTAAATAAAGGTCTATCCTTTATCCCTGGCTTTTTGTTCCAGAAGACTCATTTACTAATGACTTATTTACATTTTGTAGACTTATTAATTTAAAATTGTTTTTCAGGAACAAGGTGACACTGAATATTCACAATTTGGATTGCAGTCTTACCTAGTGTTAGTTGCACTTGGAGAATTTCAGACACATTGTGTTGGCCAACTAGCCTGGTGGTGTGAATATCCTTGGTGAATATTGACACTCCTCCACCTTTAGTGTTTCGGTCCTGGTTTGGTGGCGAAAAGTGTGATAAGAGTTGTAGCCTGGTATTGCAGGGGTGCTCTCTGGAGCCTTGAACCAGGTCTCAGTTACTGCACAGATATCGATGTTCTCCATTTTTAGGAGTGCCTCGAGAGTGCATTTTGAGGTTTAGACTTCTAGCATTGAGTAGCATTACCTTCAGATTTTGCATGCTTGTACCTGTTACGGTGGTGGTTTTGTCCTTTGAAGTTTGCCTAAAAAGGCACTATAGGGTGGCAAGAGCCTTAGCCAGTAACCTGAATCCCAGGGGCGACAGGTGCAGACCATCTCTGGCAAAGCATCGTGGTCTGTCAATCATGTCATCCCAGGCAGACAGATACTGGATCCCCTTTGAATGACACCATAAGCTTAGCCAATTGTTGAAGTCAATCATTTTATCCTTATATTGTGGTATCATTCTGGCTGAAGGCAGGATGCTACTCAGGGCTAGGGTCATACCTGCCTGGGCCACATGATCCGAGAGCTCTTCCATGTCTCTTTTCATGTAGTCCAGGGAGGTACGTCTCAAGTCATTCACTCCAACATGGACAATGATAGAGTCATATTTGTACTTGTTGTGGAGTGACTTGAGTGCATGCGTTATGTGGCGGATCCTGGCACCCGACAGGCAGCTGACTGTAATTTTCTCCTTATTCAACCTGGTGAGAGGGACATCAGTGTGCCGGACTATAGAGTCACCTATGACTAAAGTGTTAGGTACATTGTCTTGCCTTAGGGGCTGTTGCTGGGTGGCACACTGGTGTTGTGAACTATGTGACACATTGGTTGTGACTGTTGTTTGTTTGCATTTCAGCTTCAGAGGTCTTTGTTGCTTGAGCAGGTTACAGTTAAGGCCTCTGCATATGTGGATTTAGTGTTGCTATATGTGGGTGTGGGTGAGATGTGTATTTCCATGGTGATATCGTTTTTTTATGGATTAGCCTAGGCCTCCATAAAGCTCAAAAATTAACTCTGACATTTATTTTGCTTAACTAGCAACACGAAGACTCGCCCACTATAAATTAATCTTTCTGACACTACCAAATGAAGTATATGCCCTTTTTCTAAGACATCGTCTTAGATGCTTTGTAAAGTGAATGCATCATTTTACTTCCTCAAGTATCGCTTCCCTTTATTTTTGAATCACTTCTTTTCTGCTGTATTCGGTTCTTAAAACATTTTAGTAAAATAAACCTCTTCTAACTTGTTTTTACAAAATTCTACCTACATTTACAAAAACAAAAATTTTCAATTGTTCTTATAAACTCCATAAAAGAAATCAAGATTGTCCTTATGCTTGCAGAGCCTTCAATAACTATCCATGAAGCACACTGTTAAAATATTTCATTATGGTAGACACGTCTGGTATCCATTGCCTCTTTATTCATTATGTCTGCTACTTCTTTTATAAATATCAGCACATCCTTCACATTCCTTATTTTAATTCCACATATCACTTCATATAACACTTTATTCATAACAAGTTTAAAGTTTTTCTGCAATATTTTACTTACAATGTTTAATCTACATTACATAATTCTACTGGCCTCCAGAATGTTAACTTACACATTTCTTCCTTTTTCCACAAAAATTTACTGTTCCTGTACACATTTCTTCATTCCTCAAATCTTCATATAACCATTAATTTATAGTCCCCCGGATTCACAAATCCTCCGTGTAAGACTTAATAAGTCTTACTCGGAGGCTGCAGTTGAACTGTATGACGTCAGCGTGCCATGAATATTCATGAGGGCACGCTGACTCAACCGTAAGTCTTACACGGACCGGGTAGGAAAGCAGGGGGCGTGTCCGACTGCCGAGCAGTGTAAACGGCCACGCCTCTGCAAGGTTTGTAAAAGGAAAATGAAAGTACACAAGAGCGAGTCCACTCAAATGTCCTTGCACCCAACACCACACTCCCTGACATTGTAAACCCTCATCACAGTTATGAAAAGTAAAAAAATTATTTAATTTTTTTTAAATTCTCGAAATAGCTGCCCATATTTGCGCATGTGTGCCCGGCTGTGCCCATTGCTTAGCTGTAGTTAGCAATTCCGACATGGAAGAGCATAAGAAAGAATGTTTATGCAAATCGCACCAAATAGCAATAGAGTAATTGTAGAGCGTTCGCACAAAGAACAGGCTTTCACGGTTCGAGCCCCACCACTCCCCTTCTTATTTATGTTTTAAATCAGTACATGGAATAATACCTGACACATATGATTAAAATATCAGTAAAAAGCAGTGAAATGGCCAATGTATCAGTGAACAAAATATAAAATTTTTAAAGGATCCTGATACATAATTGCTTGCAGTTAACCAGCACTTTACCCAGTGCAATGGAATTCCCCATAGTTTAATAGTGCTTTACCCAGTGCAATAGAGTTGCCCATAGTTTAATAGCACTTTACCCAGTGCAATAGAGTTGCCCAAAGTTTAAGAGCACTGTACCTAGTGCAATAGAGGTGCCCATAGTGAAATAGAGCTTTAGCCAGCGCAATAGAGTTGCCCAAAGTTTAAGAGTGCTGTGCCCAGCGCAATAGAGGTGCCCATAGCGAAATAGCACTTTAAACAGCGCAATGTGTTTGCGTGGACATGCACGCCGCTCCAACCAGCGCACCATAGGGCAACGTGGAGTAACGTAGAGCAAAGTTGCTTAAACGCAGCCACACCCCCTAGCCTGTCTGGACAGTATGAAAATAAAATTAATGACAAGGTTCGAACCCAGTACTCTGTGCATCATAATCAAAGCACAGAATCACTAAGCCATGACAACTTAGGAGACACAGCCACTATTAACATACATATACTTAGTAATGGTAGATTAACCATTACTAAGCAGGTCTGCAGTCAGCCGAGAATTTTCAAAAATGGCCAATCACAAAAAAGTGCGGGAAATGCGGCATATTTAAGCCCCATAGGCGGGAATACTCACCATAACTGATTGTAGCTCACATCTGCAGTTAGAATGGCTGGTTCAGGAGAGGGTACATTTTTTGGAGTGCAACGGTGGGGCATCGAGGAGTTGAAATACATGGTTTGGCTCTTTGTCCTCCGTCATGAGTCAAGACTCCTGCAGGGCCAGTTCCAAGGGATCTGAAGGTAATGCTACTCAATGCTAGAAGTCTAAACCTCAAAATGCACTCTCTCGAGGCACTCCTAAAAATGGAGAACATCGATATCTGTGCAGTAACTGAGACCTGGTTCAAGGCTCCAGAGAGCACCCCTGCAATACCAGGCTACAACTCTTATCACACTTTTCGGCCACCAAACCAGGACCGAAACACTAAAGGTGGAGGAGTGTCAATATTCACCAAGGTACAAGGCAGAGGCTTGGAACCAGTTAGCTCATGACCTCACCAGTGTCACAGGCATTCCTCAGACTGGTGAGCAGGTCCATCACCACCATGCAGACCTGAAGAGACGGAAGCAGGACCGCCTGAACCAATGGATACAGGAGGCCCGTGGGATGCAGGATGCCCCACAACTGAGTAGGTAGCCATGGAATGCAGTATGTAGGAATTGATTATTGATTCTGTATAATTGATAGGTATGTCTCAATATCCCTTAATTTACTTTACAGCTGTAGGTGACCGTGCTGCGAATCAGCAAGGCTATGCAGATAGGCTGCTAAGGCTTCACCAACAGGCAGGTTAGTGATTATTCTGCATGTATTGTTATATAAAATAGGGGAGAGAGCATGAAATTAAGTGTTGTAGTCCAATAATACAGCCATAAATGGCCTGAATAACTCCTCTACATGTACTGTCAGATAAAAAAGTCAGAGAGCCAGAAAAAGAGTGTAGTAACCCATTAAGAAAGGTAACATATGTCCGGAATAATATCTCTGCAGGTACTGTCATATAAAATAAGTGAGTGAGCCTGAAAAAGAGTGGTCTAACCTATTAATAAAGGTATAATATGTCTTGAATATGTCTTCCATATGCACTGTTATAACAAATAAAGGAGTGAGCCTGTGGAAAAGTGTGTAATGTCATTAATAAAGATCTAAATCCTGGAGTGTGTCTGTGTCACTTAGTTTGAAATGTTGTTGTACCCTTGCATTATACAAATAGTACTGTTTTAAAAAGTGCTGGCAACCCAGAGTTATGCAGTCCCATATAAAGTGGGTGATGGAAGTGCTAGTAGCTGTGAAGCATATATACAGTCCTCAACAGGCAGTTACTGGCTGGCATGCATAAGTAAATCTGGCACACGAGTAGCAAGCTAATTTGTTCCCCAGAAATGTGAGTGTGTGTCAAGAAATGCAAGGTTTTGTACAAACTGAAGTGAAAATGTCATGTGAAAACATCCAGATTTGTAGATAAAGAAATATAAATGCAATCAAGGAATATGTAGCAGTAACATCTGCATCTTGGACAGTTAGTATGTCAGATATAGGTCTGGCATATATTGAACTAGCCAAACCCATTACACAACCTAATGCATGGTGGCAAGTGTAATAAGACATGTAGGGGATATACACCTGCATTCACTAGGAATGTAGTGTAGACTAAAAGTAATTATAAGATGTTAATTGAGGTGTTTTTCTACACCCTACTGTATGTGCATAAACCATGCAATTCCACACCTCAGTGGGTATGTGTAATCTTAATTATTTGTTGGGACATATGTCCTATTGTTCTATAAATATTTGCATTTACGGTGATGCATGTGCCCTGTTCAAACCGCACAATCATGGTGGCCTGTTGCTACCAAACATCCCTGCATGCTGTTGGAATATCCACTGTCGTTCAACATATGCATGCGTTATGCTTGCTGTTCAATTGTTGGAACCTTGGTGTGTTGGGTTAATGGGAATATTACTGCATGCTGTTACAACTAATCTGGAATGCTGTTGTTTATGTTGTAATTAAACACACCTAATCACAGAACGTATGGGAAGGCCGGTCCCAGCGGACCCACCTGTCCCTCCTTAGCTGGCGAGTGCACCTGGCACCAGCAGGTCTGGTGCCCAGCCCGGGCTCCCCTCCTCCATTGGTCATGTGCCATCTTCGGGTGGAAGTGCTGCAGGGGATGGGGCTCGTCTCCCCCCATTCAAGCGTGGGCAGAGAAGGGCCACCTGTCACCCTTTGAAGGGTCCGGGCTGTGGTGCGTAGTGAGATCCAGCGTTCAGTCGCTGATCCCCTACGCCAGCTCGAGGCGAGAGTGGCGCATCTCACGGATGAGCCTGCCCATCCTACGCAGCCCCCAGCACAGCCACCCCTGGGGCTGTGAAGGTGCAGTGGTGACTGTCCATGGGTGGGGATCTCAGTTCCACTGTTACCATCTTTGGGCTCATGGGCTTGCGATTTCCAAACATCCGTCCCCATCAATTGTGTTTACCCACTGCATGTGTCATACACTGCCCCTGTATGCATCTTGTCTGTCTTGTCTGTTTACCTCCCCAACCTACCTTCCCAAACATACCTACTTCCTCTACCTCACTTTCCACTCTCACCTGACAAAAAAAAAAAAGGGCAATATGTAACCACAACAAAATTACACCCCATACATAGCTGCCCATTTTGCATACATGTCCACTGGGCATGTAAACTGATAATTATAATTGTCAATACAACATACTTTGTTGTCCTCACCCCTCTCCCAGGGGTGGAAGGTTTCAAATTTCACTCCAAATGTATTGCATATGCACAGCTGTTGCTGGTAAAGAAATGGTCAGCTATGGACCTTCCCTACACCTGTCCTGCATATCCTGAGCTTGTTTACCTACTGTCTGTTCCTCTTTGTGCCCCCTTTTTCACCACTTTCCTATCTCCCCATTTTCTTTTCTTTAAAAGAAATTAGCGTGGGGGTTAGCGGGAGTAAGCACTTTTAAGTGGTAGTAAGCGAGTTTAAGCAAGTGTGCACATGTGTGCGCTTAGCTAAGCATCACTAAGCATTGCGCAAACCTGTGCAAACCCACTTACAACTGCTTAAAAGTGCCTTAGTCACTCTATGGAAGGGCCCTTGTTCTGCTCAGCAGCAAAAGAAAAGACCTCTGCCAGTCTCGAACCCCAGACCATTGACATAATAGACTGCATGAATTACCACTAAGCCACAGCAGATGTACAAATAACTTGGTGCTGACATACATATATCATGCATTATAATGAGGGAATGTAAATGGAAATTAGGAATGGTATAACACAAATCCTGTTCTGTGGGTCTTTACCAGCAGATGTTGTGGAATTGCATGACATGACTGTGAAAAGAGAACCAGCCATCCAAGCAGGGAATAATGTTATAGTAGCACCTTACAAACACCACACAGTATCAGACCAGGATAAATGCTGGCAATGTTGATTAGGGCAGAGGCCAGACACCCCAACTGTGACTGCTTTACAGGGATGTCCCTGATTTGTAAACAAATGTTAGTTGTGCTCCACTGAATCACTCTGGAAAGTACTAACTTTAGGCAAACAAGTGTGGAATCACACGTAATGAATAATCTCAAGAGGTGAGAGTAGACACTGCTTGCACGTCAGAAAAGGTGTAGGTATACATATGCTCTGATTCCCAAGAAAGTCTCAACTGCAATATGTCTGTAATATATTGCAGGTGTATCTAACGTATATGTACCTTACACTGAGGCCATTCAAATACATACCTGAGAGTATCTGAGGCCTGGCAGAGGCAGAAACACACAGGCATATCAGCATTACTGCTGTTACACACTCTGCAAATAGCTTTGGAAGGAGTTCCACAAGCATGCCCTTATGTAGGAGTACAACACAGAAATATCACAGGATGTAGCCATGTACTGCTAACAACCAACTGTGACAATGCCAATGTGCCAGTGCTGAAAAGACTGGTGTGGTGCACAGACAAAGTATAATAGGCTAACCTCTAGCTACCATCTTGATATGTCCACAGGTGGGAGCTACACAGGCAGACTACTTGCCTTGATAGACTAACAGGTACACAGCAATCATGTATGTTCAGCAAGATAAACCTCACAAGAGAATAAAAAATGCTCTTTGCAGTTCTGCACCCCTACCCAAAGGTACAACACACCTGTGTATTCAGGCAAAAACCAGGGTGTAGGTAGGCATACTCAGTACTGAAATATGTCCAGTTGTGTTGAGCAGCCTGTGCTAATTGCAACACAAACAAAACACAAACAGTTCAGAGGTGAGTAACGTAATAATTACAGTATAGCAGTTCACAAACACTGCATGTGCCACAGGAATACAGTGCACTAACCACAATTGTATGGCAGTTAAATGTCTAATTCAGAAAGAAAGTACATACTCCCATGTATACTGTGTTAGCATTTGGGGGGGTGAGTACATGTCTACACAGAGAAGTGTGTACTGGAAGCAGCAACATTCAGGTTTGAGTACAACATGCATGCCACTGGCTACAACCCTAGCTTCAGATAAGAGATATATACCAACCTTCTGACTGACACAACGGTGTCCAGAGCAAACAAGCATGGGTCCCACCTTGGAAAGCTGAAAGGGCTATGCCTACCTAACCTAGCATTTTATAGCAGTGGGCTGCAATCACAGTGAGCAATGCAATCAGCACACAGCAGGCTGCATGCAATTACTGAATGGTGGGCAGCAATTGGTGCAGAGGCTGTCACATGCACAAGTGCAGATACCTAGAAAAGCAGGCTGTACCTGCTGTCCACACATGCAATAATATCAT
Source organism: Protopterus annectens (assembly GCF_019279795.1). NCBI lineage: Eukaryota > Metazoa > Chordata > Ceratodontiformes > Protopteridae > Protopterus > Protopterus annectens. The sequence continues at coordinate 282,975,345 of NC_056737.1, forward strand.
TGCAGGTACAGGGAGATAGAGAGCGAGAGCAAGACAGAGAGACACAGACAGAGACAAAGACAACAGAGAGAGAGAAACCGAGACAGAAACAGAAACAGAGGGAGAAAACCCAAAACAAACAACCAACCAAAAAGAAAAAAAAAAACAAAACCTGCAAAACTGTAACAGATGGAGCAGGGAAATACAAAAGTAAGGTATGTAACTCATTTTTATGTGTTGGCATGTAGTAGATGTTCCTGAAGAGTACTCTACACACTGCAAATCATCCATGTGTGGCAGCAGTATGTATCTATCTGTATCTGTATATGTGCATAGGGCAAGGGACATACTGCAACTATTAGTGAAGGGTGGACAGATATCTGTCTTTGAAGGTTGTTATGTGCATATATCTATGCAGGTCATAGTGTGTGGCATAGAAAACAGCATGCAGTGCTGATATATGTCATGTGCTGGTTAAACGCTGTGGGACTGATTTGTCAGATCTGCTGTGTTACAGCCAGTGAGGCCTGCTAAAACTACATGGGCCGAGGACACCCACATGCATTCTGCACAACACTGTGCAATATAATCACATAACTGTACATCCCACAACTGTCACATAACTGATATCCCCACCATAAGAGGTGGACTGTACATGTGCCTATATATACATCTATGTGTACAGCAATGGATGTGTACATGTATGTGTATATATATATATATATATATATATATATATAGAGAGAGAGAGAGAGACATGGGGCCATATGTACTGCAACAGGTGTGTGGTGACCAAGGCATGGACTGTAGACAAGTGTTGATACTGCAGTGCCATTCCTCCTTTCCAAAACACTGTACCCATTAAATACCACATAGGTAGAGATCTACCCAACACCAAAGGTGTGATAAGAGAACATGGGACACCGGTGGACAGTAGCCACCTCTTTGATAAAGACAGTGCCACACTAGACCTGTAATCTGTCTGTGTGGTATGTGTCATGACAACAGGTGTGTCATCTAGGGAAATATAGGTCAGTGTTCCCCTCTACTCATCACAATGCCCTGTGTGGTATGTACCACACATGACAACTACAGCAGGTGGAAAGGCCACAGACATAACATACAGAGGGTAATACTGGCCGCAAACAGATGCCCTATGCAGACTGAGTCACAAAACCACATCTAGACTGTATTGCATACCGGCCACACAGAGGTGACCTCTGCCGGACATACAGATGTATGTCACACCCATAGCTGGGTGACAACCACCATGGCAACATATCACAATCCCTCTGGGATACACGCTGTAGGGCCCTAAACCTCGTCAGCTCACTAAACAGCACATGCTGGAGGGATAGGTTCCTATCTCAGAGATATGCCATACACTGGAATAGACCACCTAGCAATAGCAAACAAGGCTCCTCCTTAGCAGTTGTCATAAATACCCCTGATGACTGTTTGGGAGATTGGTAATACACTCCAGGAACCCCCTCTGTGGTTCTGGTTGGCAGGGGCAAGTGAAATCAAAGTACATGTGTGTTAAAGGCCAGGTAGCATATGGCTAGGCTGCCGTAGGCACTAGGGCCAATAGCATATAACCTACCTATGACACTATGCACTCACACATGTACTCAATGCAATACCTGCTATGTCAGGTTGAATAAGTGTAACGCTGAATGTGTGCAAGGTCTGTAAAGGTGTGATAGGTTAGTGTGCAGTTGTACCTGACATGGTAGTGTCTATCCTAGCTGTGATGCCGGGGAAAGATGTGTATTGTACTGTTAGGCAGACATAGTAGTATGGCATACAATGTGACGTAGTTCTTTGTTGATGACCGTGGTGTCTCATTGTAGGCTAAAGCAATACATGTATGCTTAGTGAGTGGTACTGCTGGTGAACTTCCATAGGAACTGTAGTACTACCTGAAGCTGTAGGCCTAAACAGCACAGTATGGTGTGTGTTCACATTGCTTGGAAACACTGTCTTGTGTGTTTCTTGTAGTCTGCACAGAGGACAAAACTCAGGCATAAGGGTCTGTACGTAGTGGCACACAGCACTGTATGGTACACAGGTAATGCTCATCTGTGTTGGCATACAGTGGTGCATTGTATGTTTGTCTGATGTGTGTATAATTATGCCTGTACCATGGCTGCAATCATATGTGTGTTACAGGGTATACGTGTGTATCCAGCAACATATATACTCTGTTACAGCAGTATGCCACCTATAGTAACAACTGTACACATATATTAGGCAGGGCTATGGCATCAATGACTAGGGTGGTTGACTGGTACTACTGTAACTGTACTTTACATTCATTGCAATGGATGACATCTCTGCTTGTGCATTGGCGTGATATATACCACTGTGTCGAGGTTGTGTATTGTGTCACCAAAAGTGTGCTGGGTACTGTTGTATAGTGTTGTGATATATGGAGTATGCCAGGCACTGTTATTCAGTTGTGGCCTGAGAACCAATAAATGGTAGTGAACGTGTGTAACCCCTGACAGAGAAATGGATGGTATATATGTCAGTAAAGTGATATCTTTGGTTAAAGGTTTAAAGTGTGCCACAGGACTCACTCACACATATTGTTCATATCTTTTTCAGCCAGATGGCCCACCAGCACAACCCATCGTATACAGCAGCGGAGGAAGATGAAATTATCCAAAGCCTGGTGCAGCAGTACACAATGCTGTTTTCCCGAAGCAGCCAGCACCAGCAGGAGTAGACTGCACTGTGGCAGGATCTTGTTCATCAGGTAAATGACATAGGCATGCATAACCGGATGTATGAGCAGGTACTCCATCACTGCAGTGATTTAATTAGACATGTCCGGCGGCGTGTGTCTGATATACAAAGACAACAGCTTGCCACAGGTGGTGGGGTGGCCATTCATCCCCCCCTCACCAGAGTGGAGGAGCTGCTCCTAAGCGTGGTGACTCCTGGACAACAGCAGCAACAACCTGTGACATGTGTTGTCATGGAGGCCGGAGCCACCCAGCATGTTCACATGGAGCAAGCAGGTAACATGCCCTAGCTATAGACTACAGTTAACTGTATTGTTAGATTATGTCTACGTGAGATGTGTGCTGTGTGTTTAGCAGTTGTGCTGCCTAGTGTTATGCAATACTTTTTTTTTGTTGGGTTTTTCGGCTTATCCCGGTTAGGAGTCACCACAGCGGAACTCCGGACCACTAATGTTTGGTAGTGGATTTTTACGTGCCGAGTTACCAGCCCTGACGCACAACCTTCAATGAAGGCACGCTCATTCACGCATGCCTCCACACAGAAGATGCTCTAGCTGAGACTCAAATGGGACAACGTATTGCTGTGAGGCAACAACACTACCGCAACACAACTACCGCGGATAGTGTTATGCAATACTGATATTTGGAATATTATCTCTACACCTGTGACTGTTGACTGTTGTTCCACTGTAGTTTAGCATACACACTGTAGCAATGCCACAGTTGTTGTGGCTACTGACGAACTCTCTCATATTCTCGTAGGTCCCTCTGGTGTGACAGCAGGGCAGGCGATCCATGCTGGTGAGTGTGGTATAACTGCAATGTTGGTAATGAAATGTGCATGTCATAGGTGAGGTGTAGGCCATGTACACGTAACACACCTACGCATAATGCATGCCATGCATGTTTGTTGTAAGACATTACACAGCTCAGTAATGTCAGTAGCTGTCTCAATGACATGCAATACACAAAGCATCAGACACAGTTGTGGCAACTGCGCATTGGATAGGCATAGTTGCTACAGCTGTACACAACATAACACGTTTATCATATGCAGTACACAAAAACATGCTACATATGGCATTACCACACATCTGCTGTAAGGTCACACTTCAGTATCCCACATGTCATCCACACACATGATGTACCTCATGGGTAGAGGCCTATCATGGGGCTGTGCAACACTCTTCAACACATAACACACCCATTTACAAAGTGGCTGTGTAATTGTGAATGTAGCCATGGCACTGCAGTTCAGGTACAGCATGCTAGGCAGTGGTCTGTCACACATTAGTAGCTGTGAGTGACCACAAGATGCATGATGATGATGGCACATGGTACTACACCCCATCCAGTTACAGTGACCACAGTACTACACATAGCAGTCATTGCTTTGCACCTCAATGTTGTGTGTGTGCAAACATATGCACCTATACACAATATGCATAGCATGTTGTGTGTGTGCTTACATATGCCAGTATACACAATATGCACAGCAGTCGCCATCTGTACAAAGTGTCACATATATGTCCTGGAATGCTATTGGGTGTATAGGTCACATGACACACATTGGGTATGTGTGGTGTTTAATGTTGCAACTATAACCACTGTACAAGTGCCATGTTGAGCACTGGGATTCCTTCACATCTACATGCACCACTCATCCTGTGTGTACATAGCATGCATGTGCTACACCTGTGTCCACTATTATCTGCTATGGACACAGACACTGTAATCACACATGGCAATCTATGTGTCACACAGATAACACATGCAGCCATGGTATGTATACCTGTGAGTGATGGTGCACAGGATATTGCAGAGCTGATAATACATGCACAGCAATGTTGTGTCCATGTACACATTATGTTCCAGGGTGTAGCCAATCACTGAACAACTACACGCATGCATCAACGCCATGTATAATGTCATTAAATAGGGCCGTCTACACTTGCACTGCATGGTCTTGAGTAACACATATTCTGCATGCTGACATGTGTGAGGTGACTGTTTGCCTTGTGATACTGGCACCCACCTTCACCCATTATTGAGTATGTGTTGGATTGCTGGTGTGTGTGTGTGTGTGTGTGTGTGTGTGTGTGTGTGTGTGTGTGTGTGTGTGTGCTGTAGTGAGGAGTGTATTTGTGTGTATGTGTGCATGTGTGCATGTGTGCATGTGTGCTAACATCATGTACAGATTGTAAAGTGTGTTTCCTGTCTTCTTCTCACAGGTGCTGAGTTTGGGGTGGCTGAAAGCAGCAGGGAACCTGAAGTCACTGCCACTAATAGTGGAGATGATGAGACATGTATTTTGGCACAGGAAGGTTTGACAGGGTCTGTCGTTGGTCCACCATTTGACAGTACACAGCGTTCAACCCCATCTATGCGCACACTCATACTGCCGATACATCCCTCATCACCAATGGCCTTAGCAGAGGGACAGCATACAGTTGGCATTGACCAGGAGAGTATGGTACCCATGGCACTTGCATCCCCTCACAGCAGCCATAGCCGGATTCCTGGAATGGTACCACATAGGCGGATGTCCAGGGGTTCTCGGGGGAGCACCACTGGTTGTATTGCCCCTGGCAGACGTGCCCCCAGAGGTATTACAACCTCCAGTATGTTCCGGGCTGTAATGCAGGCACAGGCATGTATGGAATGGTACACCAGACAGGGACTAAGGGTGCAGAGGGCCTATTGCAGCGCTATCAATGACAGCATCCGTGACCTTGCCGGTGCCATCTGGAATTTCACTGAGGTCATTGATAGACATTGGGGGAGACAATAGATGCCCTCCACAATGTGTCTTCCATGAGCCAGGACCATGCGGGATGGGTGAGACGTCAACGTGGATGGATGCCAGCAACAGCAACAGCTGGCAGTCAATGTGGATGTCACACAGATCACAGCTGTTCCCGTAGTGGCACTACCAGCCCCAGCAATGCTGGGGCAGGCCTGTCAATTGACCATCCTAGTAGACCATGTGCACGTGGCTCTGGCCAGTACCAGCAGGGACATGGGTCCAGTCATCATACCTCTGCCTATGATGATAGTACCCAGTCAGGGTTGGTACCCGATACTGCCCGTAGCACACCTGCCAGGCACAGGTACCATGTCCGTGCCCAGAGACAGTGATCTGTACAGCCTAGCAGGTACAGTCTGTGGCTGTCCCACAACCTCCCATATATGGCATCCACATGGTGGAGCTGTGTGCATGCAGACACACACACATTAACCAAACAAGTAGGGCTTACACATACACACACACATTACATCACCGTTGGCCCATGCTGTACTATTATCCCTCACACACACACACACACACACACACACACACACACACACACACACACACACACACACACACACACACACACACACACACACACACACACATGTCGATTGGATGGGTCAATGTCGGGCTCTGGCAAACCAACAACACACCCTGTGCATATGATGACACCTGTGCCATCTCTTGTCATCTGTAACATTGATGCAGGAACTTTCTAACATGGCTCTGATGCACAGGGTGACATTATAGCAGTGTAGCAATATTAGCACATTGTCAACAGGAAAGTGTAGTGATATCCTTGTAGGTATATCTGAGCAGGCATTATGCTTCACAGCTCTGATTGTCAATGTAGCATTGTTTACAACATTGTTAGGTCTAAGTATGTATTGTCCACCCATGTGCCACTTGGCTGAAGTGTACAGTGTTGCCAGCATGTGTTAGTGAGTGAACAGTACGTGTGTGGTGTGTGCATTACAGATTAGCAGGTGTACATCTGTGAACATGGTGGGTGTGCACTGTCTGCATGTACGTGCATAGTGGACACATGGGACGTGTGACATACCCTGTTGTACACATTGTTAACATCTCATAGTATCTTTCAATGGCCAGTATGCATTCTACTACAGCTATGTACTAACATGGGTACACATGTGTGTATGACATGGGTTGACAGTGTGCTGTGGGTGATACAGTTGATACCTGTCAATGATTTGCAGTCTGGTAGTATACACAACCTCAACAGCATGACTATAACCAATCATTAGATGATGCTCTGACAAATGACACACAGTTGTAGGGAACTCAGTAACAGTTGGATCCTTCCGGTACTATACTATAACAGTGACCGGTGGTATTGACCGCCACCCATACATGGGACCACACCTGTTTGGCATATAGCCCTCTTAGGTACATGCAAACACACTAGGGATATGTCCATCCAGATCTGGAAATGCATGCATTGGCCTACAATGCATTCCCTGGATGGGACGCATATCCTACACAAGGGTATCATACAGACAGATACCTGTTGTCCAATACATGCTGTATAGCAGTAAGCTGACTATGGCATAGTCATCCACATTTACTATACATACTATCCCAACAGTACCACATAGGTGGTAGCCCTCAACATGTATGTTGGGTAACAATGTGTGCATACAGCCACTTGTTATCTCATCTGTCCCTTGGTATCCACATATCCATAGGTATTGTGGAGTCCCTCGGTGTGTCACATAAGACATTAGGGGCCTGAATGCATATCCACAGGACTGTTGTACACCTATAATGACTATCCATTATTGCCAATCGTTGTTGTGTATGAACGTGTCTGACATATACCTCAGATATGTACCCTCACTCACAGTACTCTATAGTAACTGTCATGGGTGTGTGTGGCACAGATGACCTTGGACACAGATCACTACAGTGGCCGGGCTTGTCACATACATACATATGTGACCTACGATCTGAGAAGCAGTGGCACAATCTGTCAAAGGAAACAAATGTATTCATGTAATATGCAGGCTTCACACCTATGTACTGATTGAGGTCACATGTACACATATTTATTTGCCACGCAGATACCTGATGTGTGCAATGCACATACTGTTTTAATCATGATATGTCATACCATAGTAAAAGGAAAACCACACTGCATTGACCAGTTGTGTCACACTCACACACACACACACACACACACACACACACACACACACACACACACACACACACTCAGCAATTGCAGGATTCAAACTCCTATCTAACTATGTTATGATACCAGAGACATATGCATTAACATGGCACGCTATATGCTTTGTTGGGTGGCTTTTCTTCTCCTGCTATATTTATAGGATGCTGACATCATCAGACTTTCCAAAGAGGAATGTTTCCCAGTCTCCAAAAAGGAAACTCCTCTCAAAGGAAATCACACACAAACACTGTCAGCGTTTGCAGGATTCAAACCCCTACCTAACTATGTTATGATATTAGAGATATATGCATTAACACAGCACGTTATATGCTTTACTGGGTGACTTCTATTCTCCTGCTATATTTATAGGATGCTGACATCATCAGACTTTCCAAAGTGGAATGTACCTCTGTTAATGTGTTTTCCCAGTCTCCAAAAAGTGCACTCTCACAGGAAATCACATACACACACAGTCAGCGTTTGCAAGATTCAACCCCCTACCTAACTATGTTATGATACTAGAGACATATGCATTAACACAGCACACTATATGCTTTATTGGGTGTTTTTTATTCTCCTGCTATATTTGTAGGATGCTGACATCATCAGACTGGACATGGTAATGTGTGTACACTTTATTTTATGCAATCTCAGGAATGAGCCATGTGGGTCGGCAGGTGTCAAGAGCTTGAACAGGACCCCATAATCCTTACCTTGTGTGATCTATCTGTGGACACACTGACATTCCTTCATATGTCAACATATTTATGCACAGATTGTTGGTTTTGTGGATACAACATGTGTCAGGGGTGTTGATAAAGGGCTAGTCAAAGTTTATGTGGGACGTGTAGCTCTGTTCAGTGATGTATGTCCTGGGTGTCTAGCTTGCAAACAGTCTAGCATGTTTGGGAACCATGATCTGCAAATGAACTTACCACAGTTGGTAGGGTTGTGTGTTTGTCAGCTTTCAATAGCTATGTGTATGACTTCAACCATGATGGACTCCATGGCCTTGCAGATCAGACTTCATAGGCTTACTGGACTATACTTCCCATGGTGTGTTGTGCACCTACACTTGTGGGGAGTGCCATATGTTACTGTAACACATTAAACAGTTCCAGATCCTGTGGAGAGGGTGAGGCTCAACAGACTGTTCAGGTGCAGGGTCTGTTTGTTCTGTAGTTCATGCATGACACATATTGGGAAACAATGTAATCCAATTGCTGCCATGCTTTTGGCTTTGGGGGGAGCTGTTCAGCCAATCTACATGTGGTATGATGACTGAGACTATGGTCAGTGGGAGGTGGGTATGTCTATATGGGCCTGTCTGACAGGATGTCAGCATTGTCAGTCAGGTACAGTTGGCCCTGACTCAGGACATATATGAGTGTACATTGCTATTTATGACATAGCTGAAGGAGGTGTCATGATTCAGTCTGGAATCCTTCTCAGCTACTCTTTACAAAACACCAACAAACCTGAGCACTAATCCCTGTTATACTCTTTTACACACTTAACACCCTACTGATCCTTTGCGATCAGTCTATGGAGTATGTCATCATAATATCCTGGCATGTCCAGGGGTCAGTTTCGTGTGTACCCTCCAGTCCAGCTAGTGAATATTGTGGTTTTGACACAATGCCACATCTGCCTCATGTACACAGACAACCCTCTCCTCCTCCCAACAAACTCAGATATATGTGAGAGATGCAACAATATTGACATACAGGAGGCTGAGCTCTCTCAACCCATGACTGGCATAGTCTATCAGGTGGTGAAGGTAACCACACACACCACATATCAGTCTCACATAAACCTATAGCGACAGCAATCAAAACACATTATCACACATAAACTTGGGCTCTACATAAACTATGCCTAAGCAGCAGAGACCTCCAAAGCAGGCACACAAACAACTGCTACCCCACTACAATACCCACATATCACATAGTTCACAATGTCAGTGTGCCACACAGTCACTGCCCTTTGGGCTAAACAACACACCTAATACACTTGTAATAGGTGACACTTATTATCAGACACACTGACGTCCCACTCACCAGGCCAAACAAGGGAATAGTCACTTTGAGCTGTCTCTCGGGTGGCAGGATCCACAACATAACACATGCACTCAGGTCACTCCACAGCAAGTGCAGGACTGGCTCCAGCATTGTCCATGCTGGTGCGTACACCCTCAGACGTCCCTTCCTGGACCACATGACATGATACATAGAGGAACTCCCTGATCATGTAGCCCAGGCCAGTATGACCCTGACCTTGTCTAGCATCTTACACTCACCAAGTATGATGCCACAGTATACCAACAAACTGATCACATTTAACAGTTGGCTAATATATTGGTGTCATTCACAGGGGATACAGTGTCTGTCAGCCTGGGGTGACATGCTCGACATGCCACGTAGCTTCCCTATGGACAGCTTGCACCTGTCACCCTTGGACTTTCGAATACTGGCTAAGGCAGTTGCTACCACCATACTGCCTTTTTTAAGCGAGGCTCAAAAGACAAACCCACCTCCATAGACATTACAGAGTACATGACACTGAGGGTAATGCTGCTCAACACCAGATGTGTTACCCTCAAATTGCAACCACTCAGGAATCTCCTCAGTATGGACAACAGCGATATCTGTGCACTAAGAGACACCTGGTTCAGGCTCCCAAATGCACACCAGCACTACCAGGTTATATTTCATACCATGCTTTCTGACCACAAAACTCGGAATGGCCAACACAAATAGGGGGAGTATCCATATACATCACAGATACACATACCTCCGGGTTGGTAGCACTGCACAAAGCATCACAGACCATACATATGTACCTAACATTGTGCATATCTGCCTTTTGGTTTGGTGCCTCCTACAGACCACCATCCCAAACTCATGAACCACACTCGGCTTTTCTGGGAACACTGGACAATATGAAGGTCTCCCCAAACACCATTATATTGGGTGACTTCAAATACCCACACATTGACTGGGGATAGTACTCAGGCCCCAACACCCTTGCCCAACAGTAGCTACTACTTGTACACTCATATGCTATGGCACAACAGGTCACCACACCCACAAGAGGGGACAACATATTGGACATGATCATCACCAACATGGGGACTCTATGTTCCACACCTGAGATATACCCCTCATTGGTAAGGTCAGAACATACATTTATCTCACTGGACATCCATATCCCGTCCACACACCCATCCTGGGTAATCTTGGTGAACTTCTCAAAAGCAAATGTTACACTTCTGCAAACCAAGGTGGTATCCTGGGACAGTGGTAAGTATGGCTCTGACTGCTGAATCCTTTACATACACATTCTATGGACACCTAGTGGACTGTATGGATTGTGCTATCCCAAATAACAACTGGACTCACTCCTCCAATGGCAGGGGACCTGTCTGGTAGACCCTGACCATTAATAAGCTATACAATGAAAGGAGGATGCTACTACATGACAGAGCACAATCCCAGACAGGGAAGGCATCTGTGATCTGTACTACCAGACAGCTACAATCACTCATGTATTTATGACAGGCCCGCTTCTAATGGACAATTGCACCAGACATGTAGGACACTCACAAGGACTTCTTCAGTTAATTCAGGTACCTGGGTGGACACTCACTGATATGCTGTGAGTTACTGCATACTGACTAAACATACCCTGAACCCACAGACATTGCCAACATCCTGGCAAACAGGTTCAGTGAAGATGTCTCCCCCCATCCCCCCTATGGAGCTGCTGTCCATCCCAACAGAGTGTAACCTCCCTGACATCACAAATAAACAGGTGAGTGCTCCCCTCCCCACAGCAGACAACACAGCATCAATGGGACCAGACAGTGTCCCAGCCTGCGTCTTACACGGGCTTCATGACAGACGTAACCCTCACATTACGTCACTGTTCAGTATCAGAGTTACTGCAGGATATGTACCCACGGAATGGCATACAGTGATAGTGGTCCTGCTCCACAGAGTTGCTGCCACAACAGACCACAGACAATATCAGCCTATAAGGCTAACTAGCCTGTTCTGCAAAGCAATGGAGTGTATTGTAATGGGACTCATGCACATAGACATCGGGAACCTACAGACACTGGGTCCTACACATTTCAGCATTGTTGTGGGCAGATCTTGCCTCCTGGACGTGTTCGTATTCTTTAAACAGTTTCCAGGTCCATCGGTGTAGGCACGGTTGTCCACACAGCCTGCCTGGACCTTGCACAGCCCTTCGACACAATACCCCACTTGGCCATTATGCATAGGCTCACCTGCATCGATATCGACACATATCTGACACGATGGATTGCTACCTGGATCAGGGATAGCACCCACATGCTCAGTATTGCAGGTGCCATGTCTGACTATACACCAGTTACACATGGAATCACACAAGGCTCAGTCCTGGGACCTCTCTTGTTCAGTATATATTTGTGTGATATACGGCTAACACAGGAGGAATATGGCTGACCATGTTCGCAGATGACTGCAAACTGGGTGCCATAATCAACTTTTCAGCTGGCACATGCATACTCAAACGGGGTCTCACAGAGATAGGATGACTGGTGCCTGAGCCATGGACTACAGCTAAATGCCATTAGTCGCATAGTCATCCCCTTTGGGAATAACAACATAGGTTCATAGGTTCATAGGTTGGTACTAGGCTATGAGCCCTAGGGCCTATACAAGCCTAGCCATAACAATTCCCTGGCTATTTCTTCCCACATTATTTACTTTTCTGGACCCCTGTCCAGCAGGGTGACTGACGTTATCCCTGGGGTGAATTTCCTTTCTCCCATCCAATCGTCAAGGTTCCTCTTGAAGAGGTCCAAAGAGGCACTCTGCTTGACATGTATGGGCAATCTATTACAGAGTCTGGGGAGTCTCTGGGTCAGGAACCTATCCCTCCAGCATGTTTTGTTTATTGTGATGACAAGGTTTAGATCCCTGGAGCGTGTAGCTCTGAGGGATTGGGATTTCTTTAAGTGTAGCATGTCCAACAGCTCTGGGTTTGACATGGCCTTGTATGTTAAGCAGAGATCGCCTCTGAGTAGACGATATGAGACAGAGTATAGCTGGTGTTTTTAAGGCAGTCAGCGTAGGGCATCTGCTTTAGGCCTGTAATTCTTTTAGTGAGGTATTTCTGAGGCCTTTACAGTTATTGCAGATGTCTTGAGAGGTACATACCAAATGGGGCGTTGTATTCTATAATGGGTCTAATGAGGGATGAGTACAGTGGACAATTACCTCCTTTTTCCTGGATGAAAAGCCCTTCGTGATGAGGTGTGCCACATAGAAGGATTTCCTGATTGTTGTGGCGATGTGGTTATCGAAGGTGAGACCACTGTCCACCTGTGTCCCTAAGTCTCTTATCACACTTTCTGTGTTTAGTGTACTGCCACCTATATGGTAATTCATGGATACATGTTTTTTTTTCCCAAAAAGGGATAACAGTACATTTCTTGGCATTGAGCTTGAGCCCATGGCTCTGGCACCAACATCTGTTTCTGTAAGGCCCTTTTGTAGAGTATCCACATCATTTGGAGATTCAATAATGGCTCCCAGTTTGCAGTCATCTGCAAACTTTGTTAGCTCAGAGTCCCTTAGTGTTGACCTGTACTTCAGAGAAGTAGATGCCAAACAAGAGCGGCCCCAGGACTGAACCCTGAGGTACTCCACTTGTCACTTGTCTGGAGCTGGATTTGAGTTGGCTACTTTTACAGTGTGGGTTCTATCAGTAAGCCATTTAGCAACCCATTGGGTGACATAGGGATTAATACCCAACTTAGTAAGTTTATCTATGATTCCAGAGTGGGGGATGGTGTCAAAGGCCTTGGCAAGGTCTAGATAGGCTGTGTGGACCACCTTACCCTTGTCCATGGCTCTGGAGACTGATTCAAAGAAGTCAATCAGGTTCAGGAGACAAGATCGGCCCTTCACAAACCCAAACTGGGTGGGGTCCAGTGTTTGAAGGTTGCCAATGTCTTTGTTTATAAGTTCCATGATAATACGCTCCATGGCCTTGCAGATAAGGCTTGTCAGACTGATGGGACTGTAGTTTCTGGGATCCAAGGTGGATCCCCCCTTGTGGATTGGGATAACTGTAGCTCTGCGCCACTCAATGGGCACGAAACCTGAGGTGAGGCTATGATTAAACATGACACTTAGGTGAGGTGCCAGTTCATATTGTAGTTCATGTAGTACACAGCCCGGGATGTCATCTGGTCCCATGGATGCTGTATTCTTGGCTTTAGAGAGTGCGTCTTGTACCTGTGTGGCCATTATTACTGAAATTTGGCAATCTTCCGGTATTGAGATGGGCCATTTAGGGGGTGAGAGGGGGGTGAAGTTGGCACTGAAACGATCTGCCAGGATATTGGCAATATCCTTTGAATCAGTATATTTATTGCCATTCTGTTTTAGCTCAGAGCAGATCTGAGCATTGCCATTTAGATTCTTGACATAGTTATAAAATGCTTTGTGGTTGTCTTTGGAATCCTTGGCAATTTTATTTTCATAACTAGCTTTGGAGGATTTTATGAGGCATCTCAGTTTCTTACTGAGGCTAGTAAGGGAGTTTTTTGCATCCTGGGATTTTCCTCTTTTCTGCAAAAGTTTCTTCCTTTTGTTGTAAAGTTTGTTTATGGCAGGGGACCACCAGATTGACTTCCTTTTTTTGGATGAGAGCATTTTGGTTCTATTTGGGATGCTTGATTCATGCATGAGTGGATGCCTGCATTACAGTGCCTTAGTGTAGGATTCAGCAGTTGAACTTTCAGTTCCGTCTGCATGGGTGTCATGAAGTTTGTCACTTGACTTGAGTAGCATGAAGTTGGCTTTGGAGAAGTTTCTTATGGTGGTTTCTTTACTGGGGGGTGTGGTGGGATGTGGATGTTAAGGGTGATTAGCTTATGGTCAGACCTGACTAACGAGGGGTGACCATAGGTATGGAGCATTGATTTGCCATGTTGGTAATGACCAGGTCAAGGATATTGGAGCCCCTGGTGGGACTATGGAGTAGTTGATACAAGGCGTTGGAATTTATGAATTCCAAGAACCGCTATGCAAAGGTGTTGGGACATGAGTAGTTTTCCCAGTTAATGGCAGAATTAAAATCACCCAGTATTAGGGTGTTTGGTTCTATCTTAATATTTTCCAGTATGTTTAAAAGGTGTAGTGAGAATCTTGGGGTATGGTGGGGGATCTGTAGCAAGCTACAATTTGGATTGCAGTCTTACCTAGTGTTAGTTGCACTTGGAGAATTCCAGACACATTGTGTTGGCCAACTAGCCTGGTGGTGTGAATATCCTTGGTGAATATTGACACTCCTCCACCTTTAGTGTTTGGTCCTGGTTTGGTGGCGAAAGTAAGAGTTGCAGCCTGGTATTGCAGGGGTGCTCTCTGGAGCCTTGAACCAGGTCTCAGTTACTGCACAGATATCGATGCTCTCCATTTTTAGGAGTGCCTCGAGAGAGTGCATTTTGAGGTTTAGACTTCTAGCATTGAGTAGCATTACCTTCAGATTTTGCATGCTTGTACCTGTTACAGTGGTGGTTTTGTCCTTTGAAGTTTGCCTAAAAAAGGCACTATAGGGGTGGCAAGAGCCTTAGCCATACCCACACATTACCACATAGGTAGTAATCCATTACATACGGTAGTAGTTGTTAGGGGTTTGGGGACACAACTTGTTTGTACTCTCACCTTTGACAATCACATTGCCAAAGTGGTTAGACAGAACTTCTATATAGCCCACCTTATCCCATATGGTTTCACATGTTGATCAAGTGAGGTCATTGTGCCCCTATACTCATCACGACCATGCTTGGTTACAATGCCACATTTGGGATGTACCTTACCCGACACCTGCAGCAACTGTAATAGTCACAAATGTTCCACAACAAGCAGATGTAGGGACCCACATGGATGCCCTGCACAGTTCAGATATAGTAACTCCAGCTCTACTCAGTCGCTTACCACCTACATGGATGTGTTGTGTGCCTGTAGTTTAAGGAAATATCCGACCCAGATTTAATGGACATGCTCCACCTCAGGATATCCGACTCCCTTGGAGCTACACACTCCAGGGACATATACCTCAGCACAGATGTTAATAGGACATGCTGGAGGGACAGATTCTTATCCCAGAGGCTCCACTCACTCCAGATTGTAATCCCGGTTTTGCATGGGCAAAGCCACCCACTGACCACCTACAGGAGACATCTTGACAAGTGGATGGGTGATCATATGTTTACCCATGGGATATCTTCTGGGTCCCTGCTAGACAGAGGCACAATACACTAAACGTAAATGGGCTATCTTGTGTGACCTACTATTCACAGGCACAGTGTTCTACTTTGACAGGGTTGCGAAAGCCAAACACACTCTGGCTAGGCTTGTACATGCCCTAGGGTGGATAGGCTAGTATCGACCTCTGAACCTATGCTAATGTTCAGGATGCACAATGTTTATTGCTGGTACTGTTTGCAGGTTTTATCGTCTTTGCTTTCCCACATTCTATGAACAACTTAGGTATCTGCAGAACATATTTGATTATGATGGGGTTCCACTATATTATATATGTGCCTGTTGTCCTATAACTGTGTGCACAGAGCAGACTGCTGGATAGTGAGAGGTTCCTGGGTTATCACATGCAACTGCCTAATATGTGTGGCCCACTGCTGTACTCCGACATGGCCTAAGTGTGTGAGCATGCCCAGTTCAGGCTGTCAGTGTTCTGTTGCCTATTTGTCTCATTTATTCGTGTGTGAGCATGCCCAGTGTGACCTTTCAGTATGTTGCTGTCTGAGGTCCACTACAAATGTTGATGTATGAGTACATGTCCAATATTAACATTTCTACTGTGTGTGTTGAAAGGCAGGTTCTATTCTTACTGTGGGACTCACCTTTGTGTCATAACCTGACAGGGATTATGCTGTGCCTGCAGGGTTTCCATGGAATATTTAGCATAGACTTATCAACATTTCTTCATACAGGCTGACCACTGCAATGCTGTCATGGCTTAGTGGTTTAGCACTATGACAATAGTGCATAGTATCCTGGGTTCGAGGCCCATCACTGCTTTATATTTTCATACTGAGCAGAACAGACTGCTTAAGGGCCAGTAGAGCAAATATGAGCATTTTGCCTTTTGTTCAGCTATGCCCTACTTAGGTTCATAGGTTCATACCATGCCCTGAATCACCAAATTCATCGTGCCTCTGTCTAGTAGTGACACCGACGAATCCCCATGGTATACTCTCCTGTACTTCCTCATTCCACCACCAGGGCTCCTTGTCCTCCTTCCTCTGTCCAGATGTCACACCAAGCACCTTTCTAGCTGTCTCCCTTACCATCTCTGCTGTAGTTACTCAGCTATTTTGTAACTCTTCACTGCCCCCAGTGCCTGTTTTAACTATTCCCTGAACTCCACCTCACAATCACCCTTTTGCAACTTCCACCATTTGATCCTTAGCACTACTCTCACACTTGTCCTCCTCTTCTTGATCACCAGCATCATCCTACAGACCACCATTCTATACTGCCTAACTAAAATTTCCCCTGTCACCACTTTACAGTATCCAATCTCCTTCAGACTGGCCCTCCTGCATAGGATATAATCCACCTGTGTGCATCTTCCTCCACTCTTGTACATCACCCTATGCTCCTCCCTCTTCTTAAAATATGTATTCACCACAGCCATGTCCATCCTTTTCACAAAATGCACTACTAACTGATCTTCTGCATTCCTCTCCTTAACACCATTCCTGCCCATCACTTCCTCATTCCCTCTTTTCCCTTCACCAACATGCCCATTGAAATCCGTTCCAATCACCAGTCTCTCACCCTTGGGTACACTCACCACCACTTCATCCAACTCACTCCAAAATTTTTCTTTCTCATCCATCTCACACCCAACTTGCAGAGTGAATGCACTAACAACATTCATCATTACACCATCAATTTCCACCTTCATAAACATCACTCTATCTGACACTCTTTTCACCTCCAAAACACTCTTGGCACACTGTTCCTTCAGGATAACCTATACCCCATTTCTCCTCCCATTCACACCATGATAGAACAATTTGAACCCACCTCCTATACACCTGGCCTTACTCCCCTTCCATCTGGTCTCTTGCACACAATATATCAGCCTTCCTTCTCTCCATCATATCAGCTAGCTCTCTCCCTATAACAGTCATACTGCCAACATTCAAAGTTCCTACCCTCACTACTACAGTCTTAACTTTCCTCCTCTTTTTCTGCTTTCGGGCATGCCTTCCCCCTCTTCTTCTCCTTCAGCCAACAGTAGCCCAATTTCCATCAGCACCCTGTTGGCTAACATTACTGGTGGCAGTCATTGTTAACCTGCGCCTCGACCGATCTGGTATGGAAATCTGTATTGTTGTCTGCATATGTTATTTGGCAGATGTTTTACACAGGATGCCCTTCCTGATGTAACACTCCCCATTTATCCAGGCTTGGGACCGTCATGAAGAAATGCACTGGCTTGTGCATTCCCAGTGGCTGGGTTTATAAATATATTTAATAATAAATAATAACAGAACACAAAAATTCTAAATATTTATTTACAGTAAACACCAGAGTTTCAATTACAGGAAATATTTCACACAGTTAGAGAAAACAATACTTAACTATTCTGACTATATTTTCCTGAGTAATCTAAAGAGTACTAGTCCCTGGTTGCTTACTAGTATAAGGTAAGGTGAAGATTCCAAGAATTGACTGCTCCTGAGACTTCAGTCTCCTCTAATATTAAAACATTATTTCTGTGCAGAACGACATCACATACCTCTGGTCATCTGATGTCTGGTTCCCATGCACCCCCGTTGCTAGAAGCTGTCAGGATTTAGCAGGTATGTGTTATCATACACACAGATAGCTGCACCAGATCTGAGCAATGTTCTGCTGGAAGTCATAAAACCATAAAACACTTCCCTTCTTCCTACAGTTGCTAATTAACCAAACTTCTTACAGACATTGCATCTCTGGCTTCATTCAGAACTGTGAGATAACATCTTTATGGCCTAGATCCAGTATTTCTCAAAGTCAGGTGGATTGGTATTAACATCTTCTCTTCCAGTATCCTCTGTTACAATATATACAGTTACAATATTGCATGTGCATTTATTTTCCTTCTAGCAGAGTGCACACATTTTAACATTTTAACACAAGCAACTTTACAAATACATTTTTCAACACACGCATCTGTACAAATCAGTTTGATATACAAATGACATACAATTCTTTACAAAACTCCAGCTAGCTGTGCTGGCATAAGTTACACATCCACTGCCCTACTTCTCCTGGCATGGCTGGCAGTATCTCCTATTGTCACATTATATATAGCTCTATTCCTAAGTTTTTCCACTCATTTGAGGACTTCATTAAGGGAATTTATTATGATTTGAGGATTCATAGACTGAACATGAAAAACTTAACTTTTCAAATTCTTGTTTTGGGATTTGTAAAAGGGAACTATTTTAGTGGAGAGACCAGCTGTATCTGAATCCACTTCTTCTATTCTCCCCTTATTCATTTCTTATAAAGGTAAGAAAAGAGAACAGTCTGTGCCATAACAGATAAATGGTTATACCATGCTATTTCATTTTGTTATTCCCATCATAATAACTTAATTCCAGGTAGAGTCAAAGCACACCCTGCTAGGGCCTTAGCTTCTTTAGTGGCTTTTTGGAAGGGGGTAAACTCTAGAAGCATTCTAGAGTCTGCAGCTTGGTCTTCTCTACATACTTTTACACAGCACTACAAACTAGACTCCTTTTCCAGGTCTAGAACAGGCTTTGCTAGGACTATTCTCCAGGGGTTCATGGACCTTCATATTTCCTCCTATCTCACTTTATTTGTTTTAATTTTATATCCACACAGCTTAGGCTATTGCAGAAGTGACTAAATGACCAAATGATGGGCATATGAGAATTACAGTTCTATATGTTAACACTAGATGTTTGAATGATCACTGCAGCAGCAGCCACTCCTTCCTTCCTTCCATCCCCTTTATTTTTCATATTTTTTTTTTCATGCCAGAGTAAGAACTTGGCTTATATTTACCTGACATTGGCCTTTTTCAGGGCTCTGGCCTGCCTCTTTCATTTGGAGTGAAATTTTTGGTGGGCTTTACACCCAAACTGTTAGTTTTCCCCCTACTCTGCTTGAGCTTCCAACAATTTGACTGCACGGAAGGTGCCCTTAAGCTTTGAAAGCTGGTCAGCAATTATATCCTAGGCAGGGTGCAACCCATATAGCTTAGGTTGCTGTAGGATTCCTACTGACAAGGTAAGTTTTGCCACACAACTGAAATATTATGCTAATTAACTTTTCAGATTTTTGACTAGATGGACCTAATTCTCAAAAGTCTTTGTCTTGATTTCCTATATCTACATGGTAAGAGGTTCGGTGCTGATTGGTTAATAGGTCTGTACTTTTGTTTTTCTAGTGCACATAACACTTGTTGCCTTCCCATTCATATAAACCTCTACACTGGTCAGTGATATATTGAATATTTATATCATGAGATCCATCTGCATGTTGATCAGATTTCTGGGGATTCTCAGAAGCAGCCCTTTTCATCCTTGTACTTTATTCTTCCAAAGTGCAGCCAGTCTCTTTTCAGCTTTTCCACTTTCTATTCTAGTAAATGTCAATAGATCTTAGTCTGCCTTACCTCTCTCACATCATGGCTCCCTCCTCTTGCAATATGTTATTTATTTAAAAAAAAAAAAAAAAGCTTTCTTTATACTTAAACCCAGTGTTAAAGGTGTGCTTTTAGAAAGGCATTTTTAAGAATAATAATTCCTCCTGAAAAAAGGAAGAAGAAATGCAGTTAAACTATAAGCACTAGCCGTAAGTTAGAAGATAACACTACAAGCTATTAAAATGGCACTTCTGAAGATCTTTCACATAATATCTATCACAGAGAATTCATACTCTTAAATCCCATTAATTTCAAAATAGCACTGCCATTCTCATGTTAAACAGTACAGGAATGAGCAGCAGTAAAAGCCGAATCAGCTAATGTCAGGAAAATGAAAAAAAAGTCAAATGCTCCTGAATGCATATGGTCTGTGGCAACTCATTTATAACTTTGAATGTTCTTGTTACCATTAGCAACACATGTTCAGGTGCCATTGCTTGGTATATCTAGAAGATAAAAATGTACTTTAGTCAGTCAGTATTTTGCATATGCTCATAGAAATTTCTCATTTAGGTCATGAAAAAAAAAAAAACTTCAGTCATTATTGATTCAAAACAAATGCAAAAATAGGACAGCTTGTCTGTTTCCCAACACACAGTGCAAGAGCTAATGAAACGTTATGCACCAGGTTCACCTACTTCCTAAGTGTCTTGTGTACAGTGAGCTATTTAAATAATTAAATGAATTTAATTAGAGCAATGGTTTTGATTCCAACTAATAATTGCTCTGTCTTTACAAATCTGAATTTATATTCTTAAAACTAATTGTATAACAATATATAAGAACATTTTCTGAACCTTTTTTATGATGCAGAAAAAAAAAACTTTTTTTAATAAGTTACATGCAGATTCTATCTGTTCTTCCTAAAACCCAAAGTTAAATGTTACTGTTATGAAATAGTCCTGTATCATAATGAGATTGTAACAATTTCTACTATTTAAGCTTTTACCAGTTGAGTAGAAATTAATTTCTTGTCCAATGTTCTTCATACCCTATAAAAATGATAGCATCATTCAACACCATGCCCCAGTAAATTGGTGCAGTTGTAAAATTTGATAGCATGGTTTGCATATATTTGACTTTGTTATTTTGTGACTCATAACAAGAATGCTTTATCTGAGACACAGTAGGAAGGTTGTCACCAGGGTCTGATATCTGATTACATATCTTGAG
The DNA here is from genome assembly GCF_019279795.1 of Protopterus annectens. Lineage (NCBI taxonomy): Eukaryota > Metazoa > Chordata > Ceratodontiformes > Protopteridae > Protopterus > Protopterus annectens. Next base: position 282,996,988 of record NC_056737.1, read on the forward strand.
GAATTTGGCAGCCCAAATCCACAGCTGTAATACGTGTTGTGATTTATATCAGCTGTGTGGGCTTCATACACTTGACAGTCAGCTGCCTGTCAGGTACCAGGATCCACCACATAACGCATGCACTCAGGTCCCTCAACAACAGGTACAAATATGACTCCATCATTGTACATGTGGGTGTGAATGACCTGAAACATACCTCCCTGGACTACATGAAAAGAGACATGGAGGAGCTCTCGTATTATGTAGCTCAGGTGGATATGACCCTAGCCTTGAGCAGCATCCTGCCATCACCCAGAATGATACCACAGTACAAGCAGAAAATTATTGATTTTAACAATTGGCTAAGTTTCTGGTGACATTCTAAGGGGATCCAGTATCTGTCTGCCTGGGATGACATAACTGACAGACCTCGATGCTTTGCCAGAGATGGCCTGCATCTGTCTCCCCTGGGCTTCTGGATACAGGCCAAGGCTCTTGCCACCCCTATAGTGCCTTTTTTAGGCAGTGTTCCAAAGACCAAATTACCACCATAACAGCTACAAACAAATGCAATCTGAGGGTCATGCTGCTCAACGCTATAAGTCTTATTTTCAAATTGCACTTGCTCGAAGCACTCCTTAAAATGGAGAACATCGACATTTGTGCTGTAACAGAGACCTGGTTCAAGGCAGCAGAAAGCACTCCTGCACTACCAGGCTATAACTCATTCCACACATTTCGGCCCCAGAACATGGACGGTGGTGTTTCCATATTCATAAAGGATGCGCACACCTCCAGACTGGTAGCCCAACATAACACATCAGAGATACTTCAAGTGCAGGTAACTTTGGGTACAACAATGGATCAGGTTGTAGCCTGTTATAGGTCCCCAACCATGTCCCAAGACTCGCACTCCATGTTCGTAAGCACCCTGGAGAATATTAGTGTCCAACCTACCACTCTCATACTAGACAACTTCAACTACACATCCATTAACTGGGAAAACTACTGATGTACCATTACACTTGCCCAACATTTCCTGGAATTCATTAATTCCAATGCCCTGGACCAGCTCATTCTTAGCTCCACTAGAGGAAGCAACATCCTTGACCTGGTCATTAATAACATGGCTGACCATTGCTCTACACCAATAGTCAACTCCTCCCTGGTTAGATCTGACCATAAACTAATCACCTTGGAACCCCCCCCCCAAAAGGTAACCACCATGGAAAACTTCTCAAAAGCTAACTTTGGGCTCCTAAAAAGAGAGGCGGCTAACTTCACCCCACCCATGCAAATGGAGAATAGTTGCATGACTGCCGAATGATACACCAATGCATTGTACAAATACGTACACAAATGCATGGATCTCACCATTCCCAATAGAACCAAGGTGATCTCCTCTAAAAAAAGGAAGCCAGTCTAGTGGTCCCCTGCCATACACAAACTCTACAACAGAAGGAGGAAACTGATGTGGAATAAGGTGAATTCCCAAGACTGGAAAAACTCCCTTATCAGCCTCAACAAAAAGTTGAGATCCCTCATCAAATCCTCTAAAGCTAAATATGAAAACAGAATTGCAGCAGCTAGTAAAGACAACCACAAGGCCTTCTATAGTTATGTAAAAAATCTCCACAGCAATAACTAGATTTTCTCTGAGCTACTGCACAATGGTACCTCCTATAACAAGCCAACGGATATTGCCAACATACTGGCTGACAGATTCAGTGCCAACTTTACCCCCCCGCCAAAGAACCAATCACGATACCAGTAGATTGCCAGACACCCTATATTACTGCTGCACAGGTTGAAACAACACTGTCCAAGGCCAAGAATACAGCTTCTGTGGGACCTGACAATATCCCTGGCTGTGTTCTACATGAACTACAGAGTGAACTGGCACCTCACCTGTGTGCCCTGTTCAATCACAGCCTCACCTAAGGCTTTCTCCCTACGGAATGGCACACTGTTACAGTCATCCCTCTCCACAAAGAAAGAGTGACTACAGACCCTGGGAACTATTGCCCCATTAGCCTGATGAGTCTGATATGGAAAGTTATGGAACGCATCATCATGCACCTAATAAACACGGATATAGGGAATCTCCAAACTCTGGATCCCACATAGTTTGCTTTTGTGAAGGGTAGATCATGCCTGCTCAACCTGGTTGACTTCTTTGAGTCAGTCACCAGAGCTGTGGATGAAGGCAATGTGGTTCACACAGCCTACCTTAATCTGGCCAAGGCCTTTGATACCATTCCCCACTCAGGAATCATAGAAAAACTCACTAAGCTTGGGATCAATCTGTATATCACTAGGAGGGTTGCAAAGTGGCTCACAGATAGAACCCACAGTGTGAAAGCAGCTGAATCCAAGTCAAACTGCTGACCAGTCATGAGTGGAGTCCCACAAGATTTGTTCCTGGGTCCTCTTCTGTTTGGTATCTACTTCTCTGAAGTCCAGGCCAACAGGAAGGGATTCTGGCTGACAAGGTTTGCAGGTGATTACAAGTTGGGAGCTATTATTAACTCCTCAAGTGATGTTGACAGCGTACAGAAAGGCCTCACTGAGACCAATGACAGGTGTCTGAACAATGACCTTAAGCTCAATGCCAAAAATTGTGTCATTATCCCCTTTGGGAAAACCCAGTTCCCATGAATTATTACATTGATGGTAGTCCACTAAACACAGAAGGCATTATAAGAGATCTGAGAACACAGGTTGACAGCAACCTCTGGTCAGCAAGTCCTTCTGTGAGGCACATCTCATTACTAAGGGTTTGGCATACAGGAAGAAAGAGGTCATTGTCTCTTCCCTCATTAGGCCTATAATCGAGTACAATGCCCCATTTGGCATGTACCTCACTAGTCACCTGCAACAACTGGAGAGGCCACAAAAGTACCTCACAAAGAGGATCCTAGGCCTTAAACACTTATCCTATATGGACAGACTCAAAAATCTCCAACTATTCTCTGTCGCATATCACCTACTTAGAGGTGATCTCTGCTTGACTTACAAAGCCATGTCTGACCCAGCTCTGTTAGAAATTCTACAACTAAAGAAATCCCAATCCCTCTGCACCGTAAACTCCAGAGACCTCTACCTCATTACCACAATCAACAGAACATGCTGGAGGGACAGATTCATAACCCAGAGACTGTCCATGCTATGGAATAGACTTACCATACATGTCAAACAGAGCACCTCAAGAAATCTTGATGAGTGGATGGGAACAGAAAATTACCCCGGGATCACGCTAGTGGCTCTTCTCGACAGAGGCACTGGGAACTAAAGTCGAGTGGTATGATGCCAGGGTAATCTTTGGGCTAGGTTTGTAAAGGCTCCAGGACCATTAGCCTAGTACACACCTATGAACCTAAGAACCTATGTACCTTAAATCTGACTTGTGAGATATTTATCTCTCTCTCTCTCTCGCCCAGTCCATGTATACATGACTGTGCCAAATGGCCTTCTCTAGCCTTGCTATAGCCTGATTTGTATAAAGTGGGGAGGCCAACCTTTCACCATCTGTAGCTACTGTGTGGCTCTCACACCATGGAATAACAGCTTCCACAGTTCTAAAAATGCTGCCTAAAGTCTGCAGTACTACATCTGATTATAAGCACTGCTGTCTGTCTCCATCTTGTGGTGCTTCCAGCAAAAAGTATAACATTACAAAACTTTATTTTTGCTGCTTAAAAAATCACTTAAATGACTGACTTCATCCCTTCAGCTTGGTTTATCATGGCTTATATGGACCTTTCTCTCAGGCCACTACTAGCATTGCATAAGACATTGTTTTCTGAATAACACAGAGCTCACTACTATATTTTTTGAGCTCCCATCTGCCTAAATGAAAGTACTTGCACTGAAGGTATGACCAGTACAGAAAAATGATGCTATCCATAATATTCCTTACCACTGATGCCATACTGTCTGGTGTCCCAATTAAAGTGTGACAGTTTTGTGATTAGCCCACATAAATGCAATCAGAAGACAGTGCAAACACTTAACTGTGAATAGCAATTGCACTTAGATCACTTAAAATGTATTTCTGTGAGGGACAAGACTGTCTGCACCTTCAGCTTGGTCGGCTGTGTCCTCATACCCCTGCTACTTACATATACCAGCTCTAGAATTGCTGTAGAAAAGGAAACATCTCTGGGATGCTACAATTTTTAGGTGCAAAACCTGCTTTCACACAGTGAATATACATAACACTATTAATCACAAGTATATCTCAACAAGCCTGGTATCCAGTCAGACCACATATTTGTGTGGCGCTTGTACTGTATGGAAATCATTTGTGCCCCATTTTGTGCTGCTGAACAATTATGATAAGATGGAGGACTGAGGGAAGACTGAGGGAGAATTGTAAGGTAGCCCACATTATGCAATCTCATGCCATAAACAGTTATTCTAAAGGGAATATAATTTGCCCAGCTCAAAGGTAGTATGGAGCTCTCAAAGAGAATACTGCTCGATGTTATATATAACATTTTTTTTTTCTGTGATACGTGTCATAGCAATATAAGTGGACAGCCATCAACTACAGCTTACACAGTTTACTGGAAGAAGGAAAACATGTCTGGTTAGAACTGATTTATGCTAAGAGGTCACCACAGTTTCCTTTCAGACTCCTATCAGGGGTATTGTTTGTTTTAATCATCTATACTCAGTGAGTTGATCTTCAAAGCATTAATAATCTTGAAATGGGACTAGGATGGTGTGCATGCTTTTACTGGCTGTGTGTAAAAAGAATTAAAAAGTTGTAAAGGCTAAATATCTGTGTATTGCTCTAGATAAACATGACAGAGGAATAAAATCATCTGTGCTACAATAAACCATACATCAGATCAGAGAAGCATACTCCTTTTTTGCCTGATATAAGACATTGAGCACATTACTGTGATACAGTATTGGAAACTATGAAGAGCAAGTTAAGTAAGCCTAGGTAAGCCTTAGGGAAAAGATATGAGATTATCTGCATTACATTTTAGCAGCAATGAAGTGGAATGACCGGAATAAAACAATGTAGCAACGTGCTGCCATTTAAATTGATTCAAGAAACAATGTTACTTGGATTAGATGGTTCATTAGACAACAAAAAATTCAAGAAATCATTTGGGCTGAAAATACATATAAGGGTCTTACATTAGATTTGTTGTCTTTAATTAAGTTTTAGTCATTAGTTGCCATGGTTATTTGAGGAGGTGTGTAGCAGTTACTTCATTGTTTAGGTCAGTAACAGTGACTTGAGATGAGAACTGTGTATGCAGTAATCTTGGATATTAGCATAACAGGACATTGTCATTATTGTTCACTGAAATTTCTTTTATTCAACACTGCCTTAGAAAGCACACCTCAGTTCACATTGTATGTATTTCAAGTGCTGAATAGCACTTCATGCTGCTAAAGACAAGTTGGTTTAAAACTACATCTAAAGCATTTGCCTGTTGACTCTGTATTCTAATTTCTTTCTGCCAAGCATAGTAAGGTGGAAAGATAATAGCAATGCATACATACATACATTCACAGATACATGGACAAATGAATAAAAGATGAAGAAACGTTTCAAGCTGGAATATTTTAATATACATATCAGTCCTATTTGAAAGTCATTTTAAACAGCAGACAGAGGAGGACACTCTAACACTAACTATACAAATCAAAACTATGCACAATTTTGGTTCGTAAATTGTGATTGAGTTGTGCCATTACATCTGGCAAGACTCAGTGCTGTACATCAAATTAAGTGAACTGATATTCATCCTATTTGCTGCCCTGTATTAGAAGGAGGCATACAAGTAATAGCTATGGTTTACCTTCTAGAGCCTTGAGTGCATTGCATACATTTATTTATTTTGTCCTGGTTTCTTTTAAGTAGCAGAAGTAGTGCTGAAAAATCACTACCTGCTCTCTGTTATGTTAGAGAGTAACTTATAGAACTAATGTTTGATATCATATTACATTTCAGTATTCATATTACCCCCTAATCAAAGCAGCTACTGCAAGGTGAAAACCACAATCTCAAGTAATAACACACACAGGTAATTGCAAACAAAGTTTGTGATAAAAAATATCTATATATAGGATGCCTCAGTAGTTTTTCACTGTGAAACCTCAGGTGTAGTACCAGCAATGTAAATACCTAGAAAAATCCCATATAGTTTAAAAATCAACAATAAAATAAGTTTATTTGTCTCCTCTTTAAAGGAAAAACTAAATAATAATAATAATAATAATAATAATTCTGATAGTGCATGCATATTTAGATTTTTGTCATTTAAGTTTTAAATATTAATTTTGGGAATCACTGCATTTAAGTGATAACATTTTACACACTGTTCTTTTAAATGTAAAACAGGTATTTCCTACTAATGACATATGTTTATGCAAAGCATTACACAAAATCTTGTTCTTTGTATAATTTATTCTATAGCTGCTCTCTGTTTAGTTATCTTTATATAAAATGGTACAAGCCGACACTTGGCTAGGTAAATTACTTGTTTAGTACTACATGTACACAAGTACTCTGTCACCTAAAGTTTTCCAGTTTCTTGGTGTCTTGCGTAGTTGTTACTGTTTTCAATATGGATTCACCATTTGTTGTTGTCACAGTTGAAAGTGCTCCTTAAATTACATTTACATGGCATTTTCTGTTCGTTTATAAGACACCAGCTACATTACAATTTCATTTAAATGAAATTTAATGGCCTAGTACTTTCATAATTCTAACATCTTTATCATAAGTTAAATTATTCCACAGTTTCTGCAAAATATTTATCCTAGATGAAAATTACTAAATTTTCATAACTTGCAATGTTTTACAATGAAGTATCTTCTACTTCCTCTTTTAGAAGTTATTTTGCCTGGATATCCTTTCAGTTTAAGCCTGTTTACCATTTCTCATGTGTGTCTGTGTAAGTTTAATAAACCAGTAACAGTGTGCAGTTCTTCAAGTGTGTGTCAAAATTTTCAGTTCCTTCAGACAGACAGACATAGACAGCTTTTCCAATCACTTCAGTGGAGAGCAATTGTCCTCTCTTTGGAGGAGAAGAAGGTTCTGCTGGTTAATAAAATTGGATCCCCAGGCAGGATTCTCTGACTGAGGAGAATTTCGATACCCCATCTGTGCCTGTAGCTAGTGATTTCAGAAGGGAAGATGTAGGGGCTCAGTGAATGGGCAACCTCATGTAAATGATGGCTTATAAAAATATAACTGCTTTGATATGTATATATATATATATATATATATATATATATATATATATATATATATATATATATATATATATACATGGCTTCCACTTAAGTAATCAAAGTTTCAGAACTTTGAATTTCATATGACTGAAACCATATGATTGAAGTTTTAAAACTTTAAACACTTAAACAGAGATCTCCATATAGCGCAGAATGGGAATATTCTCTTTTCTTCATTGTAGTGCAGTCTTGGAGTTGGTATATTTTAATAGCGGGGGGGGGGGGGTGTATCAGGTGCAGGGGGTCTGTCTTAATTTTTTTTTTGTTTGTTTTGTTTTTTGTTTCAATGCTCGAAATTTCAAAACTTCAGTCATATGGTCCTGGCCATATGAGATTCAAAGTTTTGTAATTTTGATCAAAGTAGACCCATATATATATATATATATATATATATATATATATATATATATATATATATATATATATATATATATATATATAGATATATAGATATATACATGCACATACACACATGCATATGCATATATTACAGGCATGGGCAATATTGCCCTTCTAGCCTGCCAATAAACCAAAACAGTCATTCCCAAATTAAGTGTCCAGGGTGTTATTAAAAATATTGAAAGCAGTGCTTGCTTAATATAATTTGGTAATCTATTGTGTGCATCAGTTACTGTCTCATAGAACCAATAGTAATCCTATCATTCCTATATAATCGTTTATATAGGCTGCTTGATGATTCTCTACTGCTTTTTGATAATGTCAAACATTCCTAGAAGTAATTGTCTCTAAATGCCTTAAACATCTGAAGTAGGTTTCCTCTTAAATAAATAGATGTGACATTGTACAAGTTCGCATATTTAAGTCTTTTGTGATAGCTTAGGTTTTCACACCCATAGATGGATGTTTCACCAGCATGCTGACATTTTCCATGATGAGTAACATATAGATGCACTATCTATACTGTTTTGGGGAACCTAACAGACACTGCGGTATAATGATGTAGACACTTAAATAGCATTTTGCAGTTTGGCATGGGCATACATATAGATACTGCAATCATTTCTGGAATGAGATCCTTAAATGGTTCTCTGTGAAGAAAAGTTAACTCTGATCTATAAATAAATTGTGTATGTTGTCAGACATTTGCAGGTGACAGTTGGTGATAGGTAACATTATGGTTGCAAGACCTCTGCTATCCCTTAATTTTATATAATGATGCTCTCATTTCCCTGAGGATTATACTTACCTCTAACATTTTAGTGCACAAGTTCAGTCAGAACATGCTTTTAATGAGTATTAAGTTTTTTAAGGCTCAGCCAGGAGCATTTAAATTTTGTATTGCACAGTTTGAGGACAATGTCTGTGTATCAGTGTGCACTATTATTTCTAGTTTCTGAAATTCCTAACCACATCAGGTGAAAGTGATCCATCTACATCAGTGGTACGGAGTTAAGTTACTTGTTACAGCTGGTGAATGAATGAGCCTGTAATATAACTTATTTTTTTTAAGTCATTGCTGGGAATGACATGAATCACTGCCAGGACTTTGAGGGAAGGTATTTGTTTTGTTATGGCAATCAGGGATTAATGATGACAGATGGTTAAAATGCAACATAATTTCAATGATACAGTGGTAAATAGTACCGCTGTCTTCTGCAGTAAGATCAGCAGGCTGTAAGGCAACAACTTTCCTTTGACATTAATGTAGAGGATACTGTCCATGACATCACCAATAGTTAGTGAATGGTTACGGCGCACATCAGTGCTACTGAATGACATCTACAGCTGGTGAAATAGCAGATATAGAGCACTGCAAAGCAATGTTCTGTTTAGAGTACTGAAACAGTTCACTGATGTATTTGCTGAGAGCACAATAAATAGCACAGAGAAGTACTAAATATAGTAATGCAAAGCTAAACAAGAAAAATGCCAAAATGCCAAAGGAGGCATTTACAGCTAGGTCAAGACTGAAACTTCAGATGATGATTTCCAAACATTTACATTCTGTTTCCTAGCAAATATCTCTCTCTCACTCTCTCTTTCTCTCTCTCTCTCTCTATTTTTTTTAACTGGTCAGTATAATGTTTAACTTGTCAGTATAATGACACAGTTATTGGTGTCACCACTTCTTATCTCAAGATTTTGAGGTTCAGTCTTGGATTTCAGTTTTTCTTCGGGTGGATATTGCATACCTCCTTGTTCTGGATTCTGTGGTTTCCTCAAAAAATTATGCTGTTCGGCATGATTGGTTACTTTTTAATTATCTCTTGGTTTATATTGTGGATCTTTTCTTTCCAAGTGTCAGTGAGAATGTCACTGACAAGTTTCTCCAACATCACCAGAGTTTTCATAAGCTATCATGCAGTAGTTTCTAAGTCACTTGGTTTAGCTGATATTACTATAAATATCGAAATACATTATATTTTCTAAATGATTAGCAAAAGTGCAAATATAGTGCTTTCTACATTGACAATATTCATCATCTTTTGGCTTTCATTTTTGGATCATCTCTTTCCATTTCTTCCTATCCTCTGCATCTTGTTCTGTCACACCAACCGCCTGCATGTCCTCTCTCACCGCATCCATAAACCTTATCTTAGGCCTTCCTCTTTTCCTCTTACCTGGCAGCTCCATCCTTAGCATCTTTTTCCCAATATACCCATCATCCTTCCTCAGCACATGTCCAAACCAACGCAATCTCATCTCTCTTGCTTTGTCTCCAAACTGTCCAACCTGAGCTGACCCTCTAATATACTGATTCCTAATCCTATCCATCCTAGTCACACCGAGTGCAAATCTTAACATCTTTAACTCTGCCACATCCATCTCTGACTCCTGCCTTTTTGTCAATGCCACTGTCTCCAACCCATATAACATAGCTGGTCTCACTACTGTCTTGTAGATCTTCCCTTTCACTCTTACTGGTACCCGTCTGTCACAAATCACTCCTGACACTCTTCTCCACCCATTCCACCCTGCCTGTACTCTCTTCTTCACCTCTCTTCCACATTCACCATTACTCTGAACTGTTGATCCCAAGTACTTAAACTCATCCACCTTTACCAACTCTACTCCCTGCATCCTCACCATTCCTCTACCCTCCCTCTCATTTACACACATATATTCTGTCTTAGCCCTGCTGACCTTCATTCCTCTGCTCTCTAGAGCATATCTCCACCTCTCCAGAGTCTCCTCAACCTGATTCCTACTCTCACTACAGATCACAATGTCATCTGCAAACATCATAGTCCATGGGGCCTCCTGTCTGATCTCATCTGTCAACCTGTCCATCACCACTGCAAATAAGAAAGGACTCAGAGCTGATCCTTGATGTAATCCCACCTCTACCTTAAATGGATCTGTCACTCCCACTGCAGTCCTCACCACTGTCACACTACCCTCGTACATATCCTGTACCACTCTTACATACTTCTCTGCCATTCCCAACTTCCTCATACAATACCACAACTCTTCTCTAGGCACCCTGTCATATGCTTTCTCCAAGTCTACAAAGACACAATGCAACTCCTTCTGACCTTCTCTGTATTTCTCCAATAACACTCTCAGAGCAAACATCACATCTGTAGTGCTCTTTCCTGGCATGAAACCATACTGCTGATCACTAATCATCACCTCCCTTCTTAACCTAGCTTCTACTACTCTCTCCCATAACTTCAGGCTGTGACTGATCAATTTTATCCCTCTGTAGTTACTGCAGCTCTGCACATCACCCTTATTCTTAAAGATAGGTACCAAAACACTTTTTCTCCACTCCTCAGGCATCCTCTGACTTTCCAAAATTTCATTAAACAATCTAGTTAAAAATTCCACTGCCATTTCTCCTAGCAATTACAGTCTCTTTTTATGTCTCTCCTAAGAGACTTCACATGATACCCTACAATAATTTAATATGTAAATAAATAAAATAAAAAAAATCAAATAACTGAGATACAAAACTATGAATGGAAATATGCGAATATGCATAACAGCTACCTAACAGTAGTAATACCTTTACAGAAGAGCATCCTGCACAAACAATAATACATTTTGTTTCTCACATTGTGCACCTTTACTTGTTACCTATCATAGTGTGTTAACGATGGCAGCTCCAGACAGAAACATCAGACCATAAGAAGCTGTTGTTGTTGTCTTTCAGCTTTTCCTGGTTAGGGGTCACCACAGCAGAACTCAGGTCTGCTAATGATTGGCAGTAGATTTTCACAAACGCTGAGGTGCCAGCTCGACGTTCAACCTTCAACAAAGGCATGCCCATTTATGCATGTCTTTCGAATGCCCACCCAACCATGGGGAGGACATGCAGACTCCACACAGAAGGCACTCCCTGCACTCCAGCCGAGAATCGAATGGGAGAACCTCTTGCTGTGAGGCAACAATGCCACCGCTGCACCACCATGGAAGTCACACCATAAGAAGCTAGTGTTGATAAACAAAAAAATCCACAAAAAGATGCCATAGCTATGACTGAGTTTATAAGTAATGAGACTGATCTGGTGGACACCTTTTTTCTTCTGCTGTGACAATTAAATAAAACACAGTTTGTGCTGTATAACATAATGGGCAAGATTCTTTGTTATATTAAGATGGTGCTTTTTTAAGAATGTTTGTCTTGTCATGGAGCTGAGCCAGAACGTATACCAGCCATGCAACTACCAATTCTAAGAGTATGAAGGTAAGGAAGTAATGGAGTGAGATACATATGGAGGGAGGAGTGTAAGTCCTCAGGGTACTAAAACCAGACTGAAGACTATGGAAAAGAGATGTATTTTTTTTTGGTAGGGGGTAGAGACATTTTTTTATGACTGTTTGCTTTTAATCTAGTTAATTATGTTTTATAAGCATCACCCAGTAAATTGTGCTAAAATATACTAACATTTCTGTTTCCCTTCTTTTCTGTCAGTTTGCAGTCACTGCTTCTTGTGACATACATGCAGAGCAGTTTAAGAACATTAGTCCCACAAATACTGCTATCTTTCTGTTTCCTGCAGGCATTGCCAGGATATGTAAGTATTGTTGTAAATACATACATATGTGCAAGTTCTACATTCTGAGATCTGCTGATTAAAAAAGCACATAATCTATTTGTTGCAATCAAAAACATTTTAAATGGAGCTTAAAATCATCAGATGCTTAAATCTCTAGTCCTTTGGGCAAGATTGTTGCTCTATATTTAGTTATCTCAGGGTACAATGCACATATTTCAAATGTACTTTCACAGACTGCTAATGAAACTTCATGTTAAAACTTAAGGTTCAGTGGTATATACAAAGGTGACATTTAAGAAGTGCTTTAAATATACACACTTTGGTTAGAAATATCTAATAAACAGCTTTGGATGAACATCAGCTACACTTCAGGCTTATAAACCTAGTAAAGTGTCACAAATTGGCATTTTTCATCACATATCAATTCCACTTCACTTGCACTGTAAGACTGCATCTTATAAATTGCATATATCTTTCACTGTTCACATTAAAAGCAACGCCATGCTTTGTAGGGATTAAGATGCTTGTTGCTGAACACTAAATGTTTTATCGCAGTAGGTAGCCTTCTCAGCCTCCCTCCCAGAATCACCTTGTGAATATGCATATGACCCCCCTTCAGAGTCTGTTAGCTTCATGACCAAATACCGAGGCTTTTTACAAATTTGGCATACATCCTTTTCCTACTATCTGAGGAACAGTTTCACAGAAAGGTACAATGTCCTCCCAAATTGTTAGGGTGCCTGGACGATGACAAAGAAATCCCAAAACACAAGGCTTGTCTTGCTGGTATATTTTGTACTTTTTTCACAGACCTGCATTCTGTAGTATAATTACACCAAGTTTTCAAATGTTGTTTATATGCAGAACACATTAAAGGAGACCTACCAATCTGCCATCCTTGATGACAATGTTTGCATAGACCCTATTTAGTTTTCTTTACCAACCAGAGGATACTTTGGCTACATTTCAGTTCTTGGGTCAGCAGACCTAATACAGGTACCTCTCTCACTGAACAAGCAGGCCTTATATCTAATTCCTTTTGAAAAATATAGGTATATCATAATTAAACAAACACACCAGCAGATTTAAGGATGCCAAATACATGCTTTTGATGTGAATGAATTAATAAGAATTTACTAGCAAAACCCTAACATAGCAGTTGGAGGAGGACTGATATATTTTCTCTGCTATTATTCCTTCTGACATTTCCCATTTCATCTGAAGACATAAACATCATATAAGCAGCATCAAGGTATATGTATTAGGGCCAGTGATGTCACCAGGTAAAAGAGCTGCTGTCAAATGAAGTATTTGTGCAAATTCAATTGCATATTGCTGTGGGCTAAGCAGCAGGTGTGCATCCACCTCATTATTTCCCATATTGTATATCTTCTTCTCTGTTTGGCTTTTCCTGTTATGGGTCACCACAGCAGAGCAACAGTCTACAGAAGGATTGGCAGTAGAGTTTTACAGTGTTGAGTTGCCAGCCTGGCACCCAACCTTCCACAGAAGGCACACACTCACACCTAGGGCCAATTTAGAGTGTCCAGTTCACCTGCAACCATATATTTGGGATGTGGGAGGAAATCAGAGCACCTGGTGGAAACCCATGTGACCATGAGGAGGACATGCAGACTCTGCACAGAAGGCAACAAGGCCAATAACCGAACTGGAACTTTGTAAATATGAGCATCTGGAGTGTTTCTCCCCAGGTCTCCTCTGAAAACTGGCTTTGTTCTGAGTTGGACTTTCCTGGTAAACAAATGTTAAATAAAATTTTACCATCATCTATGTGAAAGAGAATTTCTGTATGTCTGGCTTAAGCTAGATGCCTTCTAGCTACCATCTGGGTCCATGTCAACTCAATTTGCTATTCATTGTCAAATCGTTTCCACTCAGCTGTCCCCAAACAATGTTAAGAGTATTTTGTTTCAGTATAAACATAGCAAGGTGAGTGAATTTTCCTTATAACATAGAACCACTACCTTTCTACTTGCCTTATGTTTTGGAATTTTGATAGCTTCCTGTTCTACACTAGATTAAAGATTCATATATATATATATATATATATATATATATATATATATATATATATATGTGTGTGTGTGTGTGTGTGTGTGTGTGTGTGTGTGTGTGTGTGTGTGTGTGTGAGTGTGTGTGTGTGTGTGTGTGTGTGTGTGTGTGTGTGTGTGTGTGTGTGTGTGTGTGTGTGTGTGTGTCTGTGTATATATATATATATATAGATATATATATATATATATATATATATATATATATATACAATGCACACACACACACACACACACACACACAAATATATATATATATATAAATATATATATATATATATATATATATATATATATATATATATAGATATATATAGATAGATATAGATATACGTATAAAACCTTGACAACATTTAACCTCATAGAAAACCATTGACAAATCTAACAAAATTGAACCACATTTTGTCTATGTTTTTGCAGAGGGCCAAGCCCCACCTGCACCCCAACCCCCTGTTAATTACACACACACACACACACACATACACACACACACACACACACACACACACACACACACACACACACACACACACACACACACACACACACACACACACACACACACACACACACACACACACACACACATCACCAAAGCTGCATGAAGACTCTTCCTTTAATGAAAAATTACATTGAGCACTTTCTTCTCTCTAATAGGAGACTTCATCGGAATAAACTACCAGTACAAACAGTAAAATACCTTAAAAAATCATGACATTGGCTAATGAATTGTCCAATCAATTTGTAGTTTAAAATCACAGCCATGCTGTATTAAAAAATATATAATGTTTTAAAGTTGAACAAGGTGTAAATACACTATTACAAGACTCAATAAAAAGTGAGTTTAAAAATGTAAAGTAGAACATATGTAGAACATAACGACCATTGTTTATAGTCTGTCTGCCTTTTCTTTTAATACTGATTATAAAGAAATGCAGTCATTAAGACCTGGTGGAAATCTAGCTGCTAATCTTAGCTACCATTGTAATTTTTTCTTACTGAGTATATTTTTTCCAGTCATCCCCCCTAGGTTCTATATATATATATAGTTTCCAGAATACCAAATTTGGTGTATAAAACATTGACATATTTTGGAATGCCTATAAAGGGCATTTGTTTCTTTCTTATTTTTTATATCGTTGTTGTGTTCATAGATTCGGTTTTTAAGGGCTCTCTTTGTCTTGCCCACATAAAATCCTTTACTTGTCCCACAAAAAGCAAGATAAACAACCTTTCTGTGAAACAGTTACCTTTCATGAATTTTATTTTGCTCCCCTTGTTGTTACACAATATAATGTCACTCTTTTTAGTAATATAGGAACATTGTGAACATCTACCACAAGGTTTAGTTCCTTCACTTAAAAACTTGTTACCATCTGTTTTGTTCTCCATTAATAGTTTCATGTTTCTACCCACTTTGCTAATGAAAATAGGTTTGTTTCCCACAGCTCTATTTACATCTGTGTTGATTTTAAATATGTTCCAATTCTTTGATAAAATGTCTTTTAATTCCTTAGAAATTGGACTACACTGTATAATACAGGCTTTTTCAAAATTATTAGAAAAGTTGTTGTCTATAAGTTGATCATGCAAATTACTGCCAAATAAAGGCTTGTATCTTTTGCCCCATTCTTTTAGAACCCCGTCTAAAATATCTTCTACTAATTTCCTGGGGTATTCCCCTTCCAAAAATATTTTTGTTAGCTGCCTGAATTCCTTTTCAACAACACTGTTTGATGACGGCATACAAGCTATTCTGATAGCCTGTCCTTTGACCAGGCTTTTCTTTTGTGTACTAGAATGGCAGCTGGATAAATAGAGGTAGGCATTACAAAAAGTGCTTTTCCTGTAAATATTGGATTGAAACCCATTGCTGGAATGAGAAATGGTAATATCCAAATAATGAATATTGTATTGATTAAACTCGTAAGTGAATTCTAAGAATGATGTAGTACTATTTAGATATTCTATAAATAAAAGTATTAGTTCTGTACTACCTTGCCATAAAATAAAAATATCATCCAAATATCAGATGTATAACTTAATAGATTGTTGATAGTCACTTTGAAAAATGTATTTGGATTCCCAGCCAAGTAATACTATATTGGCATATACTGGTGCGCAAGATGCGGCCATGGCCACTCCTTTTAGATGTTGAAAATATTGGCCTTCAAAATAAATAAAATTGTTTTCTAATATTAATGCCATAGGTTCACTGATAGTACATATTTGGTCATGGGGTAAGCCAGAATTGGCTAGCAAGGTCTCTTCAAACATTACTAATCATTCCTCTTTAGGTATGCAGGAAAATTAAATTTTAACCTCTGTTGTCAGGAATATTACATCTTATAACCAAATGTCTTGTTTCAATTGTCCTAGACATTCCCAAGAATCTTTTACTAGGTGTTTGGCCTTTTCTATCACTGATTTAACTGTTTTGTCAATGTGTATAGCTATGCCTTGTGTTTTAAATCTTCCAGGTGCCACAGTAGGCCTGAAAGGTGGTTCTACAATATTTTTGTGTATCTTGGGGATGCCAAATATAGTGAGAACCATAGGATGTGTATTGACCAAGTACTGATGTACATCTGGACTTATACACTGATCTAATAAATAGTCTTCTAGATATGAATCTATATGCCTGTATGCTATATTAATTTGGTTTCTGGAAACCTGGGCATAATTCTGCTCATTGAATAGTATATCTTGCATATTTGAATATTCCAACAGACTCCCATGCTAATTTTATATATATATATATATACACACACACACACACACACACACACACATATATATATATACATATATATATATATATATATATATACATATATATATATATGTAAAATTGAAATCCATGACAACATTTAACCTCATAGAAAATCACTGAAAATTCTAACAAAATTGAACAACGTTTTGTCAGTGTTTTTGCAGAGGGTCTAGCCACCCATATCCCCCATGTGGATGTTAACCCCCCCCCCGCTAATTTTATATATATATATATATATATATATATATTTATACCAACTCTCAGGTAACACAGCAGTGGAGAAAGGGCATAAACCTTCCATAGTGCAATTTCCGTTTTGCCAGTATTTTGTGTTTAGATATTTTTAGTCTGTCAACATTTTGCAGTGTTGATATTATGCAGTCAATCTTTTGAATGTCAATTAAATGAGGGTTAGATTAAGTGTAGTCAACCCACATATATACACACACACACATATATATATATATATATATATATATATATATATATATATATAATGTATATGAGTGTATTTATTACCTTTAGCTGAACACTCACAAAATTTAACCTAAATCAACTGATATGAAACGATCAGAAGTCAAAAGAATAAAAATAAATAAATACATAAATAAATAAAAACAAAAAACAATGTTCTAATCATTCAAATAAAGTGCTGTTTCATATATATGTTGCAAGGGCTACGGGGGTGCAGGGGGGCTTGCTTCCCCCTGCATAAAATAATTTTGTTAATTTTATTTTCTGTTTTCAATGTTTTGCATTCAGTTTTTTTGGGATCAATGTTTTTTGCTTTTGTTTATATATATATATATATATATATATATATATATATATAGAGAGAGAGAGAGAGAGATGTAAATATATTTGCAGACATTGTTTTATATATATATATATATATATATATATATATATATATATATATATATATATATATAAATCTTTTGTTTTCTACAAAATGGTGCTTAATCTTTGTTTTGTCTTGAACCTACAAATGATTGAAATTGTAAACTGCTGTAATCTTTTTGTAACCTTTGTTTTGGAGCTTTTCTCCCCAGGACTCCATTGAAAACGGGTTCTTATTGGCCCAATGGACTATCCTGGTTATCCAACTGCAAATAAATAATACATAAATTATATATAAAAGGAGGTAAGATGTAAACCCTTCCAATACCAAAGTAAGTCAATAAATACTTGATCAATATGTCATGGTGAATGTCAACAAAAGCAGCTGAGAGATTCCCGAGAACCAGTGCTGAGTAGTACCATGGGTTCTAGCCATTAGCAGGTCACTGGCTGTAAGATAAATCACTAGTTTTGTTTGTGTGTGTGTGTGTGTGTGTGTGTGTGTGTGTGTGTGTGTGTGTGTGTGTGTGTGTGTGTGTATACATATGTATAGATATATATAGATAGATATAGACATAGCTAGGTATATATATATATATATATATATATATATATATATATATATATATATATGCTTCTTGATTAAATTTTCCAAAAATGGAAGCTTTCAGGTAGCAGCTGTCAAAGGAACTGTCAAACTATAATCCAAAGATAGTTTCTTGAAGATAAGGGTGACAAGTGCTCCTTCAAAGCCAAAAGAAACCCCCCAGACATCAGTGAGGAAATTAAAACCTGAAATATTGCTGCACCAAAGACACTGAGACTGGTGAAAATGGATCCAGCCTGCAGATAATGGGTTGCATACTTGAGATAACTGATAAGAGCTCATTATAACTGGAAATGTCAAACACATTCTAAGAAATGGAAATGTTAGAACGTGACAGCACTATTATGTCGAAGGGAGGTCTGACACTAGTATCAGTATCAGTGTGGAGCTAAGCAGCACACATATAATACTGAGAAGATGAGGTGAGGTAGACTATGTTGCACAGTCTGTCCTCACATGAAAGTGCATAGCTGACCGTTCTGTCACGGATGATATCTCTCTGGACAAGTAAGCTGCCTTCTTATGACTGACCTAAGCCTAGTACATTGTATAACGCTTACTCAGGTCAGTCTTGTCTCTGCACAGGCCAGCATGGTACAACAGATGGACTGACCTATGCCCTTCTTGTCATAGGGACATCGCTCCCAACTGCTCTGTATTTAGCGGAGCACTCAGATTTTTGCCTTGAAATCTGTGTCTGCTCCTCTGCACTGCTATGACCTTTGATGCTTCTGATTTCTGCTCTCTTATTGGCTTGATTGTACAATCAATGAGCGAGAGAGAGAGAGAGAGAGAGAGAGAGAGAGAGAGAGAGAGAAAGAGATTACCTGGAGCTCATCCTTGTCAAAATGGACTAGCAGCAGGTGTGTCTATAGTCTAGCACAAAGTACTGTCACTCTAACAATGGTACCATATAGTATGGAGCACTTGTTGTTGCAGACAGTGTCCGTGACTCTGAAGTAACAAGTTTGTATTTTTTTAATATATGACTGCCATGATGCACCTCTTAGTTCTTTAATTTTACAGGGAGTTTAGCAAGAAAGAAAATTGAAAGAACAGGAGGGAAATATCTGATAGAAGAGACACATAAATGCAGCTCACTGTGGTTGTACTCTACTATACTTCATTTGTTAGCAGAACAGACAGACAAAAGGATGTTATTAACTGAAACATGCACTTGGACAGCAGAACATCACTGTCTGTTTGTCATAAATGTGTATTACATATTAAATTACTCTTTACAGCTTCCTTTTAATGTTTCTTTGACACTACACAACTTACTTTTGAGTTTTCCATAAAATCTAAGCATGCAGAGGGTGATGTAAACTTGTTTTGTTACTCATGATTTTTTTACAATAGTGGTTGGTTCTCCACTGAACATTTTTGTAAAAAAGACACGAAAAGCTTGGTCGAGGTCTTAAAAATCACTCCTAAGTTTCTACTGCTGGCATATTGTCTATAGGAAAATACTACCTTAATGTGCTTGTGAGATATTTTATCATAAGCTGCAGTATTTTTATCAAAGTAGTTACCTTAGGCTTTAAGTGCATATAGGAACATTATCATAGCAGTGCTAGTACACTGATAGAAGGCAAAGGAATAGGTGTAGGACACAATGCGGAAAGGTGAAGTGTGCCGTGTTTTGTTTTGAAAAGAAAATTTAAATAAAGCTAGTTAAATGGAGCACACATAGTTATTTAGGTGCATTATCTGTGGTGTGTGTGTGTGCGTGTGTGTGTGTGTGTGTGTGTGTGTGTGTGTGTGTGTGTGTGTGTGTGTGTGTGTGTGTGTGTGTATACGCATGACTTGAGGCTACAATGAGAATGTCATCTTTCTGACCATTATCACTAGATCTGGCTTCCTGTTTTATTACACATCTCCTCCCCAAATTACATTTTTACATCTTGGTTATACACTACTGCTACTTTACTGAAAAACTACATAGTGTCTTGTGCTAGTGGACATCAACCACCAAGTATGTTAAAAGTTGTTGATTACTACTTGCTCAATGTGCACTTTTCACTACTCAATTCCTGTCATGTGTAAATATTCTTACTGTTTCTGATTTTCTATCCCAGAACAATGCTCTTCACTCTCTACTCATCATTGCAGACTAGAAACCTAAATGCCAGTACCCAGAATGGATGTTTAAGATAATGCCTTTTATTTTCGCTTTGTGAACTTTAGCTTTCTTGTTTTCCCTTTCTGAGGCATACTTCTGGAGCAGTCTAATTCAGCTTGGCACATTGTTGTGCTCCCTTTATACTAGAGAAGAATTTGAGTTAACATATGTTGTAATTTTGCATTTTTATTCATTTTTTAATTGCAAGAGTGGTCTTTTTTTTTTGTATGGCATGGAAGTGTACATACGTAACTTGTCACATTGTAGTAAGGATGCATTTCTGGTGCAGCCAAAAAGTAGTGCACCTGTTAACACCACAAGGATACTATTTTCACAGGTCATGCTGTCGACGAGGGAGACTTTGCACATTATTCCCCCCAGTGGTGCAATTTTACAAAGAAGCAAATGCTGAGTCATATGAGTTTGGATCCACTGCTATGATTTTTGATGGTCACCTGTTATGATTTTGAAAGTTGAGACATATGTATAGGAGTTAATGGGGTCTATATCATAACTTCGAAGACTGAAAGCTTCAAACGTTAAAATGTCAAACCCAAAATATTGAATGGTGAAAATAGCGAATCCCCGGAACATCGAAATCTTACCTAGGGCAAGGTTTTGGTGGGCCGTTCCGTGGCTTTGCTATTTCCTTCACTGTGGTGTGAAAGGTACGGACCTTAGGGTTAGGGTGCAGGTTAAGGTAAGTGGATAGTTAGTAATCATGTATGGTTTAGTGTGGGGTTGTATTTTGTTAACTGTATGTGTGTGGTTTATTTATTGGGGTGTGCTTGTGTTGTGTGTATGTTTCTCGGAACAGTAAATCTTTTCCCCTGGGAAAAAATTTGCTATTTTGAGCATTTGATGTTATCAATATTCGAAATTCCAAGTTTGAACTTATGGTGTTTGATATTTTGGAATTTCGAATATATGATATAGACCCGAGTTAATGCTCTTGGTTGACCTGTCGCTCATGCTCCTAGTAGGAACAAGGTGAATGTGACCTGGGGGCAAGAAAATGAAGTACTGAAGATGATGACTTATTACAGATATTTACCACCGCATTAAGAGAACTTGCACCATCTTCTAAAAGGAAATAAAGGAGCACAGAAGAAAAATATTAGGAGTTGATATGAATACTAGAATGAGTCTCCCTCTGTACATGTTCAGGAAGACAATAATGTGTCTTCTTCAGGCCAAAGAGGCTAGGGAAGTGATCAGACAATACAAATGGCTCCATCATCAGATCCAAAACTATGACTATGGTCAGGTTAATAACTTGCAGAGATAATAACCTAAGCAAACCCCAGACATTTCATAATACTATTAAATTCTTTAGCAACAGCCACTGACTCATGAGTTTACATTTGATACCATTGCCAAGCACAATTTGGTGACCCAAAACCTAGTTAACAAAGAAACCTTCAGGGCATTGTATCACAAAAAACCCGTGTGGAATAACAGTTTTTGCCAAAGTGCTCATCAAGTTATGTATTTGTGATAGAAGCAAACTCATCATCTTACAAGAGGTCAGAGACAATCCTGCATTAGCATAAAATTCCCTAAGATGGGTCATAAGAGGGTGTGTTCCAGTTAACAGCCACTGATGGAAACGTGCAACATTAGTGATTCACTACAGCCAAGCAGCAGCAGGTCAGTAGCATACCAGAGGAATACACTTGTGATGCCATGATACTTGTGCAAGATATGTAACTTACTTACATATCTGCTTACATATCTGGAATATAGGTAGTGATAACTGCAGTGTGGAGATCAGGAGTTACAACCTTAAAAGGAAAGATTTGGAGTATTGTATAAGCTGGTTATTAATAAAAAAGAGCCATGGTATAAAATATGAACAAAAAGTAAATTAAAAGAGTAACAAACTACTAAAAACAATAATGTTCAGAAACAAATAATACAATATTGGCTAAAATTAAAAAGCAATGCATTGCAAAGGTTAAATAAAATAGCATGAATCAATATCAAGACTCAACTAAAGAGCACATCATAAACACCCCTTCTAAGGCCAAAAACACAGCATCTATGGGACCTGATAGTATCCCAGGCTGCATCCTACATGGGCTTCAACGGGAATTAGCAACACCATTGGGTACTCTTTTCAATCATAGTCTAAGCACTGGCTTCATCCCAGCTGAATATAAAATGGCCACCGTTATTCCCTTGCACAAAGGTGGTGCTTCAACTGACCCCAGAAACTACAGACCTATTAGCCTGACTAGTCTTATCTCTAAGGCCATGGAGTGAATCATCATGGATCTTATCGACAAAGATATAGGTAATCTCCAAATACTTGACCCTACTCAGTTTAGATTTGTCAAAGGGAGATCATGCCTGTTAAACCTGGTGGACTTCTCTGAGACAGTCACCAAGGCCCTGGATGAGGGAAAATCTGTGCATAAAGCCTACCTAGACTTAGCCAAGGCTTTTGACACTATCCCTCACTCAGGCATCAGACAAACTCACCCAGCTAGGTAACTCAATTATGGCAAAAGAACAAAAGGACAATAAAAGACAGTCATATGAAACAAAGGATCATTTGTTGTTAAATAAAGTCATAGCGGAGAACTGTAAAAAGGGATGAATCTAAGTATGGGATTGATTGACTACAAAAAAGCTCATTAATGGATTAAAAAGTGCTTAAAAATGTATAGGATATACCCTACACTGATCAACTACATTACAGTGACCATGAAACGGTGGCAGAACACTTTGCAGTTAAGCCATGATAAAGGACAAATTATTATCCCAGGGATAAAAGTTCAAAGGGGGATATTTCAGGGTGACTCTTTGTCATCCCTGCTATTCTGTCTTGCCCTTAACCCACTAAGCTACCTACTTAACAGCTTAGGCCATGGCTATAATTTGGCTCCTAGAAAACAACAAAGTGTAAAGACTCTTCATATTATCTTTGTTGATGATTTATAACTATATAGCTCACCAGATAAGGAAATGAAAGCACAACTGCAAGTTGTCAAAACTTTTTCAGATGGTATAAAAATGTCATTTGGTCTTGATAAATGTGCAAAGGAACCTTTAAAGCAGGAAAAATGTAGCACCAAGAAAACATCAGTTTGGGACAAGAATGTGATATAAAAGAACTTGAGCAAGAGGGAGTGTATAAATATTTGGGAACTGATGAAGGATCATCAACAAAACATGAACAAATGTGAATAAAACTTAGCAAGGAATACTTTAGAAGACTTAAATTAATCCTCAAAACAGAGTTGACATCTAGTAACAAAATTCAAGCTATTAACCAATTTGCTCTTCCTGTCCTAACTTACGGTTTTGGAGTGACTGCCTGGCCTAAAAATGTGTTGGACTGATTAGACAGAAAAAGAAGAATGATGCTTCATGCTCACCAATTAATTTATAAAGATCAGTGCATACTTAGATTATATATTCTCCGTTCTGAAGGAGGGATGGTCCTTCTTGAAATTGATTACATGTATAGATCTGCAATTGTGGGACTGCACACATATCTGCTGACCTCACAAGACCCAAACTTAGTGAAAGTTTTGAAACATGAGGAGAATAAATCTAAGATGACTTCACTGCTTAATCTAGCAGAAGAATATTGGTGTCAAACAGAAATGGAAATCAAAACAGAAGTAGATAAAAGTCTGGCAGGAATTGAATGTGCCAAAAAACAAAATAAAGAATATAAGGTGAGGGACCAGATGAGAAGGCAAGAAATGTGGAAAATGCATAGATATTGCTGCAAGTGTAGAAAACTTCTGAAAAAAACCTCATGTCAATCAAGATTGAATGCAAGAATGTTTAAGGAGAGGCAAATTCAAACCAAGAGATGAAAGGTTAATATTGCAGACCCATGAGAGTGGGCTATGTACACACTGGTTTACAAAATGTGGGAGAA